>NW_025335268.1:19695986-19721371 GCF_004798865.1 Varanus komodoensis | reverse complement strand
TCAGGGTGGATTGTAAATGGCCACAACTTTATTGTTTAAAGTTCCTAATTTGACAAGTCACATGGCATGTGTATTATTATAGTTGTTGATGTTACATTTTTTATGTTCTGCCCATTCCCAATACTGGAACTCAAAATGGCTTACAACATCAAAAACTTGTACAATTATGCACATATTTTGCAGTTGTGTATTTGCATATCATATAGTTAATAATACAATGATAGAATCATAGAATAGTAGATTTGAAAGGGGCCAAGAAGGCCATGAGGTCCATTCCCCCTGCTGTTGCAGGTCACCAATTTACACCATCCCAACAACTAATAACTTTCTCTCTCTCTCACTCTCACTCTCTCTCTCTCTCTCACACACACACACACATACACACGAGAGAGAGAGCGAGAGCGAGAGCGAGAGCGAGAGCGAGAGAGAGAGAGAGCGTGCTTGCCCTCCAGAAGTATGTTTGTTGTGTCTTCCCTGTACTGATTCCATGGTGCCAACTAAAATGGACTGCCATTTTGTTTACCCAAGCACTTCTTGGGTAAATTGTATTTGAGTCATAATATAGTTCTGCATGATGGGATGGATACAGAGGAATACTGAAACAGGTACTGTAACTAATACATTTCAGGGATATCAGAACAAACAAGTGGTTTCTGACAGTTTTACGACCTGTCTATAGGAACATTCTTTAGTGCTCTGAGATGTCTTACTTGCAAAAACTCGATGCAGCAATGGCCAGTGCAGATCACAGAAAGATCTCTGCAATTCCTGACTGAGCAAATGTCCTTTTTTAAACAGTCGCCTGTCAGCACCTCTGTATCTCTCCTCCATCTCTCTCTCTCTTACTGCAGTTTAAGAGACTTTTCCCCTAGGATAAAGGTAAAGGTTTCCCCTTGACATTAAGTCCAGTCATGCCTGACTCTAGGGGGCGGTGCTCAACCCCCGTTTCCTAGCCGAGGGAGCCAGCGTTTGTCCGTCTCCCTCCGTGGTCATGTGGCCGGCATGACTAAACACCAAAGTGCATGGAACACTGTTACCTGCCCACCGAAGTGATACCTTTTAATCTACGTGCATTTGCATGCTTTCGAACTGCAAGGTCGGCAGGAGCTGGGACTGAGCAACGGGAACTCACCTCATTGTGCAGATTCGAACCGGCGACCTTTTGATCAACCAGCCCAGCAGCACAGTGGTTTAAACCACTGCGCCACCTGCAGTTCTCTAGGATACCAGGGAGTAAATGTGAGTACGTTGGCTGATCTCAGGGTAGTCACTATCTCAGGTGAGCCTATCTTAGCTTATATGATGCCTTTATCTTCTTGGAACAATGGTGGGCTATAAATGTGAGTCTTTCTCACACAAACCAGCATCTTTCCTCCAATCTTGTCCCATCTATATGGTTGGATTCCACTAGGAGAGCAAATTGAAAGGAAGGCAGTTGGAGCGGGTGGTAAATAGCCACAATTGTATTTGTTAAAGTTTATAATTGGACGTGGCATAGGGCAAGGATCTGGTGTCAGTGGCTCAACAACAAGTCGATTCCTCTCCCCACCCACATGCTGGGAAATGTTTGGTTATGGCAAGTATGACTGACTGTAGCACTGACCGATAATGGAACATCTCCCCATGATCACCTGTGGTGGCCAGCATGCCAGCCCCCAAGCTTGACTGGAAACTTGAAGCCCACCCCACAGTTCCTCATGGGAGCCCCCTTTTGCTGATCCCTGGAAACAGAGCTGGCTAAATGCTTGTAGTGAAGACAGTGTGGCAGAGGAAGACAGAGTCAGCCACACTGCAGTGAGGCAGGCAAAGCATGACTGGTAGCGCACAGCCCAGACGCACACTTGGTTGAAGCTCCTTCCCAGCCCATCGGCTGCCTGCTCATCACCATCCACAGCAATGAATGAACACAGGCAATAAGGGGGAGTGAGCAGGTGCGGAAGTTACGTGGAAGCTTCTTAAATATGCCCTGGGAATGGAGCACAGAGTGCACTATCTCCTCTGTCCTGCGACCAATTATCACTGCTGCTTGGATTCCAGGTTGCCCCCGGACTGTAGCATGGCTGCCCAGCTCCCTTGGGCTGGGTGCTGTACCACGAGGGATGTAGTGACGGGAAGAAGCTGGCCACCTTCCCCACAGCACTCTGCACAGCAAACAGGGTCTCTCATAAGCCGTACTCCTAAATACTCCTCAGGGGACTGCATGACCTGGGACCATTTCCCAGGTCAGCATCCATGTCAGTGTAAGTGAAGGGAAGAGTACCTGTGGGTACCAGTGGCCTTTTTTTTTTCTCTCTTTGTGAAGGCCAAGAGGAGATGGACTAGCCGGTTCTTCCAGTTCCACCACTGTCCAGGAAAATGTGGAAAGCCTGCTGGTCTGGTGAACCAGTCATCACACCACAAGGAAGACCAGGATTATAATGGGACTGGCAATGACTATCTTCCTTCACATGAACTATGATGTATAATGGTACTTGGATGGCACAGTGATCGTTCTCAGAGGTCCTTCTTTGGGTTTTCTCCCTACAATGGAAAACAGGAGGTGTCTTGGCAGAATGAGGTCTTTTGGAGTGGACCTCTCTCCAGGGAGATTTCCATGGCTCCAGCACTGTTTTTGTTTTGGCACCTAGTAAAAACCTTTTTATTTCCCTGGGCTTTTTAGAGCATGGTTTTAATGGTTTTTCACAGCTGAACTTTAATCTGCCCTGCTTTTAAATTGTTCTATTGGTTTGAATTGTTTGTATTGATTTTATTCTGAGTTGCTCTGTGAGCTCTTTTGGACAAAGAAGCCGGGTGATAAGTGCCTAAAATAAATAAAGATAAATAAACCCTACTATTTCCCAAACTGGGAAACGGGGGGAAAAGCAAATGTCTGGAATAGATGAGCTGTTAACCAAAACAAAACCAGTGAGGTGTGAAACCCAGTGGAAGAAATGCATTTCAAATTCCATTTCCTGAGCCCTGACAGTGGATTTCACAGGAAATCTGTCTATCTGTTTGACTTTGGGCCAATCCCATTGGCCATTCAGTTGCACGAGCCTGCCAGTTCATGGCCTTGGATGCAGATGGAGGCTTTGCTCATCATCTCTCACTGCATTACAAATGTGCTCGTCTTAACACTGCATAAACACTGGTCTCACTTGCAAGCATTAAGATGGTTTGGCTCAAAGAGATTAAAATATCACTTTTTTTGGCACCACAAGTTAAATATGCAAAATTCCAGCACTGGAAGAAAACTTGTTTGATGTTTAAAGAGGACTCTTATACTGCAATCCTATTGGACTGACAGAAATAAGTCTCACTAAGTTTAATGGAACTTACTTTCAGGAACCTGGTCAGGCAGCAATCCTACATACATTTATTTGGGAACAAGTTCTAATTAACTTATTGGAACTTTCCTCTCTCTCGCTCTCATTCCCTCTCCCTCTCTCTGCATGTGTGTGTGTGTGCATGCGCATGTGTACGAATGCAGAATTGCAATGTCAGGCATTAATCCTGCAGTTTGGAATAGCCACTGGAAAATTCTGATCCTAATTTTGCAGTGATTAAAGTAACATTTCCAATGGAAATATTCTGCATCTAACAGTCTATCTTTAGACAACTCTGTCTATCTTTTTAAAAAAACCTACAGATGTTCAATCACATTTCCTTTTAAAAGGTTGGTTATACTACGTTTTGCTAACTTGGCTGAATAAATGCAAATAACTTCTCCTTCCTTCAGTGTATTCTACTGCTTATTACTACTTGCTACTTCTGTCTGCTGGCAGCAAAATTTGTTGCTGTTTCAGCAATAAAAGAACATGGAACTTTTAAAGATTATGCCCTCCATTATGAGAATCATGTAAATTATACAGTTACTACAGCCATCAGCAACTTGTAAGAACATTTATCTTTCTTTTACATTCCTTTTTTTACAAATCATTGGTTGACATAGTTATTATCTCTGCTTATATTACATGAGATTGTATTCTGAATATTGGCTATTTGGCCCAATAAGATTTTTTTCTGAATTCTGCAGCTAAAGCGTAACACTGTTGTTATTTCTGAAGGAAAGCAAATCATCACTTTCAACACATTCTAGGAACCATCCTTTCTTAAGTTGCTTGACATGGGTACATGTGGCAAAGACTGAGGGAGGGCTGAATGGATGCTGTAAAGTCTCTGTTTCAGCGATGCTTGATGGAATGTCAGGCACGCTTTTCCCATTATCTGCTCATTCATGGAATCTGATTTTGCAAAATTATGTTTTTACGTATGTGTGCAAATTCAGGGTCATGCAAATGTGCATTTCTGAAGCTGTACAGATTCCCCTCTGAAATACACAAATTCCTGAAAAATGCAAATTTTCATGCTTAACCTATGGGATAATATGTGTTTTCATTTACAGACTGTATGCTTATTCGGAGTCCCAGCTCCAACTTCAGAGACTGGATCTCACAGCTGGCATGAAAATGGGGACCCATGAGACGGGGTTTGGGGGCAGAAGACAGGAAGGAAAAGAGACATCTGGTGACAACCTATGCAGGATCCTGGTGTTATCTCTGCTTCCTCTCTCTGCTCATGGAGGAAATGTTGGTGGAGAAATTCTAGAAATACTGGAGGGGAAATGAGGAAGAGAAGGGCAAGAAAAGAAGCAGGTTGTAAGACACACCAAATTAGTCAAGACAGGAAGCATTATTCCTACACTTTGTGCGGTGCAAAATGCTAACTCTCCATCAGGTGTTCTTTATTTATTTACTTTAGAATTTTCTATACTGTTATTCAGTAAAAATCTCATGATGGCTTACAAAATGTTTTAAAAACAATTAATTCAATAATAAAACAATTAAAAACTCCTTAGTGACAGTACCTGATGCTAAAACAGTACAATTTAACAATTTAAAAACTGAGTAAATAAAAAAGCTTTGCCCTGGCACCCGAATGAATAAATTGTCGATGCCAGTCACGCCTCTCTGGGGAGAGAGTTCCATAACTGCAGAGAAGGCCCTTCTTGTAACAGTTCCCCTCACCTCTTTCAAAGAGGGCTCTTGAAGAAGGACCTCTGCAGATGATCTTAAGGTCCAGGCAGGCTCATATGGAAGAAGATGTTATCTAAGAGAAGATGTTCTCTTAGATAAACCAGGCCCGAAACCATTTAGGGCTTTACATGTTATCATTAGCACCTTAAATTTGGTCCGGACTTCGACTGGTAGCCAGCGTAATATGGTCTCAGCTACTGGTCCCAGTCAGGAATCTGGCAACTCTATTTTGATCCAACTGCAATGTCCACATCGACTTTGGCAGCTCCACATAAAGCACATTGCAATAGTCCAAGTGGGAGGTTACCAGGGCATGAGTTACTGTTGCTTGTTTGCTCGTAGGCTGATGTGGCTGATGGACCTGCCATAGCTGAAGGAAAGCACCCCTTGCCACAAATGCCACCTTGCATTCTGGGGACAGCTCTGGGTCAAGAAGTACTCCCCAGCTGGGTGCCCTTATGGGGAGCACAATCCCATCCAAGATAGGACCAATATAATTCACCTCACCCAGCAGCAACACTTGCGTCTCATCTGGATCGAGGCTTAATTTATTGGCCCTCATCCATTCCATCACACCATCTAGACACCTGTTTAGAGCAGTCACTGCCTCACCTGGATTGGATGAGAACAAGAGGTAGAGCTGGGTGTCATAGGGGTACTGATGATTTCTCAGCCCAAACCTCTGGATGGCCTCTCCCAGCAAATTCATATATATATTGAACAGCACAGGGGATGAAAGGGGACCCTGCAGAGCCCCATGGCGTGACTGCCATGGCACAGAGCCACCATCCCCAGTGACACCATCTGGAATCAGCCAGCCAGGTAGGAGTGGAACCACTGTGGAAGCAGTGCCTCTGACCCCCAGCCTGGGCAGCCAATCCAGAAGGATGCCCTGGACGATGAAATTGAAAGCTGCTGAGAGGTCCAGAACTAACACGGATGCACTCTCCCTCTCAGTCTCCCAGCAGAGCTCATCCACAGGACAACCAAGGTACTTCCTGTCCCAAAACTGGGCCTGAAACTGATTGGACTGGGTCTAGACGGTCAGTTTCCTCCAAGACTGCCTGGAGCCGCCTGGCCACCACCCTCTTCGGCATTTTGCCCAGAAAAGGGAGCTGTTGTTATCCTACAGAGCCTGCAAAACACTTAATGCTAAAGCTCACCCCCCATCAAGGAAAATGAAACAACCAGCTTGCACAACTGGCTGGTGCTATTTTCTATCACCAGGGCAGGGCCATTTCAGAGGGCTTCAGATTAAGATGCTAAAGCAGCAGTAGAGAGGAAAGGCTGAAAGGGTGTTGAAAAACATTTAGAATTGCAGCACATTCTCGAATCCTACACTCTTTTCAAACTGGATCTTTGGAGAGACGCTCTGGATCAGAAACAGTTACTGTTAGGGTTCACGAGGGCTTATAGCAGCTATTACAGGCAAACAAAAAGCTACGTCTATGGAACACCCTTCTTGATTCTGTGCCGGATTTCATTTTTTTAAGTAAAACATTGGTAAAATTTTGACACTTCTTGGCATGAAATAAGTTTATTAGAGCCCAGTGTGTGAGAGAAATGAAACACTTAGAAATGGTCTTCTGAGACTCATAAAAGTAGGAATATGAAATAATCCGTTATATACATTATGCTGTATTGTAGGCATTTGGAGTACACGCTCTTTCCATGCTGCTCCAATATATTTCTCTTTTGAAACTAAAGGAAAGTTTATCATTGGTTTATCTCCAGATTTAAATCTTCAAATTATGCCTCTTATTGTCTCTTTCCCTTATTATCAGCTGGGGGATGGCCAGGGCCCTCCAGGGCCGTATGAGGGGGTCTTCTGTTCTAGCTGGCACAGCAGTGGAATATCTGGCTTTTTCCAGCTTTGCGGGGCTTCTGCCAAATCCTATAACCCCCTAACAAGTATAGCTGCAATAATGGATTGTTCCCTGAATGTCTGAACTGCCACAAAATGGGTGGATCCATGTACATTGATTCTGCCTTTCTCTTTCTTTTTTCCACTCCCAAGTCCATTCTGTGCCAGTTCTGTGCAATGGTGTCTTGTTTCATTTGTAAATAAGGATGCTAAAAATGCTTCACATTTGGTTTTCTTTTGTGCATTTTTAAAAACGTACAACATTTACAAACCCCACACATTTTTGGTACACATTGGACCACCGAATAAAGCATGTTGCACACTTTTTTGAAAGGTATGTGTTTTTCTTTGTGAGTTTTTCAAGTGGGAGTGCTTAACTGGACATACTTTTCCATGGAATGTGTGGGAAGCCCTGCAATGCATGGAACTCTAACCATACAGTGCACCTAGGTCTGTATACAGTTCCAGGAGGTCTCAATTTGGGGAATCTGGAAAAGAATCAGTGGAGCAAACTTTTCTCAGATCCCTAGAATAATTTGGATTGATTCATTTTATGCCTGAGGTGAGATGAAAGTTTTCTCTGTTTGATCTGATTACTGTATCTATGGATGCACAAAAATTCAGTCTTTGTAAAATCTGATGTGAACTGACCAGACCCAGATCCAGGACAAAGGTGTGGATAAGAAGTGAATATCTACAAGATTTCAATTTCCTGAATGCTCTGACATTGTTCTGAGCCCCAAATGTATGCCAAAAAACTTTAGCAGTGGAGAAAAATTGTTAAAAATGCATCTTTAAATGCAAATCTCTATGTGTATTAGACAATGCTTTGTAGATTAATGGGAAAATGGATCTCGACCGTCTTTTGATAAACACATGTAAAAGTGAGATGTATCAGGAATATACTGTTTGCCCATCCCTCATCAAATCACACATACTATAATCAACATGTAATAAGCATGTATGAACCTGGGATATTTGTCATTCTTTGGCACTTAAGCAGAAAACCTAGCAACGGCTAAATAAGTGATGTTCAAGCTTGTCAGATTTATCCAATTTCTAACTTTATCCTCAATCCATTTTCACTTCAAGCATCTGAAGAAGAGGAAGAAGCAAATAAATAAGACGAGTGTATTTGCCAAGTATGTACACCAAATGTTCACTTCCTGACCAAGAGGCTAGTAGATCAAAATGAAGTTTTAGGATGGAAAATGTTCGTTTTCAGAAGTGCATTTACACAACTGTACACTTTCAAATGTGAACACAGCTCAGGCAATGGTAAACATTTTCAAGAATTACACTACAATTCACATTTGTGGATGTGAATAGGGCATCTTCAAATGTTTTGTGAACAAAAACAGTATTTCAAGCATCCTTAGCAAATGTCTTCAAAATGGGGTTATCACCGTGGAGCACCATGAATAGCTCCTATGAAGCTCAGAATAAAAACTGCAATGTCTAAGAAGCTTCACTAAGATAGGATTACCAGCTTGTTTTGTGAATGGCAGGGGCTTCCAACAGTGGAAAGGACCTTCCATGGAGGGAAGCTCATGACAGACACCTTGCCAACCCCGGAATTTTAATATGATTGCCCTATGGCTGGATTTCACTGATTTGATATCCTGACCCTATGGGGATGCCTTCAGGCTATTGGGCAGGATAAAAAAGTATTTAATAAATTAAAAATAAATAAATAAGTTCACACAGTTGAATGACTGAAGAGCTCAGGGCAAGTCAGGAAACTGTAGCAGAGTTGGAATTGCATCTGGCCCTGGAGGGGGACATTGTGTGTGTGCACAAATGCAGACACATGCAACTGCCTTGACATCCACCTAGGAGAGTTATGCAAGCCCAGCAAGCAATCACAGTCCCAACCTGCGTATTGCAGCGTAGGGGCGAGTGCCTGTGTATGGGTACTCAACAGAGCCAAGTTCAAGGAACCAAAGTTCAATTTGGATGCCAAGAAGTACTTCCTGACACTTAGGACCCCAAGGGTATGAAATGGGCTTCCACGGGAGGTGGTTGAGGTCCCATCAGTGAGGGTGTTCAAGGATAGGCTGGACATGCACATAGTAGGCATGTCATGAGTGGAACTGGCTGGAGCTGGGGGTCAGACTAGATGGCCCAGGTAACCTGTTCTGATTTGCCCAGCTTTTATGTTTCTATCTGGCCTTTGTATGAGTGGATCTGAAGAGATGGCCAAAGTCAGGGGCAGTGTCAGTCCACTTTCAGCCTGAAGGCCAAATCCAACTGTGGAGAAACTTGAGGAGGATGCATTCCAATGATGAGTGAGACCACATTGTAAAAAATGCCAGCAAATCTTTCTTAAAGTTCTTCCTATCAGTAACCAGAACTTAGAAGAAGTGTTCTAGTGGAGGTGAGAGAGCTTCACACAGTTGGAGAAATGACCTTTAGCATTAAGGGTAGGTTCAAAAGAAGGGGGCATAACCATCTGGAAAACCCCAGATTGGAAGGCTCAGGGACAGATTGGAAGGCTGAGGAAGAAAATTTGCCCAGGGACCTAAGTTCTGACACGTCTGTCCTAAGGAAGGAAAGCAGGGCAGAGCTATGGACCAAGCACAAAGCCACAAAGCTTAGGGGAGAAGGAAACTGGCCAGAAAGGATCAGAAGGTTCTTAATGAAGCTGGGAGGAGAATCCTGAATGCAAGGCTACTCACACTGCCTTCATTCCCATTCATAGTGCATCCAACCAATGAGTTTTCCCTAGGATTGTTTGTACTACAGCACGGAGTATGTATACACAGTCTCGTAATTGAGTGCTACTAATAATAAACTGTGACAGAGCACCACTTGTTCTTTTAGATTTATCCTGTTTTTAAAATGTATTTTTAATCTGCATTAAGCGCTCCTGTCTGGGTGAATGCTTTCCTGTGTGTGGGTGAGCCAATTAAATGAGCATGTAACATCTCCACTGAGAAAGAGGTGAGGCAGAACACAACTGTTAATCCCAGGAGAATGTTGGGCTAATGAACAGCATGACTAACAAGCCACAGGTGTATCTCAGCACACTTGGCTTGAAATACAGAGGCAACAAATGTGGTATTAGTACGCTTCAGAGCACACCTCTGCAGTTGTTTCTGTATACTCATAAGCAAGCAAAGTAAATGGAATCTGCAGCACCAGAGCTTGTAAAGCTGGTTGAATGTGTTGAGCAGAGGAAGCCCAAAGATGGTGAGCTCGTCTCAAAAGGTTCATTTAGGTTTTCTCTAAGGGTGGCTTGGTGCATTAACTTATTGAATCACAAGCAAGAGTAACGCATATTATTCAGACTGTACAGACAACTGCATTGGAGGAATACATGTCTCTGATGAGTTTAGCATACTCAACTTTGCAGGCATCTTCCAGTTTTGCTTTCTCACTCATTCATTTCCTTTGAGAAAAAAAGGAATTTATTTCTATTCTGAATGTGAAGAACTTTGTGAAATTTGGTGAATTCCTATCAAATACAAAGTAAAATTTAATCTTCTCCCAGCTGCTCCAGCCAAATTCAATAGATACAGATATTTCCAACATGGAAAGAACTATGTTGAATTTGCTTGTCATGTAGTTTGAAAGATAAAGAGCCTGAAAGGAAGGGAAGGGAAGGGAAGGGAAGGGAAGGGAAGGGAAGGGAAGGGAAGGTGTACCACAAACATGGTTGAATAGTCAGCAAAGCACCAAAAGATGGCCTATATCAGAGATGATGAACCTTTTAGAGACCAAGTGCCCAAAGTGCAACCCAAAACCCACTTATTTATCGCAAAGTGCCAACACTGCAATAAAACCTGAATACTAAGGTTTTAGTTTAGAAAAAACACTTCACAGTCAGTCCAAGCAAATATATATACATATATCTTTGGCAGCGCACTGACTGGCCATGCAAAAGCTCAGGTGAGTCACAGCTAATGAGTCGCGGCTCGTGACATCATTGCCTGGCACCACTACTCCTTTCCGAGCATGCGCATGGCCCCTACGTGCGCTGTTATCCAATGCTTGGCTGTTGGGGCAATGCTGGGGCGACTTGGCTCACGTGCCAACAGACAAGGCTCTGCGTGCCCACTGTGGCACGCATGCCATAGGTTCACCACCACTGGCCTAGAGGGATAGATCTAGCATTTTTGGTTTCTTACATGCTCAAATATTTTAAACCTCAAGTTCCTTCCATCCCACATTTTCTTGTGGAAAGTTTGATTTCCCTGTAAGAAAGCAGAATTGCATTCAGAGCTTAGAATTGTGTGTTCTCAATGCATATAAATGGGTATGTAGAACTAGAGATCTGGTTAGGCTTTGAACAACATTTGGATTTGTTTAAACCCATGGTTATCATCATATGCTACATGCAATTGCTATTATTTCATATTACTATCAAATTGGAAGCATTCACATGAACAATAATAAGTTATTCGCCAAACTAATAACATGCACACGCACCCCCATGGCATATGTCCCACTGAAGGAAGCGATTCCCACACCACCACCCCGGTAGTTGCCATTTTCAACTGCCCTTTTGTAGACTGATCACACAGCCCCATAGTCTAGTTCTGTCCCTGTAATTGTCAAAATGATTTTTTGAACTGCTAGAGATATTAACTTTTTCAACACAACCCAAGTAGCTTTTATAAATTATTTAACTCCGCTAGGAATTATTCCTGAAAAGTCAAGGTATTCCATTTTTAATGCCTCGTCCTTGCTAGGAAAAGAATCCGGAAGAAAAGGAATGCTAAAATAGTGTTCTCCTTATCTTCCTCCTAATGACTCCTGTGCACCTTTCTCTTTAGCAGTCCTTGTGTGGTGACACGGGGCAACGAGAGCTTCTTGCCAAGGAACAATTCATGTGTGCATTGTTTCTCCATACAGAAACGGAAGGTGATAGTGAACCTACTTTGCATGCCGAAAGGTCCATCCTCAGTCCCTGGCACTACCCATTTTTTTAAAGGTTTAAGCACCAGGTGATGCAAAAGACCCTTCTTTGAGACCACTGAAGAAAGATTGCTAAGGAGAGCTGGCAGCGCCGGATTGGATGAACAGTGCTGGACTGCCTGACCTTGAGATGGGTGAGAAATTCATTTGCTTTCTCATTTGAATTTGAATTTACCAAATTGGCACTTTCGGAACAAACTGGAACCATAATGCAGTTAGTTACGGAAATCCATACATTTCTAAAGTTTGATAGACAGTCCAGTAAAAATAATGGGCAAGAAAATGAATGCATTTATTTCAAAAATTGATTTCCCACATCATCTTGTATGCAGATGTAGATTCCTTCCAAGCATGGAGCTTCTGTTCAACACTATTGGTGGATCTTCTCCTTCTGCTTGCACAGCCCTCTGCCAGCCACTCTGAGAAGCAGCTTTTCTTTCTTTTTCCTTTTCTTTTATTACCCTATATTGAATGCTTACCAGCAAAATGCAGTTTGTCAGCTGGCCCTAACTACATTTTGCACCTCTCTTTTGACTTTGTTCCTGCCTTAGCACAACTGTAGCAAATCTCCAGATCAAAACTGAAAGGGGCTTCCTATGGGCCTTGGTAAAGTGAATAAAAGTCAGTCCATCATATTCCTGACAAGCTGAAATATTTATGGAAATGCACTCAAAGAATTCAGCCCTGGAAACATGGTAAAGTTGCCAAATGATCTGCTGAAAACAGATTACATTCAATGACAGTACAGAAAATGGCACCACAGAAGGGAAGTTTTTCAAACACTGTAGACTATGTGATACAATCTGTGTTCATTACAGCAGAATTTAAGTGCCAGAAATGAAAAAGGTGCTCACATAGGTTAGCAAACCAGCTGAAAACAATATCAAATACATAAGGGAACCAAGACTCCATAGGTAAAATGAAAGTTAGAGAAGCCATTGAGCTAATGGAAATAAGGGCCCTAAATCCGGAGAAACGCAATAAACTAAAAAGCCACCCATGTGAGGAACACCTGGAAGAAAATCTGTATTGTACTGTACATGAGTTCACAGCAAATAATGCTTGTTTTGCAGCTTTCTTCACATACTCACATCAAAGGAAGACTCCAACAAAACTTGCTGCTCCGATAGCCTCACAGTAATTCACAGGAGTGAACAAAACCACAGGTGTTCTCATCTATAGTGTTCAGTTTGGCGGGGTTTGTGAAAGAGTTCATTTCAGGATAATCAAACAAAGTTCTAGGGTGACTTGTTGCATGTGGTACAGGTACTGGATATCCTGGAAGTAGTCCTAAATATTTTCATTGGGACATGCAGCTTTCCCCATTCCATGCCATTATTGTACTGTGTGTGCCTTTTGTCCCTCATTCCATGCTTACTATCCTCTGATTATTTCTAACATTGATTTCCAACATGGTGCACACAGTTTGCTAGAGATTTAATTTCGCACATTTGTACTTATGCATACTTATGAACTCAGGGTAAAAAAGACACTTGATAAGACCTCCAGATCGCATCAGGATTCCCTTCTGCACTATGCTTTGATCAGGTGCCACCAGGATCGCTTTAGAAGCAGGGACCAAGTGCATGTGCGTGGGTGCACACACATTTTGTGCACACAACCCAGAAACAGTCACGTACCATGCATATACAGCAACAACATTTAGACATCATAAGTGGAAAATTTGTGGGTTATCATTTTATATATTTATTTACAGCTTTTGCTTCCCCACTGTATGTTTTATGCCCACGTTAGGGACCTCATTGGGCACAAGGGCCAAATTCAGCTTCACAGAAGCTCTTGGGAATCTCTTGCAACTGTCCTAAAAGGAAACACAATCCTGTGCCATTTTCCACAGCGGAAAGGCCTACCGATCCTGGCTTGCTGCAGCAGCAGAGCTGAGAGTTGTGAGCCCGCTTGCTAGCCAAATGTGCATAGGATGGTGCCTTAAGACAATGAGATAAAAATGCATAAATAAACAATAAAGGTTTCAAATCATCTTCTATCAATTAATTGCCAGCCATCTTGCCAGCAGCCTGTGCAAACATCTGTTCAACAAGAGTTTCACCTTAGCTCTTTGCATTTATGTGGCCTTCTTGGTAATCTGTGCGAGTTGAGTGTCTTCCCAGCTTTCAAGGTTGATTATAGCCAGTATGTCTAGCAAATATTCAGTGAGAAGACAGCAAATATTAAGGATGAAGGACACTTATTACTGAAACTCAACTCTTGAGCCCAAAGATACATTAAAATACAGAGAAGATTTTTACGCAGAATTTACTCTCAAATAAAACAGTGTCTTGAAATGTAAATAGTGTCTTCAGCATAATTTTTCTGACTCTGAAACATGCTAGATGCTGCCTGATTTATTGATCTCATATGAGTGTTTGTGTGTTTCCAACACAGGAAACTTCTCAGCGTGAGTTTATGCTTTGGGTCTTACAATCCAGTCCACGCACAGGGGTCTTCAAAAAGTTCTGTTTGAAGCTTTCTCTTTGAATTGCCATCTGAAAAGTACATCAGTCATTGTTGCTGTTTGGTTTTGATTTTCATGTCTTCCCTTTGTTTCAGCCAGGTAGACAAAAGCACGAGGGCTCAGAGAGGACTGGTAGGTATTGTTTGGCAAGAGGGGCTTTTGTATTGTTTTTAGTGGAAACATCTCTACAACGCCATTCACATTGGCGTGCCTCTGTTTTAAAGGGCTTACAAAAAGGAGCAGATGCCTTGCCTGTAAGTATGAGTAAGCTAAAGACCTAATCTGAGGCGTGGAAATTTGAGATACTGGGGAATTTGGCTACTGAAAATGCAACTTAGCCTGAGATTATTTCCCTGGAGACAAATTGTCCTGCCATTCTGAATTATGGACTGCATTATTAATGAGCTGCTTAATCAGGAATGTGAAGGTTAGATTTCTTCCATTTAGAGCAGTGAGTAATGCCTTTGGCTGATCCTCTATGGCAGCAATTGTAACTTGATAGAATGCAAGGCAGGGAGAGCTTGGAGCCGACTCTATTAATGTTCCATTGCAATCAAGGAGCAATTTCCATTTCTTCATCTGGAACATCCTAGGAATGATTTTCAACTAGTGTTGTATTTTGTATCCCTATTTATGCTCATGCAAAGTCTACATATCGGTTCTTAATGGTGAAATAGAATAGATTTCCTTCCACTCAATTTGCATGGGTGTAGCAAGGATTTGCATTCATTTGGGTGTTTTCCACATTGCAGAGGACTTGGGAGGGTCTTTGTGTCAAGGATTCATGCCTCCATAGAAGTTTTGTAGGACTGATCTAGATTTCTCATAAGGGCTAACTCTGTACTCTGCAATATCTATCCGCTTTGTCTGTCCTAAAAGATGACCTCTGCAGGGAGGAAGGTAAGGGAAGTGCTAACCTGTTGGTTTTACTTGGCTCCTTGAAGGCTTTGATATCATTTGCCGTGGTGTCCTTCCTGAGTAGTCCCATCAGCTGGGAAAGGTGATTTGGGTGGGCCTGTTCTGAATTGCAGGGCTGGTTCCAGAGGGTTGTCAGGGACAACTTGGGCTCAGTTCCTTTGCATGGGATCCACTTTGATCTTCTGGCTCACTGTGTATTCCATTACTTAAAAATTTAGTCCATCTTTAAGGCTAGAACCACTGGATGAAGGCATGAAGGATTTGGGGTGAGATGTTGCTGGTACATTGGTGTGCTATTTTTTTCTTCTTGTCTCTTCTTGTCTTATCTCCTTCTTTTTCTTCTCGTCGGGTGAAGCTGTGGGAGCCCTGAATCCCTGCTGGGACAAGTGAGAGCCTGGGGGTGGGCCAACATATCGAAAATCAATCCTGATAGGAAGGAAGGACTGTACATAGGTGGTTCCCAGATCCCCAGGTTCTGGAATATGGCATTCAACCTATTCTGGACACGACTGCGCTTCCACTGAATAATGATATTATTAGTAGTAGCAGTATTTATGTTTATTTATCTTTATGATTCTCCTCAGTTTGGGAAGCCATCGCTAAAAGATAAGCACAATCTAAAAAGGCATGACACACAAGGTAAAGGGGATGGGAAGGGAAAAGGGAAAAACTGCAGGGTTCTCAGCAGGGTTTGTTTATTTATTTATTATTAGATTTGTTTGAGGACTGCCCATCAGCATTGGACACTCTGGCCTGGAGTGGCCCTGCTCCCTCAGAATCTATCCCACAGAAAAAGCCCTCGATGTTCCTCCAGCCTGCTCTGCGTCCCTCTTACCTCCTCCTCCTGCTACCAGCTAGCCTTGTGGGCTGGAAAAGTCCATAACCAGCGAGCTCCTGATAGTACGTCAGCATGCTGTGGAAATGCCCTCCCTGGCTCTCCCAGCAGCAGCACTGCTATATTTCCAGCACCGGCAAAAATCCTTTCTAATCTCCAGGGGACCAGTCCAGTCCAGACTCTATGATCATGCAGAGAAAAATGAGCTTAACATGTAGCTGATGCTTAAGGATAGTTCTAGGCCTGTATCACCCTGTTACCCACGAACCCACTGTCCAGGTCTCATGAAGACGTATGTGCCAATCAGAAGCAATCCTAGAACAGGGCAAAACAATTTTGGAACGGTGAGAACATGCTTGTGCAATTAAACTCGAGTTTGCAGTTTAAGAGACACAGAGACCTGCACTTCCTTATGTGGCCTGTTCCCTTAACAACAATCAGTCCAAGTTCCTTAAATGTGGGCATGAGTGAGATACAGCTGCTGGGAACCACAAACTCTGCATTAACCAGGGACTCTGATCCACAGAGAGTGGAACCCAGGGGTACTGTTAAGCCGATAGCTTACAAAACAAGCTCTGAGCAGCAATATCCAGCTGGATATGATGTTGGACACCCCCCTCACGCACACACACACAAAATATAGCAATGTGTGCATTTGCTTGGGATCATGGTAGAAAACCCCTGGTTTGTGCTACGCTGTAATTTCAGAAATATGGAAAGTGGGATTTGAGAATAAAATTAAAACTGTTCCTTTCATGATGTGTAAGATTGTTTGTATGGGAAGGAGGGGCATGTCTCTCTGTGTGAGGAGGCCTAGCTTTGTACCAGGTCCCCAGATGATATATGGGAGCCTAGTACTGATGTAATAAATACTTGCTTACCCGGGGTTGTTGCAGCGGAACAAAGACATCTATTAACACAGGCATTTTGCTAGTTAATTACAAATGCTTGACAGAAAGAATGTTGGATTTCTCTAGGAATCAATGCCAGTAAAGCACTCAGAACATGAGTTTGTCTTTTAATTAATACCTTGTATTTGATAATAGGACTTCTTTTGATGATTTTTTAAAAACTCTCTCTACATTCATCATGAAATAACAGACATATAAATGCAAATTAGCTCTCTTTTTACAGTTATTTCTGTGTTTGAGTCCTGTTATGTTTCTTCCATGAAGTTACACAAGATGTCAGCTTCTTTAAAATGCTTTTCACTTATTTGTCCTAGCATTTCATGTGTCTACACTCCCATCCCCACGGGTTTTACCAGTGCAGATTTTCTATCAATTACTACATTACAGGATTATTCCATAAATAAAGCATTTGCAGCCTTCAAATCCCATTCAGGACAAGAACTAATCTCACTCTGCCCCTCTAACTTTATAGAATTCCGGCAATACCCCATCACCAAAAAGTGGCAACCAAAGTGGACCAACTTCAGTCTCACCCCATAATGTGCTTCATAAGTCACAGCCATCATCATCATCATTATCCTGCATTTATTTCTTACATTTCTTCTGCTTACAAGGAACCCACGGTGGCTTATGAGGTTCTCTTTTCCATGTTCTTCTCTACCTGAGAGGTAGTTTAGGCTGAGAAGCATTGACTAGCTGGAAAGATTAATGACTGGACGGGGACTAGATCCAGTACTGTTTACTTTGTGTGGCCTCTGTTTATCCGAGGAGTCCTCTTGCCTTGTTTGTTACTATTAAAATCCTGTGAAAGTTTGTGAGGTAGCTGTTTAGGGAGTTCTGATGGAGGACAGAAAACCAACTGCTTTGAATATTCCCAGTAAATTCAGTTCTGATTGGCTGGGAACTTCAGGTCGGTGGAAAAGAGTAGTTGGGAAAGACAATAAAGGTTTGACAGTGGGGAGAGGACAGAGAATCTATTGACTGGTGTGTCATGTCTAAGAGAAAGTCTAAGAGAAAGTTGATTAGCTAAGCCCTGAATATTGAGCTACAATATCTCTGGGAGATAAGGATATCTGGCTGGTAAAGATGGGTGGTGCAGGGAACAAATAGCTGTGTTATATTAGAGGAAGTTTATAAAAACAGCAGTGAAAAACAGAAACTGTCCAAGGAGCCTGTAGTACAATGGAGTGTTAGAAGAAGTCCATACACTGAAACTGAACATGGTTGTAAGGATATTAGACTGAGATGGAGGGACAGGGAATTTGCTCCTTGAGAGACTTGTATCAGCAACAGTGTCTGTTATATTCTAAAGAATCATCCCTATGTGGTCTTTGGAAAACCTCACAATAAATATTAGTAATCCCTTATGTACAAACTATCCCTTTAATAAATGACAATAGTTCATCTTGTCTCTAGTGTCAATACCCATCTCACACCTAAGCCTCTTATATCAGCTACTAGGAAGTTGCAAGGTGCTCTAATTGAACAGGAAAGAGTCCGCTTGTGGAACTCTTAGTGGTAAAGAGTTGGACCCTGAAATACAAGCATTTACTATAATTTAGGGGCCCTACAGGCAGGGTTGCCCAGTGGAGGAGCAGTTCACACATAGGTGGTGGCAGTGCTAAGGAGAGGAAAGCCCCTAGACCCATTTTCATTCCTTTTCTGTGTCTCTCTGAATGACTGGTATGGGGGTGCATTTGTGAGAGGCATAATGAAGGATTCAGGATAACTTGCCAAACTTTGCACTTTCCATAAAACCATTAGACTAGAAATACTTATTGGATTATTTGCAATTCTATCCCATCCGCTGGGTTTAGTTGAGTACAGCACTGCTTTGTGAAGTCATGTATTTCTCCAGACATATTTCTCCTCCTCTTATCTTGTTTTCTGGCTACAAAGAGGCACCAAATGCTAAAACATGTGCTGCACATAGAAATGGTTGCTGGAGGGCGCATGTTGCTTTTACTAGATAACTGCACAGTCTTGAAAACATATTTATTTATTTATCTATCTATTTATTAGAGTGATATGATTTGCATTCATTTTTTCTTATACTGAACTCAAAGCAGCTTACATCATTCTGCTCCTGTTGTTCTTAGTCTTATCCCCACAACAACTACCCTGTGACACAGTTTGAGCTGAGAGTCCGTGACTGGCCCAAGACACCCAGTTGGCTCCATGGCCAAATGGGGCTAGACCCCGGATCACCTGAGGCCCAGTCCCATGTTCTTAACCATGAATTGGGACCCAAAGTGAGGTTTAAAAATGAGTTCAGTATTTATGAGGTATATATGTTTGCAAATATTAAGCCAAATTCTGAAGGTTCTGAGTGCCTTCTGGGCCCATTACATCAACGAGAGCACCAGGTGTCCAGCAACTTGAAAATGAGTATGTGATCATTTTTAGTTCCCATTTTTTAAAGCCCTAGTAGAGCAGCTTATTTACTTTCCTATCCTCAACTATGCACTCAGCAGATGTCTTCAGTGAGAAGTCTCTTATGGGGGTAATTTTAATTTTGGCTCCCTCTCGACAATAGCAGATGGCACAAAGCAGGTAATGGTATTAGTAGCTACCATTTTGGAAAGTAAAATGAGGGGCCAATAAATAACTCTCTCCCAAATACACGCACACATACTCACTCCCAGTAAAAAAAATGCTTATATGGAACAAAAAAAGTGATAAGCTAAGACATCAGCAGCTAGAAGGAAGAGGTTGCAATGAATGAAATACCAAAAATAATTATATAAGTACATTCAACTGATTAAGATGAAAGCTCTGCTTTCAAATAAGGACAGAGATTAAGTAAAAGACAACACAAAGAAACAACTTTGCATGAAAATAAACACACAGATAAAGGGAAGGAGACAATTAAAGGAGAAGAAAGTGGAATGCTAATGGCTTGCAGCTGCAAAATGTTACTGGTGTCACTCAAAAGCTTTACATATAAGCCCCAAAATGTTACCAGTATGGAATACAAAACACTGCAAAACAGAATTTAGTGAGAAGAGAAAACAAAGGACATCCCAAACATTTATAAAATGATTTCCCCAATTATTAATTTAGAATAAGTTAGTTTGGCACAGAAGAGCACAATAGAAATGGCAGATGATTTGCTTTGTTATTTACACAAATACTTTTGCAGACAAACAAGCACATTGACTAAAGACCTCTGGATCCAGGAGCACTCATGTAGTAACGCAGCAACTCTCAGCATAAATGTCAGTCCCCCACTCTCCATCCCTCTCCCAACTGCATGGGAAGAGCATTCCAAGTAGTGCCCAACTGTGTAAGAGGATTCTTGCAAGGAGAGTCGCAGTGCATGCGGACGGATCTCAGCTCAGCACAGGGCTCTGAAGGAAATGGGAAAGGTGGCTTTCTGCTCCTCTGGGAAAGTGCTTCTCCGAATTCTGATGAAGTCAGGAGAGTGGGAAGAGCTGGCAGAAGGCTTTGAAGCAGTTGGGAGGGGAATGGCTGATTTTCCTCAAGGCTAGCAACACAGGGAACATCTTAGCCATTGTGTAACCTGGGAACGATTTCCTTGGCATGCGAGGGAAGGTCTCACCTGCCCTGCATGGAGCTACCTGCCCCCCAACACACCTTTTTAGGGTGTTTGCAGGAAGGTGAGACAGTAGTAGGTGAGGGAGGGCAGGCAACAATCAGGTGCACATCTGCCCTCCACAGGGTACCACCACCCTGCTGCCACTTTCTCCAGAGATCTTCCCATCTTCCCCCATCCAGGTGTGCACATGGCGCCATGTTGCAACCGCAGGGTCCTGGGCTCTGGGACACAAGTCCAAAGGAAGCAGGAAGCACATATTCTCTTTTCATTTTCCCACTTCTGAGCCGTGAGGAGTTCAAGGCAGTGCTCGGGATACATCCCTCTGAGGGATGAGGGATCGATAGAGATTTGTTTATTCCTTTGAAATATTTGGAGTCTGCCTTTGGCGGCAAAGACCTTCCAAGGGAGCTTCTAACACATCACCTTTACAATATATAAGCAGCTCTATACTTTACAATGATAAAACATCACAGTAAGACAAAATTAATGAGTTGACAAATCAGTAAAAAGAAGTAAATAATTGCAACTAGAATCACACCAGATAGACAGCAGTTTCAGTCCTGCTTTCAAAGATGCACACAGGTGGCTCTCCGGGACCCCCTTAAAGGCCTGCAAGGACGGGGCACTGGTGTTTCTACTGGAAGGGCGCTCTACAGTGTGGGGCCTCTATCCAAAGACCCTCATTTCCATCCACATAAATATTCTCATGGTCAGGCTCATTAAGTACAACAGGGACATAACTGGGCAGGCAGTTAGTTCCAAACTGCTTAGGGGTTTAAAAATAAACATAGCAGCACTTCACCTTGGGCCTAGAGACATACCAGCAACCAGTGCCCCCAATTCAGGGGTCCCTGCTCCAACCACATAGTTGCCACCTGTACTGGGGTGGGGGACGCATATGTTGCACCAAATGAAGCCCCTGAGCCATCTTTGCACGGAGTATCCCTGCACAGAGTGCATATCTCCATCATCACCATCACCATCCATATTTATCTTTCTATATTGCCCAATAGCCAACTCTCCTTTGGTGGTTGACAAGTTTAAAACCTTGGAAATACAATGTCACACATAAAGCACTTTACATACAAAACAGCTTGAATGTGCACTAACGAAACCCCAAGGGACTGCTTGATAACTTCTGTGTTGGCCAATGCCTGAAACAGAGGAAAGTCTTAACCAGCTGCTGAAAGGATGGCGGTGTCAAGCAGGCCCCAGTGGGGAGAGTGGGCAGCAGAGAGCCTTGTGCTTGTTGCCATCCTATGAACCTCGTTCAGAGGAGGCACCTGCAGGAAGAGCTCAGATGTGCAATTGGTTAGATTCAAACTGGCCTGCTAGTTCAGCCTGGCAGTTAGTAAAGCATGGAAAGATCTCTCCTCACCAGGCAGATTTGCAATTGTGTAGGCAGAGCAGAACAACTGAAGAGCAGAAGTAATCAGTGACAAGTAGACCTGAACAAATTAACAAATTGCCACAGCTTTATTGTTTACAGCTTAGACAGATTTGGCAGGGCCACAGGGAGGGCATGGATCCAGTCATAGCGCAGTCTGTGTGGTGGCTGATATTACTGCCCCGGCCTGTCTGTTGTCCACGGGAGTGAGATCCGTTATGTCTAACAGTGTAAAACGTTCTTGTGAGCCCTTCCTGCACACGGGGTTTGTGGCAGGCTTGCCAGCACCCAGACTAAGCTTGGCCGTTCTGTCACACCAGCCAAATTCTCTTAAAGGCAGTCCAGCCACACTTCCCCCTAGAATAAAGCCAGCCTCATGCCTCCAATGACTCCATTGGGAAGATGTGAAAGGAACTGGAAGTACCATGGCAAGCAGCTACCGACCCGCATGCTCACAATTCCTGCTGCCCTGCCTACTAGCTAGCATATTTTAGCATGCCCAAGTAAATTGAGAACTTCGGTGTGCTGTCCCAGCATAAGCATGAAAAAAGAACCCCTGAGCTTTTTCAGTGTGGATTCCAGGAGAATTCCTGTAGTGAGCATCTTGTCGTTCACAGAGAGTGCAACCTGTCCAAGACCAGTTGTAAACTTCCATCCATGGCCAGTTTCTGCAACCATAGCACCTCTGTCTTATCTGGATTAAGTCTCCATTTATTCACTTGCATTCACTTGAAAACCAACTCTAGTCCTTGGTCCAAGGGCCCCAAAGCTTCTCTGGGGTAAGTAGAATGGAGCAGAGGAGCAGACTGCCACTGAGTTGAATTTTCAGTCCAGAAATGCCATCCAGATGTCATTCACTGTCTACAAACGGCTGAAATAAAGAGAACTTTTTGTTAGTGAAAATAAGCGCATGGAATGAATGTTGTTCCTCTCCATCTTCCTTTGTGGTTTTTATCCTCTCTGTGTTACTCATTTCACACCAGTGTTGATCCTGTGTAATTCTTAGCTGCAAGTGCAGTCTTTCTGGATGGCTTCTAAGCTTTGTTATCCAAAAACTGTCATTTATCCAGTGCAATGTTCCAGCTCAGTAGTGCACAGTTGCACTAATCTCTTACAGCAGCATTTTTAGGGAAAGAAAAGAAAAAGAACAAGAAGAACAGGTGCCTAGTTACAATTCCTAGACAAAAAGTAAAAAAAAAGAAAAGAAAAGAAAAGTCCTTTGACATATTGCAGCCTTTGTATCCATGGCTTCAAACAGGCGATATTGTCAAATGAAACTTTAACTCTTTACAGGCAGAAAACATATTTAGCACTATGGAAGATTATTGTGACAAGGAGGTCATCTTTTCTACCCAGATCCCTACCCTATGTTTCATTAATTGCATTGCTTGCAACAGTACTAGTGGACACACACACACACAATTACATACACACAAATTCTGGTGTTGGGATAATGACGGTATCAGAGCCACAATACACGAGAAGCGGAAGTTTGACCCATCTCTCCCTGGACACGATGTGAAAGAGACCCATTTCTTCACCATCATTAGCAATAGGAAATAGGAACTTTTCATTTATCACTGATTGCAGTCCATGTGTGTACCCATGCACAGGGTAATTTATAGCCAGCTTAAATTTAAGTGTATGGAAAGGTTAAATTTTCCTTCTTTCTATACTGCGGTCCTGAGGAAAACCCCTTTCCAAAATCTCAGCATTGGACTGTCTCTTTAAGGCATAGGCTTGTGTGTGTTTAAACACAAAAAGGCCTACAAATCTCAGCCAGCTTTATTCAAGTAACTTACTTCATATGCCTTTTTTTTTTTGGCCAGAACATACAATCATAGAATCATAGAACAGTAGAGTTGGAAGGGGCCATGAAGGCCATTGGGTTCAGCCCCCTGCTGTTGCCGGACACCAAGTTGCACCATCCCACTCAGATGGCTGTCAAGTTTCTTTGTGAATGTGTCTAGTGTGGGACAGCCCACCACCTCTCTAGCATGGGTGGATGCGATGTGGTATTAACATGCCAAGCCAGCAAAGAAAATGGATCTCAGGTTAACAAGGTCACATGTTCTCTCCACTGGGGACTTGTTTCCTTTTTATAGCCCAGTTGGCCCTCAATATCAAAAGCTGAAGACATATTCAGGGAGCTTCCGCTGTAGGGTGATATAGAAATGCAATAAATAAGAAATAAGAATAAAATTGAGACCTTGTACAAAAAGCAAGGAGGAACCTAATCCAAATATTCAATCCAACTATTGAGAATAGGATACACTACAGCAAGCACTATCATCTCTGTTCAGCCAGAGAGCCAAATTTGGAAAAGCTCTCATAGGCTGAGTTCCATTGGGGGGTGGGATAGAAGGCAAAGGCGTGGGGACAATGACAAGATACTAACTTACTTTAGTCTCTGCTTCTTTCAGGTAGTACCTAACTCTTAGGAGAAATGTTTCAACCCTTTAGAATAAGAACAATTAAAAACTTTGTTCAAAGGTTGGGGAACCATCTTTCAGTGGCCGGGGAAAGGGTTGGGGCCATGAGAGGTGCGGCCACAGCAGAGATGGACCTGGCTCAGTGGCCCGTGGCTCAACACCCTTGTTCTGTAGTCCGCAGGCCTGCGTCATCTTGAAATGCATCTTTTTGAGTCATGCTTTGTTCATGACAGCTACCTGCATCATGTTATGACTTTGGAAAGTAGCTTTTAATTGATGATTGCTGAGCTTTTACTTTATTTCCTCCTTTCCTTGCCCCAGTCTATCTCTTGCAATGATTTTCAACTGATCTGAGAGATCAGCAGGATGGAACAGAAAGTTGAGAAGGGTTGGGAAGAACAGATGGGCTGTTTGTGGCTCCTGCTGTATTTAAATATGGGGAATATGGCTGAAGATGTGCCCCTTTGGTTTCCCTGAATGTTGTTCTCACCATCAGGCCATACCTTCCAGAAGAAAGTAAGCTTGAGCTTAGAGGATGCAGGCCTCCGAAAGGTCCATCCTGAGTCCAGAGGTTCATCAGTTCAGACTGATAAGTGTTTGTCTCTCCAGTACTTCAGTGCTTTCGTTTTTGCATCCAAAAGAAAAGATGTCAAAAGATAACTCCTGACCCCAAATTAGTGATTAGTTCTATCCTAAGTATTAAGAGATAATCCAAAGCTAACATCTGCACTGGAGAGGAAATGGCAACCCACTCCAGTATCTTTGCCATGAAAACCCCATGGACAGTACCAAAAGGCAAAAAGATATGACGCCGGAAGATGAGCCCCTCAGGTCGGAAGGTGTCCAGTATGCTACTGGGGAACAGCAGAGGGCTAGTACTAGTAGCGCCAGAAAGAATGAAGCGACTGGGTCAAAGCCGAAAGGACACTCAGTTGCAGATGTATCTGGTGGTGAAAGGAGAGTCTGATGCTGTAAAGACCTATACTCCATAGGAACCTGGAATGTAAGATCCATGAATCAAGGCAAGCTGGATGTGGTCAAACAAGAGATGACAAAACTGAACATCGACAT
>NW_025335268.1:19694917-19695886 GCF_004798865.1 Varanus komodoensis | reverse complement strand
GCAAGAATCCCTCAGAAGAAATGAAGTAACCTTCATAGTCAATAAAAAAGTAGGAAAAGCAGTACTGGGATACAGTCTCCAAAATGACAGAATGATCTCAGTTCGAATCCAAGGCAAACCATTCAACATCACAGTAGTCCAAGTCTATGCCCCAACCACTGGTGCTGAAGAGGCTGAAGTTGACCGGTTCTATGAAGGCCTACAACACCTTCTAGAATTAACACCAAAAATTGATGTCCTTATCGTCATGGGGGCTTGGAATGCTAAAGTAGGAAGCCAAAAGATAACTGGAATAACAGGTAGGTTTGGCCTTAGAGTACAAAATGAAGCAGGTCACAGGCTGGTATAATTTTGTCAAGAGAATACAATGGTCATAGCAAACACTCTTTTCCAACAACCTAAGAGATGACTCTACACATGGACATCACCAGATGGTCAGCACAAAAGTCTGATTGCCTATGTGCTCTGCAGCCAAAGATGGAGAAGCTCTATACAGTCAGTAAAAACTAGACCAGGAGCTGACTGTGGCTCAGATCATGAGCTTCTGGTTGCAAAATTTAGGCTTAAGTTGAAGAAAGTAGGGAAAAGCACTAGGCCACTCAGGTATAACCTGAATCATATCCCTGATGAATATACAGTAGAGGTGACAAATGGATTTAAGGAATTAGATCTGATAGACAGAGTGCCTGAAGAACTATGGATGGAGGTTCGCAACATTGTATAAGAGGTAGCAACTAAAGCCATCCCAAAGAAAAAGAAAGAAAGAAAGAAAGCAAAACGCCTGTCTGAGGAAGCTTTACAAATAGCTGAGGAAAGAAGGGAAGCGAAAGGCAAGGGAGAAAAGGAAAGATACACCCAATTGAATGCAGAATTCCAGAGAATAGCTAGAAGAGATAAGAATGCCTTCTTAAATGAACAGTGCAAAGAAATAGAAGAAAACAATAGAATAGGGAGGACCGGAGATCTCTT
>NW_025335268.1:19666944-19694817 GCF_004798865.1 Varanus komodoensis | reverse complement strand
CTGAGGAAGCTTTACAAATAGCTGAGGAAAGAAGGGAAGCGAAAGGCAAGGGAGAAAAGGAAAGATACACCCAATTGAATGCAGAATTCCAGAGAATAGCTAGAAGAGATAAGAATGCCTTCTTAAATGAACAGTGCAAAGAAATAGAAGAAAACAATAGAATAGGGAGGACCAGAGATCTCTTCAAGAAAATTGAAGATATGAAGGGAACGTTTAATGCAAAGATGGGCATGATAAAGGACCAAAATGCCAGGGATCTAATAGAGGCAGAAGGGATTAAGAAGCGGTGGCAAGATTACACAGAAGAACTATACAAGAAAGAGCTTAACGTTCCTGATAACCATGATGGGGTGGCTGCAATGTATGGCTGTGAAAGTTGGACCATAAGGAAGGCTGAGCACTGAAGAATTGAAGCCTTTGAATTGTGGTGCTGGAGGAGACTCCTGCAAGTCCCTTGGTCTGCAAGGTGATCAAACTGGTCAGTCCTAGAGGAGATCAACCCTGACTGCTCTTTAGAAGCCAGATACTGAAGATGAAACTCAAGTACTTTGGCCACCTAATGAGAAGGAAGGACTCCCTGGAGAAGAGCCTAATGCTGGGAAGAATAGATGGCAAAAGAAGAAGGGGGTGGCAGAGAATGAGGTGGCTAGACGGAGTCGGTCGGTATGAGCTTAAGTGGATTCCGGGGGATGGTGGAGGACAGGAAGGCCTGGAGGAATGTTGTCCATGGGGTCGCAATGGGTCGGACATGACTTCGCGACTAACAACAACAACAACAACATCTGCTGTTAGTCTTCCATTTTGATTTGAGCCTAATCCGTCAAAGTTGGCAAGAGGACACGGGGTTCTAAGATGGGCAACAGTCAGTTTTACAGCACATGAAAAGCTAACAAATTTCTTACAGTTTAGTAAGCATTCATGTATATAGTCCACACATACATTTGTGGAATCCTAAGCAGTGAGGTCAAAGAGAACTGAAATGCAGAAACTACAAACCCCATGTAAAAATATATGAAATTAAGTGCCCAGAAATTAAATGAGACAGAGAAAGGGATGGACACTTCTGGGAGCTGCAGGATTCTTTTCTTCTGAGTATGCATAGGATTGCACCCAACGCAGCCGCTCCTCCATTTTCAGATTGAACATTATCACATAACACATTTTTAAAAACAAGCTTTTATTTGATCTGAACAGTGTGTTATGCTGTGGATAAATTGGCTCAGCATGTGTATTGAAAAAATGTGATAAGAAGCAATACAGAAGTATCTTCAGTGAGGAAATCCACAGTGACATTAGCCTGTGAGAGTTTAGAGCCATTTGGCACAGCACAAATCACAATATCACAGTAGGGTGCGAATGTAAGATTTTTGTTTTTCTGCTACCTGGGTGTTATAAGCCATTTACCTCTCCATGCACTTGCATTCATTATCTTCCTCATTTATGCTTTATCCAATTTTCCAATATAGCCTAATAGTTGTAAGATCTGTCTCTACAATTTAATTCAGAAATAATTAAAGTATATAAATAAGTTTTTATATATGCTTCTATCTTTTATTGCTAAATCACTATCCTCTATCAATTTCTTTCTCCCCCACCTTTTTATACTGGTAGTTAGCATCTTGATTTAAAGCTTTATTTTCCTCTCTCTTGATAATCTGCATTTCACACTGTATTCTAATGGAAGCATGAAATCCATCTCGGCTTGCCTAATATGAAAAAATAAATTGAAGATACGTTACTGGCTGTGTGTATATATATGATAGTACTCAGAAAGCACTCTATAAATAGGAATTTTGAGGAGTCTGATCTTTGTGAATTTTGGTGTGAACTGGTCTGATTCATACCACCCATCTTAATGTGCTGACCAGAATGTAATAATCTTTCAGATTTCCTGCTTCTCTGAATTGCTGATACAAATCTCATGAGTAAAAAGCAGACCAAAATGCATTTTAAAATGTGCACTTTAGGATAAGATTCATGTAGAAATTCATAGCTGAAGATAAAATGTACTTAGAATGGAATACTTTGCCAGAAAATATATTCAACTAATATTTAAATATTTTGAAAGGAGATGCATTAAATAGATATTTAAATAAAAATCTTCATGTATTTTTTTCTCTTATCTTAATTTCAGAAAATGAATGGCCGCCTTGAAGGAACCTCATTTCATCAGGCTGTGGCAGAGATGTGAAATGGCTCCATTCCATCCTCTTTGAAGGAGACGTCTCCACCACTTTCCCTTCTCTCCTGCCACCTCTTGACCAGAAAGATTCCATCAGGTTGCAGCAAAGTGAGAGGAGGGAAGCAGGACCAAGCCATTAGCTCCCTCGGCTAAGAGTTCGATTCTTTCTGGAGCCTTCAACTGCTTCCCTTCCAGCTGCTCATCAAAAACTGGGTGCCTTCCTTTGCTTGTTTCCTTCTTTCCTCTGCCCTGTTTTCCATTGTGTCGTGTCTGCAAGCCTGCAGGCTGAAATGATGCAGAGTCCTTGGCAGGAAATGGATGGCCCTGTGGAGGAGCACATGTGGCCCAGGACAGGACCATTCCCCACTGATGGCACAAATTTGTACCATCCCAGACCCTCCACAAAGAGCTTCCTTCCCACTGACTTCAGTAGGGGTGGCTTTTTCTTCTTAATAGGCACCATATGTTAATGACGGCCTGATTAGAGCACATGGTTACATGGTGTTACTCAGTACCCAATCATGCTAAAAGCAGCATAGAAACACTGCGCATGGAGACCCTAACCGGTAGGGTAGAAACACTACTGAGTAACTTGCACTGCCATCCTATACCTGCCTAGCCAGAAACGAACCCCATGGAATTCAATGGGGCTTAGTCTCCTCTACTTAAATTTAGAATTTTAGTCTCTGGACTCCAAAAGCTAGAAGATATTCAGATGAGAAATTAAGAAGCATCACTTCTTTAATCCCACCTGAATAAATTACAGGAGCTTGTCTATATTAACAGTCAGACACAAGGTCATCAGACTAGGTCATAACCAACGTTCCTTTGAGACAATTGCAAAAGTGATATTGCAAATAAGTCCATGACTTTGAAGAAAGACAGGTCATAGCAATGCATTCACCAGGTCAATATGCAAATGCTAAAGAGGATGACCAGCTTCTGTTTTCAAATTTCTCAACAATCGAAATAGCATACTGCGTGATAAACCCTAACAGGTCTTCCAATGGCAAATAGTAGGAAGTTTGAAAGGCCAATTCTCTGGCAATAATTCCTTATTATTGGGGTTGGGATGATGTCTCTGTTTTGGGTATCAGAGAGCAAAAGTCCAGTTGTTTTACACTGTAGAGAATTTAGTATAAATCTTCACTTTAGTTACCACACCATTTTATTTTACTATATCATTGCTTTTGCTATAGTATATTTTATAGAGCACTTCAACACCATTTTATAAGCTCCTTTGTTAAACACTCATAGTGATGTTGCACCGAAAGACATACATTTTTACCTGTTATTCTCCATTCTCTGGCAATGCTATGAAAGCATTTTTCTGGGTTATTCACTCTGCAACCTGGAACGATTCTGGGTCTTTACCACACATGCTACTTTTATCTCCTTTGTTATAATGTCTTCAAAAACTGCATAAAAGATTTTAAAAACATTATTATATAGGCAAGTGAGATAGCTCCCACATGACAGGAGTTATAAGAAAATCTGACCATAGTTGGCTACTGCTTTTCCCAACTGGTTATGCCTCGTTTCCTTTCCCTCTTTCTATTACCACATTTACCTCCTTAGTTCCCAGTCCTTTTGGCCATATTTATGTTATGTTAGTTGCAAACCCATGCCCGACCCATCACAACCCCACGGACAACATTCCTCCAGGCTCTCCTGTCCTCCATCGTCCCTCAGAGTCCACCGAAGCTCACACCCACTGCCTCAGTGACTCCATCTAGCCACCTCTTCCTCTGCCATCCCCTTCTCCTTTTGCTCCTGATGATTCCCAGCATCAGGGTCTTCTCCAGTGTGCTGTTCCTTCTCATAGGTGGCAAAAGTATTTGAGTTTCATTTTAAGTATCTATTGTCCACATTAGCTGTTTGCTTTGTGATCTTGGCAGCCATCAAACTCATCCAGAACCTAATCTAAGATTTCTTTGCCCCTTTCCTTATATCTTGCCACAGAGTGGCAAGGTTGAAGACTTGCTAGGGGTCCAAGACTAACAGAAGGCCCACTGTGCTAGCCATGCTATCAGTTTAATATCTACATAGTGTTCAAGAAGCTTAGCTACAGCCTAAGTTAATTCTCAGTTCTCATGCCCTTTCTCTTCCAGAGAGCTGTCTACTGAGAGTACTGTCTACTGTGTGTCCGGGGGACCCAAATTTCTAGAGCCAGCACGGATCTTAGAGAACTAGTATAAAAGTTTGTAATGCCCCAAAGGCATGGCTTTCTCCCCAACAAATGGAAAATCATTGTTACTGCTAGAGGCAAATGAGATCTCCCTCTCAGGAGAGAACATGCAGAGTTTGTTTTGATTTGTTTTAAATTTAGGCAGACGTATGGACAGATTTACACCTGCATTAGATGTTATGTAGGATTCCACTTGAATAGTTCCTTGATCCATCAGTCTTAGTAACATTTAATGTAAGGCTTAGCATTTGTTTGGAACTGGCTTGGTTTACGAGAGTTTTCTCAAGAGGATGGGGCTGAGGGATTGCTTGGCAAGAACAAGCCCAATCCAGATCAGTGCCTCAACTTAACCAAATCACAGTGTTAGTTATGCTCAAAGCATTCATTCTTGATGGATTAGAACATGCAGTTCTGCACATACACTTGGGCGTATGAACCTGGTTAAATTAATTCTGTTCTGTCTTCATATTTCCAGGTGCCTTTCATTGCACACGCATTGACAGAACTGAATTTTCTACAATTGCATTTGTACAGATTTGCAGGTATTTGCCATTGTGCAAATTAGATTTTTCCAAAATAAAGCCAATTGACCCCACATATGCAAATCTCTCATAAATACACATTTATGCTTTATTTTGTGGTAAGAAATGGACATGTTCAGTTCATGTTATTGTTTAAAATTAATGTATTTTCCTATGGCTACATTTGAATTATTTAGCTGGCAAGTCTGCAGAATTTGTGCAGACTTCGTATGTTCACAAGTGTGTGAACAAGTGTGCAGAATTTGTGCAATTCAGGAAAAGCTGAATGTTGGTTTTATAGAGATCTGAACTCATGTGAGACCATTGAGGATTTCTTTGATATCCTTACTTGCATGTGAGCCCAGTTCAATACAGTAGGATTTGCATCTGAGTAAACATGCATAAAATTGTGCTGGCAATATGTAACTTGTTATCAGATGCTATACTGAATCTTGCCTGGATCAAACTAGCCTTGTGTGACTTTGTGGCTGTTAAAACTATTGATTAGCATTTCAACACCTTTCCCTGCCCAAACATTTAAGACCTCCTTTCATTATAGGTAATTTTTAAAAACCCTTTAAAATATCTATTCAAAAAGCTGAAACCAGAAATGTCTATACACTTAGATGTACACCTTAGATGTATGCTGGATCGATCTACACATGGGATGGATGAATTATCTCTATTTATATTTTTTTCCAGTCTTAAGTTGCATTCATACCATTACTACAAGAGAGGTTTTTTCCCCAAAAGTTTATACAAACATTCTTATATATTTCTGTTCTGTTACAAATGCTAATACAAATACGTTTGCATACAAAATTATGATGTATTCTAAAAATGCTTTCACTAATACATGTATTTTTATTTATTTGATTTATACCCCAGTTTCTTAGAGATCAAATTGCCAACATATGCAGGATCATGGAGAAAGCTAGTGAGTTCCAGAAAAACATCTACTTCTGCTTCATTGACTATGCTAAAGCCTTTGATTGTGTGGATCACAACAAATGAAGTTCTTTGGCAAGTTCTTAAATTGATGGGAGTACCAGACCATCTTATTTGTCTCTTGAGAAACCTATATGCGGGTCAAGAAGCTACAGTGAGAACTGGACACAGAACCACTGATTGGTTCAAAATTGAGAAAGGAGTTTAGGAAGGCTGTATACTGTCGCCCTGCCTATTTAACTTATATGTAGAGCACATCATGAGAAAGGCGGGGCTAGATGAATCACAAGTTGGAATTAAGATTGCCAGGAGAAATATCAACAACCTCAGATATGCAGATGATACCACTCTAATGGCAGAAAGGGAAGAGGAACTAAAGAACCTCTTGATGCAGGTGAAGGAGGAGAGCACAAAAGTTGGCTTGAAACTCAACATCAAGAAAACTAAGGTCATGGCATCCAGTCCTATCACTTCCTGGCAAATAGATGGGGAAGAAATGGAGGTAGTGACAGATTTTATTTCCTGGGCTCCAAGATCACTGCAGACAGGGACTGCAGCCGAGAAATTAAAAGGGAGGAAAGCTATGGCAAATCTAGACAGCATACTAAAAAGCAGAGACATCACCCTGCCAACAAAAGTGCGTATAGTCAAGGCTATGGTTTTCCCAGTTGTAATGTATGGCTGTGAAAGTTGGACCATAAGGAAAGCTGAGCATCGAAGAACTGAGGCCTTTGAATTGTGGTGCTGGAGGAGACTCCTGCGAGTCCCTTGGACTGCAAGGCGATCAAACTGGTCAGTCCTAGAAGAGATCAACCCTGACTGCTCTTTAGAAGGCCAGATACTGATGATGAAACCCAAATACTTTGGCCACCTAATGAGAAGGAAGGACTCCCTGGAGAAGAGCCTAATGCTGGGAACAATAGATGGCAAAAGAAGAAGGGGAGGGCAGAGGATGAGGCGGCTAGATGGAGTCACTGAAGCAGTTGGTGTGAGCTTAAGTGGACTCTGGGGGATGGTGGAGGACAGGAAGGCCTGGAGGAAGGTTGTCCATGGGGTCACGATGGGTCGGACACAACTTTGTGACTAACAACAACAAAATAATACCAATGCCAGTTTCTACCATAACTTAATTTTAGTTTGCTTACTGATTCAAAAGCATGAAATGTCTGGGAAGGGAGAACCAGGGATGCACGAACCCACTGAAATGCTCCATACTTTAAAGCCCATCCCAATGTGCCCCTGGTTTTCAGTCTATCCAAATGGGCAAAGTGTGCACTTCTTCAAAACTTGCACATTTTTAAAGCTGATTTTTTTCACAGTATGCCTTTTGAAAAATGTGCCTTTTTTAAAAGCACACAGTTTACAGACTCAAGCACAAGTTCAGAAATGTGTGGCCATTTTCAGAGAACATGAATTCTTGTTCATGTTCACATGTGGCACAGTAAAAGCATTTTTTCCTGGTTTGAGAAAACCAGTTGAAACAACATTCATAGAAAAACTTGCTCTCTCTCTCTCATTCACACACACACACACACACACACACACACACACACACAGAGAGAGAGAGAGAGAGAGAGAGAGAGAGAGAGAGAGAGAGAGAATCCAAGGTCAGTGTGTTATCACAGGGAAAGAAGCACTGTGGATGTGCAAAGTCCATGTCTTAGATCTGTTTCAAGATCATGCAAATGTCGCTTCTAGTTTAAGACTCAGAGCTGGCACACATGTTCAGAGGATCATGCCAAGACCTTTGGAAATAGTCCCCATGGGGAACTGCTCCTCCTGCTCACATATGCACCATGGTCTCGTGCTGGCGATCACACCGCTCTGTAGCATATTTATGCCAGTGGATGGCAGCTGCTGCTGACATGACAACTCTCTGTGCCAAGAATGATGTGATGGTTGGCACTGCTCATTACGGCTGTGGCAGCAGAGGCTGTTCTCATTTGGTTTTGCCACATGTTGCCCATAAGTTTCCTCTGGATCTTAATTGCCCAATTCCAAGCAGATCACTGACTTGTGTGGATGTGCGTGTGGTGCACATATTCAAGACAGATAAGCTAGGTAGGCTGTCAAGAGATCTTGTAAGTTCCTTCAGCCCACTTTCTCCTTTGAGTAGGTTTTGAAGGAGCTGCAGATGGTAAATAAATGGTCTGCTTTTATTTTAGAGCAGGGATCCTTGGATGTATGTGTATGATACACAGTGTGATAATACACTGTATCTACTCAGTATTCCCACTCAACATGGGGCCTTCTAAATGTACATGTTCTTGAACACTAAAATGTTGGCCCTACATAACCTGTGCCTTGCTCCCTGGATATAAGGGAGCAATGTATTCAATGCACATTTTAATGCATTCTGCTCTCATTTCATACTTCAGAACCAATTTGTGAACTGATGGCTAGTTATTCTTTGAAATACCCACTTCTCTGAACTTTGCAGTGGTATTGTCCAATCAACTAACATGTGGAGAGATTTATACATTGGGGAAATAAATTCTACCTTTGTGAAAAGAATGCTGAAACCACATTCATCATAGGAAAAGTGGTTGCAAAAAGTGCATACACAAAAATTCATATGAATTTCCATGCAAACCTTTTCTTCAAAGTTTGGAATGAACCAAATTGAAGGCTGGAAAAATAAATAACTGTGAGAAACCAAAACAGATAGATTAACTGATTCCTAAATGTAATGGTCTGGGTGAGGAATAAGGTTGCACTCTCAGAACACCATTGGTGATCACAGCAGGGCAGGGCAGGGCAGGGCACAATATTACTTGTTTTATGCTCTGTGTTGCTTGAGTGTTACCTACCCCAGTAATGAAATTAATTGTGAAGCACCAAGGGTCAAGAAAATGGCAAAAGTCTGGAAATTGATAAGTGAGTTTAAAGCTGTACTTGATAAGATCAAATGTATTTGTTCAGCACTGTGAAGAATCCAACCTTTATACTTTGGGTCATAAGCCTATCATGGACTGAGTGGGTTAGGAAGAAATATCTTCGGAAGGTATTGTATAATGATGTTGAGAGACAAGGTTCCAATATTTTTCTACAATATGTTCCAGTGCAACCTTTGCCTTCAGTTGTAGAACTTCATAAATGAAACAGGTGGCACTGCCAATAAAAATGATACTTTTTCCACTTATTCTTTAAAATGCAATGACTTTCCTCTTCCACATTTTGTTTCTACATGGTTTCTGAGTGACCTTTTAAATACTTTTACCAAGTGTTTATGAGAGCAATGTGGGGGGGAGGGGGGCTGGTTTGGTATAATTAGGCCTTAAGGGAATTCCTCTGTAATAGAGTAAAAGTAAATAACTTCCTGGGCTGAAATCCACATCTTTGGGTTGTAACTAACTTACAGTTCTTGCAAATTGAATGCAAAGGGATCTGTTTAAGTCAAACATTCCCGGACACCTGACTGTTAAATTGACGATGATGTTTGACATGCCTAGAAAGATGGTTTTAGATTTTGAACCACTTTTTACCATACCCAAGGAACACCTTTGAAGTAGGCACAAGAGCTTGCATGTCCACACCAGGTCCTTTTAAAATATAATAGCCATCCCACATATTAGATCATGGGCTGTTATCTCAGATTTCAGGGGAAGCTAACCAGATATGCGAGACACTTCTCCCTGGAAAAAAGAAGGGCAGATCTGGTGCAGCCATGATCTCTTTTTCTAGCTCGATGCCATTTTCCCAAATCAAGCTTGGATTCCGAGCTTTTGTGCAGGCTTTTCCCTTTCTGAAAGGCAGAAATGCATTTTATGGCTCAGTTCTGGGGAATAAGAGCTTCAAGTCACAATACAATGTTGTCATAATTATTCTGTATTTTGACCCCTTCCCCTTTTGCTTTGGACCCTGGCCCCTTTCCTTGCTGGAGCCATCACTGAAACGTGTCTCCTGAGAACTTCTCTGAGTCTGGCCCTTAGGCTGAAAGAGGTTCTACCTCCTTTTACAGAATAGCCTTCCCCAGCCTGGTATCCTCCAGATGGCACCAGGCTGGGGAAGGTTATTGTACTGTGGTCCCCTTTGTTCCTAGCATTGTTTTATATCATAGAAATCAAAGTGTTCTTCCTGTTCTATTCTGTTATATTGAAACAGTGTAAAAAGCCTGAGGATGAAATATCTGCCTTTCAATTGTCCCCCAGACAGAGAATTGTTAATAAACAATATTTCAAGCACCATCAAACAACCATTTTTCTCACGGTCACAAAGAACTTTCTGCACAGCAATATTTCTGAGGGAGAAATCAATGGGCCCAATACAACCCATGTCAAGCATAGTCCTAAGTATGTTGACTGAGAAGTAAGTCCCACTGAGTTCAAACAAGAATAACCCTTCAGTGAATGTATTTTAGGACTTAGATGATTATCTTGCTCATTGACATAAACTGCCTGACTTTGGCTGGATGGTACTGTGTTTGCTGTAAGGTTTTAGGGCTTTTTAAGCACGTGCTAAGATTGCAGTCCCATTGATCTCCAAGCAAACTTGTTTCATGTAACTTTCCTTCATCTTTCTCAGCAAAGCAGACTGTTTCATTCCCTACCCCTTTTCTTTTGCTCTCATCTCTCTTCATCGTACAACCATGGTATAGGCTACTTCAATCACATATAGGAAACAACATGCAGAGAAAGGAAGAGGGCAGGGATTGGGCAGGGGCATTATCTGCCCGTTAATACAAAGCAGTTTTTTACATGTCTTCCAAAACTGGGCGAGATATACTTATTGACACTGTTGAGAACTGCCTCTGACCAGTAAATGTCAAAGTCCTTCATCAGCTGAAACCCTTGAGGAATCTCAGGGGAAGACAAATGGATTCCATATGATCTGTAAAATGAGTTGTGAATCTGCTCCACAAGTATGGGTCATCACCAGATTTTGTCTCAAGAAAAATTGGAAGCCAATGCAGAAGTTCTCTTTCTGGCAGAACTGATGAATTTCTAGCACAGGAGTGGGCAGCCTGGCCTATAATTCCCATCACCCCTGGCCAGCACAGTAACTGATGAGGGATAGAATCTGTCTTCCTCTGTTCCAGGGAAACGAAAAAGATTTTCAATAAGACTCATGAAATATGTGAGTGTGCGTACACACACACACGTAGACTTTCATAGCACATGAATTACAGTGTTCCAGACACCATTCTAGGCTTATATACCAAGATTTGAGTATCAGAGTCGAAGGCAGTATAGGCAAATATATTATATACATACCACTGCAGATGGTGGTGGTTCATCATCCCAATAAAAGGATGTGCAAGACAGTAAAATTTTCTGAGAGCCAGCAGGTAGCTACATAATGAAGAATGTAATCATAAACAATCAGTACCACTTCTAAAATACACTGCCTACAGTGTCCAAGTTGGAATCTTTATTTAGCAAAGCGGAAAATGTCAGTGAGTAGAATAAAATTTATCAAAGGTGCTGGGATGGCAAGTCAAAGAGAACAGATCAGATTTCCGCGACAGGAGAGTACCATATTAACACTCTGAAGTGATGGAGAAAGCTGGACTTGCCATCATTCTCCATTCACTGTTAGTAGGAACCAGAGACCAGTTCATTACTGGGCCACTAGTTGAGCTCCCAACCCTGTGGTTTTCTTAATGTGCACGCATACCTGTCCTGAAATCCTAAGTAGATAATTGGCAGGAGTTCATTGTGTCGCCCATACATGGAAATGTAACACCCTGTACTCAAACCTAGCAGTGACCTTCCTTTTTTTACAATATTCAGCAAAATGAGTATTGAGAGAGCCAGTGTGGTGTAGTGGTTAAGAGCGTCGGCCTGGGACTCAGGCGATCTGGGTGCTAGTCCCACTCGGCCATGGAGCCAGCTGGCTGACTTTGGGCCAGTCACAGACTCTCAGCCCAACCTACCTCACAGGGCTGTTGTTGTGGGGATAAGATGGAGGAGGAGAATGATGTAAGCTGCCGCGAGCCCTTTGTAGGATATAAATCGGGAAAATGTATTTTATTCTATTAATTACAAACTGTACAACAGTGCAGCTATTTCATTTAGTATCAGTATTAAAAATGACACATTCTGAAGTGTAGAACAATGTGTATAAGGCTTAAAATTCTTCCCCAAATTTCCAAAGCTTGAGATTAAGGATTAATATAGGTCCAGCTCTTCCAAATCATGCTTTGCATCCAAATTGATCCCACATTCTGGGATTTGAATATAAATCAATGATATTTCAGTGAAACAACTGCACATGAACACTAGAGCCAGACATTTCATTGTCTTGATGTTTGCATCATGCGTCTGAACATAACATTTCAGTGGTTTTTGAACTTTCAGTGGTTTTGTGCTAAATCAAACAGAATGGAATATAAAAAACAGTGACCAGAATCCAGCAAAAGTGAATTGTGACTAAGTCCAAGTGAATCAAAGAAGCTTCCATGAATCATAGCTAGGGATGTGCAAGGAATCTCTTCCAGGTGAAATCCCCCTCCCTCCCACCGATGGATTCCCTGGTTTTGACTTCCCAGGGTCCAGTCTGTTTCACAATAGCCCATGGGGCGATTACAAGGAGAGGAATCCCACAGGCCGTGTAAACAATGCTATTCTTCCGCACCCACTGCTGCCTGTGAGAAGACTGGCTATTGGGAATGGAAGCCGGTGTGCCCACCTGAGCTCCAGAGCAGCCATTCAAATGGCTGGTTTTTTGGGGGGCTTCTCAGCCTTGCAACTGAGCACCCCATGACCAACCTTTTGCACTCAAACTGTGGCTACTCTCACATGCAAGCAGGCATACTACTGGTTGGAGGGCTGCTTTCTTGGTGGGTGCCCTGCAATCACGCACCCCACCCCAACTGCATAAGCAGAGGTGCTCTTCCATGCCGACTACTGCCAGCCAGTTGAGCTGCTTCTGATGCAGAAGAAGATTGCTGGTTGCACAACCAGGGCTTGGTGTGCCTTCCTGGACTTCCTCTTTGCTTGGCTCTCTTTGAAAGAATGCAGCACAAAGGGATGTCCCTGAATTCTTGGAGGGACAGATTTCAGCATGGTTCCTCCCATCCCTCGTCACAACTAAGACCTGCTCCACTGCTTCCTACAATGTGTGGAAACCCTGTCTTCACCTCTGCAAGTGTATCCAGAAGTGAGCTGAACATGGGAAGGACGTTGAGAACTTCTGTGTGATGACTTTTCCAGAGCTGGGTTCATTTGCACATCAAACAAACCCTCGTGCTTAATTCTCTCCAACTGAAGGAACTGCAACTGTAGATGATGCTGGTCAAGTTTGGAAAACCAATGTTTTGACCAAAAAATACTACAGTATATAAAAGGCCATCAATTTTCCTCATGTGGAAAATAGATTGTTCCTTATGTCAAGTGCCCTGATGTCTTTCTTCTCCTTCCCAGCCAGCCTTACATGTCTTGTCCCAGAGACCGGCTGGTGAATAGGCCCTTGACCAGAGACTAGTGTGATTAAAAACAACCATTTGCAGGAATATTTGAGGGGTGGGGGAGAAAGTACTGTGGACCTCTCTTTCACCCACCAATTCTTTCCTGCAGTGTCTCATGCCTCCCAATTTGTACTACGGGAGAGCTACAAATCCCAAACATTCCATGTAATTTGTATACTTCCAGATATCTGATTTCAGGGGGCCAAATCCCATGCTACCCCATGGCTGGTCCTGGTTAGTTGTAGAAATGACAGGATTACCATGACTGAGTTTTACAGAGCCAGAATAACTTAGGAGAATTATTACTTGTTGATATTCTTGAACTAAGTTTGAAATTCTCTTCCTACCATTCCCTTCCTACCATTCTGATCTCAGTTTGTTTTGCTTTGGCATTGTTTGTTCTGTCCTGGTGCTGTTGCATTAACTGTATGCCATCAAGGTCTGGAAAATGAATTTTGCTTTCTTGTTGCTTCCTTCGACAAAGGATGGGAAGTGTGTCTGGCTGAGCCATCAGACTTACTTTTGATTAGCAGGATATACTGTCCTTTTGTTGTTATTGTGATTATTTTGCCTTTACAGTGATATCCTTCTCTTAAATGTGCTGCGTTTGTACAAGGGAACAGTGGGAAACAAGAACAGAGACACAAGGCTTACGGTTTTCATGCAAATGTCTCTGTGGCTGTGTAATTATGACTGGTTGGGTATGTGATACATTAAGTAGGATTTATCCCTGGCTGAATATTTCCATGAGTAATAGGGACTCTGCTTTTCAAGGCAGACTGAGATTCCAAAATATATTGCTTTGTGCATACAGTTCTCCATTTCCCCAATTGGTAGATGACCCAGGGGCAGCTGCCAAGAACACTGGAAACTTGTGGCAGTTTTGTAATTTTTGCTCACCAAATAGACATGTTGGGTTGAGGACAGCAGGCGAGAACAATGCAGGCATGCCTTGTGTGAAAAGCAGCATCGGCTTCCTAACGCACGCACGCGCACGCACGCACACACGTGCATGCATGCAAAAAACTGCATTTCCTTGCAGGCTCTTACTGTCGGGAAATAGGTCGCTCCCTTTGCCCTTTCAAAGCAACAGATTGTTCTTTGACAAAAGCTCTTTATTCTCCAGTATACATACTCTGGGCCCCACCCCTCTGGGAGAGCCTGTCTGGAGATGGGCCAGCCTTTTAGTTGTATGCTGCCCTTGACTAGCTCTTCTTTCTTGATATACATTGTGGGGTCAAGGACGAACAACGCTCATCAGGTTCCTGGGACTTCTCTCTCACAACCCTTGCCAGTGTGGCTATTCCCAGGGCTTGCCTGAGCACCTGGTGAGGGCAGCCTTGAGATAAGCCCTCCTTGCTCCTTCCACCTCGCTATCTGGAGGCCCCGTTTCCCAGGCTCTTCCCACTTCCGCTCCAAAGGGTCCAAGTTGGCCTGGCCCGGAAATGGGTACTCAGAACAATGGCCTATTTGATTCCGAACACTTACATCTCTTGCATCCAGCCAACTGCAAAACTAAGGCTTCTGCATTGCAACTGCTGGCAATTCCCTCCTTCCCACCAAGGTGGAGAGAACCTGGTATTTCCAGGTATTTCGGATTACAATAACCACAGTTTCCTTGCTGTTTGTTATGTGTCTGGGATTATCTGACTTCTGGTTAAGACATCTGGATGGCACCAGGTTGCCTGCCCTCTGTGTGTTTAATAGCAGAACCCCCCCCCCCCCATACAAATATAAGCCTATTTTGCAGACAAAGCTCACATATTCATGAACTGAAATTTCCATTTGAAAATTGTATACATTAGTAAAAGGCATACTTTAAAGATGTGCATTTGGGGGAAGTGCATTTTCACACCTTTGTTAGTGGGGAAAGTACCTGTTATGGTGCACGTTTTAAACATGTGCACCTAAATATACACTTTTTCATTTGTTATTTGTTTTTTGGTACCAGGCAAACACCTTTTTATTTAAGCAACATTTTAAATGTTAATACTACTGAATTTTATCTGGCCAGGGCGGCTTATTTTATATTGTATGTTTTAAATTATTATGACTATTTTATATGTATATTTTAACTTATGTGGTTTTATTTATTGTTGTAAGCTGCCCCGAGGCTTTGGAGAATGGGGCGGCATAAAAATGTTTTAATAAATAAATAAATAAATAAATAAAATAAAACAACAACAACCTCACAACCAGGAATGAAAAGGAGGTAGACCAAGCTTCAGAGCAAAACTCTGAAGGACTAGACTTTGCTTGCATTCCTAAACTTGGGATCTTTTAGATGCAAAGCATTTACTTTCCTGCTGAGCTGTAGCCCTTCCCCACATGAAACAGAAACCGCAGTGTGTCCTATTAGCTAGCTTGATGGCTGGCAGGCTGTTGGAAGAAGTGTGTCCTGGCCATCAGAAGCCATTGTACAATCATCTCCAGCTAGCTCCAGCTTCATCAACTGACTATCAGTGCTCATTATCAAGCAATCATGTTAAATAATGGGTGGCTGTAACTTCTTTGGATGCATCACAACAATATTTGAGCCTTCAAATGAAAAATATTATTTCCCTTTAACTAACCAACATTCCCTGTATGAACCCCAAAGATTTACCTAAGTGAGGAAGCAGCATTTTTAAGGTGGAAGCGAAAGAAAGAAAGAAAGAAAGTGAAATCACACGCAGTCACACACACACACCTGCAAGGGGTAATTATCTGGTCTCCAGGATTTGATTAAGTATATTAAAATGAGCCAGCCACTTATGTCTCAGTATCTTACCTTCAGTGGGAGGTAATGAAATTTAATTAGTGAGGGGAGGCAGCTTTCACACTTAAGAAGAGGGCTGGAGACAAAACTGGGACATGTACGTGGAGAGAGAATAATGCTACAGTACATAATAGGCCTTATTAAAACTGAGTTAATAGACAGAGATGTTTGGCCTCTGCTCTCCATTGCAGGGCTTTTAAAAAAATAAATAAAAGGCTTGAAAAATGAGCTAGAGCAAATATAGTTTTGTTATTAATAGTAGGAGGCTTAGTTCTGCTAGGTTTGAAGGCACAAGGATAATTCTTCTGTTTTACAACCATGCGAATCCTGCCAAATGCTATGTGCAAAAGGCTCACCAAGTTCTTTCATTAGAACTAAGTTTATATGGATTTACAAGGCCTGTGTTCAAAGAAGTGTTGCCTGCTATTTTAAATCAGCCTTTCCAGTCCTGGATATTACTACCCTCCTGCCAGCTCGAGGCACAGCTACTGTGTGCAAGGCTTAACTCTTTCATTGTGGTGTAAGGAGCAGAAAGATGCCTGGGCACGTCTCTGCAAGGGCCATCTGAATGGCAAACTCAACCCTTATGGTCAAATTGTGTCACTGATATAATAGACCAAGACAAAAGGAGAACAAGGACAGGTTTTTTCATCAAAGAGGTCACATCAAAATATCTTCATTTGCTAAAAGGAAAGATGAGTTTTTAGTCTGTGGTTCCACATGGGGGCAGATTTATTTGTAGAGAGACTAAAGAACAGAAATTTTAGCCATCAGGCCTGTTGCTTTGCTTTTGCAAACATTCATGTGTTTTGCATATGAGCAAATACATTGAACACTATTGGTTGGATTGAGTGGTTTTATTCCACTACTGCAACAGGGCTATCATTTGCAGAAACAACGGTCAAATCCAGTACTTCAGTCCCTTGCACTAGCACTGTTACAATTTATGACTTTATTTCACTGGGTATTGCTCCAGTCATTCTGTTCACACTTGTACAATTGCTTGTGGAGTGTGCAGTTACAGGCAGGATGTCACCATCTATCTTGAGCATGGAACTGAATTTATTTTCAAAGGGCGCTATGAACTTAGCAAAAGTCTGGGAGGAGACTTTCTTCCTGGGAAAGCAATTGTAGCCAGATCTTCTGTCTCCAGCTGGGAATTTCCCCTTGTTCTGGGTAGTTCCTTGCTCCCAAGAAGACCCTGTCTCTTGAGTAGGACCTGGGCAAAAGGATCTTCAGGAACCGGGGCTGGGGGCACTTCCGCAATGACTCTGAAGCTCCTACTTGTCCTGCCACTGCCTCTGTGGCAGAGAGCGTTGGGACAGAGAGAAGAGTCAAAATCTAGGTCATATGTCAGGGTAGTCACAACTTCTTATAACTTTACAACACTAGATATTGCTTATGCCAGTCATTCTACTAGCACTTTCTAATGGATCTCACATCCTTCCCACACTCCACCATAAAATGATCTCTATTGCCTCAAAAATATCCTAGCCATACTGGAATAGTTGGATCATTTTCTAAAATAACTCCTTGAATCTCATCTTAATCATTTATCAGGCGAAGTATGAACATAATGCTACCCTGTACTGACCTGTCTTCAGAATGTCAGTGAATGTCTGTGTGGTATATGAAATTCTCAAAGTATTTTTTATCCTTAGCAGTTTTCCGGCATGTATTATAGAGGAAGAGGAGAATGAATTGAATTGTTGCTCATTTCTACTTTCAAAACATTGTTCTGTTGCAGTCAGTTAAGGGGAGGTTTTGAAGTCAAGAGGACTTCAAAACTTTTCGTCCACTTCTCCTTAACACCAGGGTTTGAAAGAGAATGGGGATTTGAATCTTGTCAAATCCTATCTTGTCTGCCAAGATAAGTCCTTTTCACATGTTCAGTAAAAATTGGAAATATGAGGAATGTGAATTGCATCCACTATTCCTGATTTCTATGTAGAACAGGAATAGTGGATGCAATAGATCTCTCTATTCCTCTGAAGTCTTCAAAAGAGGCTGTGTACACATCACTTCCTCCATGTGAGCACCAAGTAAGTAAACCTCAACATCTAGTATTTTCCTAGCAGCCTGATGCTTAAGATCTCCATTTTGTTCAGGAAGTTATGCTAGGCAGAGCTTTGGCTATGCGGTGTGAAACAAACTGTAATGTGTTTAATAGTAATTCTCAGACGGTCTGGATATGGGGTGGGGGGGAGGTTTCCTACCCTTCATCCAGTAGCTGTAGAACCTCCAACTCAAGATACATGAGGATTTCACTTGGTATAAAATACACCAAAATGCAGATTTGTTTTTATAAGCAGGATTGAAAGTGATTGAGATATATTAAAAGACTTCTGGAGAAAGCAAAGCTGACAGGTTCATTTATGCAAGCTGAAGGCTATGAATGTTAGCTCATAAAAGTTCATCTTCAGTCTAGGAGACACAAGCTAGGGAAATTCTCATATGAAATAAACTGGAAGGAATTTGTCTTACATCCCCAGACACACGCCTCATTTTTAAGTTACATGGCAGGCAGGTAGAATGCGGTCCTCTCCATGCTAGGAGTCATTATGCCTAATTAATATGGACAATTGAAATGGAGAGAATCTTTTGCAGTTCATTGCTGCAAAGAGCTATTGAAGGTTGGCACATTTATTAATAAAAAGGATAGGGGAAAACCTATGAAATTTAAATAAATGAACATGGGAAAAGCAAAGCAGGCAAATTCATCAACTGCTAGTTCCAGATTGGTGGACAACATTAGGGGAAGATGCTGTATGGCCTTCTTTTTCTTGGTGGTTGAGAGCATTTTAGAAAGTTTTTTTCCCCCCAAAAAAGGGTGTTTTGAAAAATGTTAGTTCAGTTTTAGATTTTCACCTGAAGGCATGAAGTCATCAGACCCAGTCACAGCAGGGTGGTCCTGATCCCTCCTTATCATGTTGCACTCAGCATGAGACATATACAGAAAAACACCTTTCTATGTTTTAGTATAGAGTGTGTGTGTGTGTGAGAGAGAGAGAGAGAGAGAGAGAGAGAGAGAGAGAGAGAGAGAGAGAGAGAGAGAGAGAGAGAGAGAGAGAGAGAGAGAGAGAAAGTGGTATAATATAAACTTATTCTGTTTTTTACTGTAATGGCATCTGAGTTTCTAATCTTAGGAATTTTTAGGTCAGTTGACAGACAACAGTTGACATTTTTCATTCTTTTACTACATGTTAAAAATTTGGGGACTGTCTTATCTTGATGAGAAGAGTGATTTAATGCTGTGTGAAGTAACCCTTTAACAGGTGTCAGTAGGATTCTATTTTGGCAAAAATATAGCGGAACATGTAATGCATTCTTATCTTGGTAGCTCACCTGTAAAGTTGACCGGGGCACTTGCAATATGTAGCTAGTATAATTCCATGGTGTGAGTCCCAGTCATTTGAAAGAGTAACACCACTGAACATTTGGCAAGCATTCACCCTTTTGGTTTGAACAAAATTTGGAGCAAAGAAAATGGGCCTGCTGGCAGAGGAATAAAAGCAGAGAGAACAAAGTACATTTGAAAAGAAAAGGACCCAAATGAATGTGATCCTTCACTATTCACTACCTTATCTAGACTGTGCAATGGAAGGTTTTAATACAAAGAAATAACAAGTCAGAACAGCCTATGCTGAGAAGTTTAGAAAAGGAAAAGAACTAGGGCTGTGTTTCTGGCTTTGGTTGGACAGAAATATTCACTCTGCTGAAAAGGCTTCATGACACCAGACTTAATTGAATGCACTGTTCTCACTGAATGGTGATGAAGATTTTATTCACTTAAGGAAATATATGTGTGTGTGTGTGTGTGTGTGTGTGTGTGTGTGTGTGTGTATATATATATATATAGAGAGAGAGAGAGAGGGAGAGTTTTTTTGTATGGATGACAGCCAGGTGAAATGTAGTTCTCATTCTAGCAGGCATTAAAAGACCTCATTTTATGTTAAAATCAAGCTCTTCATGAATGGTGAAAAGGCCAATTTGCATACAGAATTAGTAAAAAGAAGTTGAATGGCAAGACAAATAGGGACAGGAAGAAACCAAATTTGCATCTGAGCATACAATATTAAAGCATCTTCCACTTGCAAAAACATATTTGAGGATGTAAAAGGGCACCAGATTCCCCTTCTTGTGTCTTGAAATGGACAGAAAGGGAATCCCTCAAAATCTATTTCTGAAAGTCACATCCATTTTCCCATACAGCCATCTCTTCAATCCATAGGAAAAGCACAGCAACCACCATTTTCTAGGTGTGTCTTCCTTATAGTAGCAGAGTTTGCACAGAGAGGAGTACTTCTGGTAAAAATTATATGCACTGTGTGGATGTCATTTGTATGAGCATTTCTATGCTTCTTTTTAAAAGTTTGCTGCCATTACCCATGCTTGAAAGTTGCAGATCAGATACACAATGGTAGCTGGGAGGGTGAGCAGGGTGGCCAATTGTAGGCAGAGCCAAAAACAACGGTAGACAGCCTGGGCAAGTTGGTGACTCCTATATCGGTGAAAGGGGACTGCAGGTGGCGCAGTGGTTTAAACCGCTGTGCTGCTGGGCTGGTTGATCGAAAGGTCGCCGGTTCGAATCTGCACAACGGGGTGAGTTCCCGTTGCTCCGTCCGAGCTCCTGCCAACCTTGCAGTTCGAAAGCATGCAAATGCAAGTAGATGAAAAGGTACCACTTCGGTGGGCAGGTAACAGTGTTCCGTGCACTTCGGTGTTTAGTCATGCCGGCCACATGACCACGGAGACTGTCTGTGGACAAACGCTGGCTCCCTCGGCTAGGAAACAGAGATGAGCACTGTCCCCTAGAGTCAGGCATGACTGGACTTAATGTCAAGGGGAAACCATTACCTTTACCTTTTTTATATCAGTGAAGCCCCTTATCCATTGCAAATATTACTCTGAGCTTCATAGAAGCTATTCATGGTGCTCCATGGTGGAGAGCCTGTTTTAGGAATGGAATGCGGCATCACAGGTAGCTCCTATAAAGCACAGAAGAACAGCAGCAATGGATAATGGATACGGATGCGTGAGGAATCTGCTTTCGGGGTGGGAATCCATTGGATTCCCTCAGCTCAGCTCCCTGGGCTTCAGCCTGCTTTCTTTTGGCCATGGGTCCAACATCCTGGCAGCTGAGCTTACAACAAGTGTTCACAGGGTACCCATCAGGAATCGAGCTCCACGTGACACCTGTGCAAATGGGATCACTGCTCTGTGGATGTAACTTGAGCCCCTTGTTTCTGCAGCACATGCTATACAAGAAAGTTGTCACCTGTGCAACCAGAGTTTTGCAAAGGTTTGCAGGCTTCCTCTCAGCTCGTTTCCTGAACCAGGGCCAAGAATGAGAGGAAGCTTGAGAAATGGAAGGGAGTTGGATTTCAGATAAGATGACCACAACCCTAACATGGACTAAGACTTGGCCCAGTCCTGTGTCCCAGGATTTAAACATACACAGAAACCTTAGCATAGGAAAATGGTAGGCAGTTTCAAGGTTATTAAGGCTATGGACCAAGTAAGTTAATGCAGTATCTGAATTTGTAGGATTCTTTGCATGCATTGTTGCAATATCTGAAAAGAGGTCTCAACTCGGTCTTATTTATTTAAATAAATAGTTACCTGCATGTTTTTATTTTTATTCTATACTTCCCAATAGCTGAAGCTCTCTGAGAAGCTCACAACAGTCTGTTAAAGCACAATCTAAAATGCAACACAGTATAAAAACATTGGACTGGGGAGGGGGACTGGCATACAGAAATTTAAAACCATATTTGAAACACATCTACACTTTCACTAACTTAAGCAAGATAAAGCCCAATTTGAACCCGTTAATCAACTAACAAAGCCCCAGTAAGCTAATTTCAGTGCGTTGAGGTAGAGGAAGGTCTTGGCCGGGTGCTGAAGATAGTAAAGTTGCATCAGATGGACCTCAGGGAGGAGCTTGTTCCACTTGGCTCCCCTTCTCTAAAGTTATAAAACCAACCTTGGTGAAGGTGGAAAATGGGTGGGGAGGATACCAGGGCAGGCCTCCAGCCGTCTTCCCTTTCATTGGACAGCCTTGGCTAGATGGCCAACACTGGCCATGGAGATTCCTTGCAGAGAAGGTGGTCACCTCCTACCCTGCCTAGAAGGTGTGTGAACTTCCAAGATCAGAGGTGTATGGACATCTCCACTAGACATCTCCTTAGGTGATTTTCTTTTATTTATTAAGGTTTAGAGGTGATAAAAAAGAGAGGAAAAGGAAAAGATGTGTTGTATAATAACCAAAGGCAATGGTACCAAAAAAGAAAGAACGAACAAAAATTACAGCACCATCCACTGGTGAATTTCAAAGAGGAAGATACATGTCATTAATCAAACGCACATTTTAACTTTTCTTCCTGTTGTATGTTGATCTGTTAAGTGTCATGCTTGTTATATCTTGGTGACTGTCTTTAGTTAAAGCATTCTCATTTTTAGCCTAATGAATATGTTTTTCCCCTATTTGTGTTGTTTTGTTATTCCCCCTCCCTACCCCCCAGCATTCATTGTGCCGGTAGTCCATGATTATTTCTCAGTCTGAAATACAGCAATGCATCAATTTGCATCACAAAAGCTTTAATCTAAATAATGGCAGATTTTGTAGTATCATCAGCCTTTTGTTCATAATATCTTATAGAAGGATTCTTCTTTTAAAAAGAAGCAGAGAGATTGTGATAGATGCCACAAGGGATTGCAAGGATGAGAGAAAATACAATGCTACTTGATTTTTGTCCATGACTGTTAAAACTTCAGTGAATTTTAGAATTAACTAGTTGCAAGCAACACACAGGCAATATAATTTCCCTAGCGCCAACATGTGATCAAACCTTGGTCTGACCTGAATCTGCCCAATCTCAGATGTTAGTTCCTACAGTTCTTGACATCGAGCAGCTGCGATAGCCTCGGGGGATTGCCTTCAAAGGTGCACGTTGCGTGTTTGCAGGTATGCTGCTGCCTGAATTATCCTTCAAGACTGCACAAACATGACAAGAAAAGTGTCAGATCAGAGGAGCCTTGTAAGCTTACAGGGGGAGCTCTGGAGATGTGGAAGCCAGGATCATGTATCAGTAAAAGACTGACATGGACGATCCACAAGATGTTCCAACAGGTGGAGAGGGCTGTTTCTGATGCCTGTTGCTTGAAACTGGGAGATATTTGGGGCACATCTAGAATGACATGAAGGTGGCAGAAAGAGATATCAAAGCATATTTAGAACACCGTGTCCTTATGGATGCTAAATATAATATCTACAAGAGTCCTTATGTGGCTTACAGGGCAGATTCAGATGACGTGCTGAGGTGTGATGGCTGAGGTGATGGCCAAAGTGCTGGATCCAGTGGGTAAAGAGCAGCATCCAACTTGTATCAGGCAAATGGTTTCAGCTGGGAAAGGTTCAGACGGTGGTTTCCTAGAACTTTAGCCCCAATCCCAGTTGGCACCCTCCCTGCATTGCTTTTTTGACCATGTAAAGAGTTGGGATACCAGTCACAGACCTCAAACAATTATCTTGGCTATATAATGTTGAGTCAAAGGTTGATTTGCTGTGTCGCTTCAGTTTTCTTGACTTCTCCCAGAGAAATTTGAGAAGTCAGAAAACAAAGCCAATGAATGAATGAATGAGTTCTTATTTAGATGTCACCATGGTGGCATGGAGATTGTTTCCCTATAGTCCAATCCCACACTTTGTTAACCCCTAACCCAGAAGAGCAAATGGGCTAATATCTACAATACTTTTATGTCAAATCATAGGACAGCTCAGCTGGAAGGGGCCAACAGGGCCATAAAGTTTAACTTCCTGCCCAGTGTGGGACTCCAAGTTAAAGCATCCCTGACAGATGGCTGTCCAACTACATCTTGAATGCCTCCAGTGTGGGAGAGCCCACAAGCTCTCTAGGCCATTGGTTCCATTGTTGCATCGCCCTTACAATAAGTTTTCCCCATTGTCCAGACAGAATCCGGCTTCCTGTAACTTGAGCACATTATTCTGTGTCTGGCACCTGGGATGATTGAGAAGAAACCCTGGCCCTTCTCTGTAGGACAACCTTTCAAGCCCTGGAAGAGTGCCATCATCTGTCCCCTCAGTCTTCTTTTCTCAAGGCTAAAAATGCTCAGTTGTTTCACTCTCTCTTCACAGGGCTTTTTTGCTAGTCCCCTCTCTGAACCTTTGTTGCCCTTCTCTGAACTCTTTCCAGCCCATCTGCATCTTTCTTAAACTGTGGTGGCCACAACTGGAGGCAGTATTCCAGATGAGGCCTAACCAGTGGTGAGTAAAGGGGAGTTAGTACTTCATGTGATTTGGAAGTGTTACATCTATTATGCAACTAAAATAGCATTGGCCTTTTTTTCCAGCCATGGCACATTGCTGACTCATAGCCACTTTGTGATCTGACCAAGATAGGACTTGAACCATGACTAAAATGGGCCCAGGTATCAGTCTCATTCAAGAGTCCCTGGAGTTGGTTAGCAACCGTCCACTTAAGAACCTTGTAAAGGAAAGAAGTATTTGCTATTGGCTTAAAGTTATTAAGTTCTTCTAGGTTGAGGGAGGATTTCTTAATGAGCGGTTTCACCACCGCCTCTTTCAAGGGGTGTGGGACCACCCCCTTGTGTACAAGGACATTCATCACCTCCCTAGTCCAGCTGGTTGTTGCTTCCTTGCTGCTTTTGCTAAGCCAACAGGGGCAAGGATCCAGTACAGAAGTGGCTACACAGACCTGGCCAAGCACCAGGTTCCAAGCACCAGGACTGTACTTTGCCAGAGACCATTCTGGCTTTTGAACACCAGGAAAAGGTGCTATTTTGTTGAATATGAGCATCCTCTTCATTGTTCTTCCACTGCAGCTCATACAAATACATTGTCCTGGATAATAGAGAGCCAGTATTGCCGGGCTTATGCCATACTTTCAATTGATGGTTTCAGAGAAAGATTACTTGCCTTGTCTGAATATTCCCAGGTGATGTTCAGCCTTGCAATTGCATTGTTGGTTGGTGGTAACCTTGGCTGGTAAGTATTTGTCCAGGTGGTCATACTGATGAGGCACTCATAAAGACAGGGACAGGTGCTGGAGATTTGCAGGTGGTAGATATCAAGATTACCTAACATGTTGCTTTTGGGATTGAGGCTTTTAGTAATGTAATTATCAGGAGAGCAGACATATGGTTTGTTTGCTGGCACAGGCTACAGATGCCAAAAGTAATTTGATAGTTCAAGTAGTCTAAAATCAAGTTGGGCATCCTGTGTGATTTGAACTTCAGTTAACATGGTTTCTAACCACAGGCATGATAACCAGAAGTATTAATCAGATGAAGCTGTGCATTGGAGAGGAGGGAAAATGTAATTTTTGTTCAGTACCTTTGCCTCATTGAACAGATATCATGCAGTGCAAATGGATGCATGTTTACTCGGAAGTAACTATCATTGTGTTCAGTGAAACTTACTGCTTGGAAGTTTCCATAGGATTGCAGCTTCCAGTTTTAGAGCAATAGGAAAGTTCCTCATGCCTTAATATTGAGCTAATATAGGTTTACAAACACTTCTAACAAAATAGGGATCCCCAGTCTTTCTGGAACACTGGGCACATCTGGAATTTTGGCATACACAAATGGCTGCCAGAGTGAGCATTGCTCATCACAAATCTCATTTCCTAAAGGCAAACTAGTAAGGCTCAAAGAAAAATAATTTGTGGAATAATCTGAGTATGGAGCAGAGGAGTTGTTTGGGTTCCAAAGCATAAAACTAGTGTTCAGAACTGAGTTTTCTGCCCAACCAACATCCTTTTCATGGCAGGCAAACTGAAAGGGATCTGAGACAAGAAACTTGGCTAAAAAATTAATAGCAAGGCAGTGGTACAGAGCCTGGAAGGTGCCACGGAAAGTGTGCATAGGGCCCCTTATCCCACAAGTACCACACTGGGGACTCCAGACTCAGTCCTTGAACTCCAGCTTATGCAGCCATGTGCACTCTTACAATATCATATTGGCCATGACTAGGGAGGTTTTCTCAATGACATGTTTGGTTGAATATTAACCACCCACTCTTCCCCAGTCTTAAATATTAGCCAGCCATGCTGCCCCACAAATTTTTTTGGAAATCCTCTCAAGTTATCAACACTGTCATGTGATAAGGATGGATTTGATGCCAGAAACTAGACAAAACAAAATGAGACAAGATGAGACAAAGCAAAGCAAAGCAAAGCAAAGGTCTTGTTGAATTGTTTAAGTCTTCTGGATTAACAAACATGAAAATAACAGGTTCGACTTTTAAATGGCTTTTCTGTAAGTCATACTTGAATCTTACACCTTTCCAAAATCCTATGAAGCCTTTCTTGATAAATTACAGCAAAAATTATCCTTCCCTTTCTCTCTTTTTTCCTGTATTGAATTTCCCCTTCTGCTTACAATTATTGCCATCACTGCATGTTTGGGGCCTTCCCAAGTGGGGCATAGTGGGCTCCACTGCCCCTCATCAACACCAGCCTACTCCATGTGTGTAAAATGCCACTCTTAGGCTGGCTCCAATTTTCCTTGGTGACATTTGTTGGGAAAATTTGGATAAATCCTGGCAGAGAAACATTGCTTCTGTGTGCTTTTGCGTTATAAAATCAGTCCTGCACTCCTTCTCAAACCAAGCTAAGTCACTGTTCAAAATGGCATTCCTCTCCCGCTCCTTTCTCTCACCTTTATCTGTAAACTACAGCAGACAGGCCATTTAGTCCAAATATACATTATATGCCTTCACAATGGGTAAGTGATCTCTGTTGGAATTCACAGTTTACAGGGAAGTATCTATTTTGCTAGCCCAGAGTGCTTCATGTGCCCTGGCCATTCAGAAGGGTGCGGATGCATTACTTAGGGCCTGAGTCTAGATGAGCTTATGAGTTCATGAATAGTTTCTCAGTAGCTTGAATTTACATGTTTAAGCAGACCTGGAAATGGGTTCAAGTTACTCAACTAAAGTGTCAATACACTGCAATTAGAAATATTGTAATCTCATTGTCACTGTATGATTGGCTGATCTTCCTTTATCTGTTCTGTATGTGATGACCTCAGAATCTTATTGTAATGTCTGCATTCTGTCATTGATTGCTCTGTACCTGTGTACGTGACCAGGAGGGTATAAAATACCCTGTAGTTGTATTGAAACCTTGCAGCAAGTTTACCTCTGCCTGCACAGTAATGCATTATCGTGAGTCTACCGCGGGAACCTGACAACAGCGGCGAGGAGCGCTTTCCTCCAGCTTCGGCTGATTCATCAGCTGCGTCCCTACCTGGAGTACGACTGCCTTGCAACAGTGACTCATGCGCTGGTGACTTCCCGTCTTGACTTCTGTAACGCGCTCTACGTGGGACTACCCTTGAAGATGGTCCGGATACTTCAATTGGTTCCGAATAGAGCTGCCAGGCTGCTGACGGGGACTGGACGTTATGTTCACATGACTCCAGTTCTCTGTCAGTTTCACTGGCTCCCCATTGAAGTCCGGGCCCAATTCAAGGTGTTGGTGATGACCTATAAAGCTCTAAACGGCTTGGGTCCTGGTTACCTGAAGGAACGCTTACATCCATATATGCCCAGTCGCCCCCTGAGATCGGCGGAAGAGGCCCTTCTCCAGGAGCCCTCCGTGAGAGAAATTAGGAGGGTGGCTACTTGGAGGAGGGCTTTCTCAGCGGTGGCGCCTAAGTTATGGAATGCGCTCCCCAGAGAGGTCCGCCTGGCGCCGTCATTATTTGTTTTTTGGCGCCAGGCAAAGACCTTTTTATTTAAGCAACATTTTAAATGTTAATACTACTGAATTTTATCTGGCCAGGGCGGCTTATTTTATATTGTGTGTATATTGTATTTTAAAT
>NW_025335268.1:19327528-19666844 GCF_004798865.1 Varanus komodoensis | reverse complement strand
GGGGCTTTCTCAGCGGTGGCGCCTAAGTTATGGAATGCGCTCCCCAGAGAGGTCCGCCTGGCGCCGTCATTATTTGTTTTTTGGCGCCAGGCAAAGACCTTTTTATTTAAGCAACATTTTAAATGTTAATACTACTGAATTTTATCTGGCCAGGGCGGCTTATTTTATATTGTGTGTATATTGTATTTTAAATTATTATTACTATTCTAATATGTATATTTTAATTTATGTGGTTTTATTTATTGTTGTAAGCCGCCCCGAGGCTTCGGCGAATGGGGTGGCATAAAAATGTTTTAATAAATAAATAAATAAAACCTGGCCCAAACAATAAAGCCACAGATGTTCTGAACCCTTGATCTTTCCCACGAACCCAAGTTTTATTTCCTCCTCACGAATTGAAATTCCGGGATTTTCTGACACTATCCAAAATTTATTAGGATTTCTAATCCAGTGAACAAGAAGATACTTTTCTAATGTAATGATTTTTTTCAAGTTAGACATGGGTACAACTGAGTCACTGACAGTCTCTGCTTCATATGTTATCCTCTGATACCATATTTTCATTTTGCTGAAGGTTACCTAGGTAACCTAGAAACTAGATACATGGTGGGAACTCCATATGATCCAATGTTGACCCCTTCTCATTTATCTACCATAAGATATCACAGGTAAACATTGGACAATCAGCCACATTAGCTGCAGTCCAAACTAGAAGGCAGGCTCCATTGAACGTGGTGGGGGCAACTTCTGAGTAAACATGCACAGTTGCGCTGCCGCTGAAGCTGTCATTAGGCTAAGAAGTTGTTCATGGAGGAGATGATAGACATTTGCAGAAGGTACCAAATTCCTGCTAAATTTTGGGGGGAATGGGTATAATGTTTTATCCTGCTCTATCTATCAGCATGAGAAATGGGAAGGCTTTGAAATCAGTTGGAGGATTGTTTCTTAAATCTCCAGTGCCATGGTATGTCTCAGTTACCATGACCTGGATGAGGATGCCCATTCATGCCTCTAGGGGAAACATTCCATAATGCTCCATATTTAGGTATTCTGATTAAATGCCCCACAAGAAAAGCAGAATGGCCAGCTCACCCTCTATAAAGGAGGCAAGTGCTTTTCACTTTAAGCTATGGTCTGGGGAGTTTAGATAGGGATGGGTGAGAAGATAGTTCAGTTCTTACTTGACGGGAACATACCAATTTTTTTCAAATTTCTTTGTGAACAGAATGGGGCAGACTCGAGATTAAAAAAACCACAACAACCCTGAAATGAGTACCCCTAAAGTTGAGTGAGTTTGACAAGCTTATTTATTAATTGTGCTTCTCAATTGAATAATAACCAATGTTACTTGGGCAGTGTACATATTATTCAACATGCTATTCAAATGTTAAATAAAAATGCAGCACAGAACAAAACCAAAATAAAACCAGAATAAAACCATTGCAACTGTATAACATCAGGTGGTAGAAGAGAGAAACAGAATAGAATTCTAAAGACGTTTCTTAAAATGCCTGGGAGGATACAAAGGTCTTCACCTGGATCCAGAAAGACCATAATGCAGGCAGCAAATGAGCCCCCCCCCCCAGCCCCCAGTGACACTATTCCAGAAATGCGGTGCTACAGCTGAAAGGGGCTTCTCGCTCTCACAGTTACCTGTTGTGGCAACTATGGGAGAAGCTGCTCCTTTCAAACCTGGTTTCGAACTATCTAAGGTTAAAAATGGCACTTTGAACTGGTCCTGGAAATGGAGCAGCAGCCAGTGCATAGAGAGGAGTGCTGGCATAATGTGATCACACTCACCACCCTGAGTTACCAGTCTGGCTACCCAATTTTAAATTCTGGGGGTAAATCGCTGTCAGAAGCCTACCACTGTCCAGGCAGTTTTGAGGCTGGTCTAGCAACCTGAGAACGCAACCTTGTTGGGATGCCTGTAAATCCCTGAACTTCGAGACCACCCCACCTGCATGTTTTTGCTAGATGGGCTTTTTTGGAGGTCTACCACAGGCATATTGGAGGGGAAGGAAGAGGAGGACACACTGAACCCAGGCCACCCCTCCTCTCCTGTCCCCACTCCACCCCACCTCTGCCCTGCTCCACCCTGTTGAACCTCTCCCTGAGGTTGCTATCCCAACTCTGGGGAGCTGCTGATACTCCCCCCCCCACCCCCTTTTGTGGCTGCAAGGCCCAGGAGAGTGCAGGGCTGCTATCTCAGCCTCGATTCCTGTGGAAGGCCTGTGTGATTGCTTCATACGCAGGATGCAGAGTTGAATGTCCCTGTTTGTATCCTTCTGTGACATCCCAGGTTACTAGAGCTAAAATGTGTGAAATGTCTGTAAGAGACTGAATCAGCAGTAAGCTCTGTGCATAGCAAATCAAGGCAGAAGTGATTTCATTTGGCTTGGGCAGTGCCTCTATTGCAGCAAGGTAACAAAAAGGGTGTTTGCACTCAAGAGCTCTGCTTTTGCAAATCTCTTGCAGTTAGACAGACCTTTTGTTCCCTGGTTTTTTCAAAGTGGCATAGGAACAGGCTCTTAGATCTAAACAAACATATTTCAACGGAGCAGGTTGGTTCTAACATTTCCTAGGCAGAAATATCGCAGTCTTGCGTACGATTGCTACATACAGTCATATACAATTGTTTCTGTTAGTGTTTTTGGGTTTTTTTCATTACAGTAATTGAAACTGTTGGAAGCCTCTTTGCCCTGTACCTTTTATGCAGGGACAAATTACAATCTTTAAATATTTTGGCTGAGCAAACCATTGAAGAGCATGACTGCCAGGAGCATTAAAGAACAATGCCAGTTGAATGCAGTTATTCCAAGGAGAATGACAACAAACAACAGATGAGAATAAACAATGACTTTTCATTGTTCGTTAGAGGACTGGCCAAAATTCTTAGGACAATAAACCAACACAGTTTGGATTCCAGGCATTGATAATGAACTATGAGGATGACGTGATGTTAAGGAGACCATGCTGAATACGCAAACAAGTGCAACCTTCTTTAAAGTGCTTAACAGGACACCCACCAGCCCAAGCATCCTCAGAATGCAAGATTGCCCATTAACGGTGGCCATCCACAGAGTGATGGTGGCAACCACCTGTACCATCCATACAACCTGCTCAGGACAAGCTGGCTTGCCCCATTTTCCCCAGTGCCAGTAGTGATGTGCATAGAATGATATGGGTACCTATTTCCTGATCGTGACGACTTTCACAGGCAGTTCACATGCATCTCAGGCTTTAGAACAAGGCCAAGCAGATTATGGAAATGTCATTCCAGCACATGTTATCGTTGCCATGCTGAACATGGTTGCTGCCATGGTTCTGAACTGAATGGATGGGCATGCCAGTCTGCTCTAAGTACAGATATGCAGGCTCCATGAACCTTGGGGTTGTGCCTTTCTTTTTGCTTTGTTTTGAAAAAATGGATTATTTGTTATCAGCTTTGCTACAGATATCCTGGAAGGGTTGGATTATGTTTTGATCTTCTCAAGTTTAATTTCCTCTGCAATTTGCAATTTGTGGCTTGTCAGGTCTTGGTAATAAATGGGACATAAAGAAGCTCTCTCTTTCAGTCAAATAAAGCAATTTTTAAAAATTGGTGTTTTCTCTACAAACAGTCTTCTGCAAACAATTTTAGCAGAGGAGTTTGGGTAGAGTTTCCATCCACCCTTCTACCCCAAGGCACTATGTATAATACCAGCATTCGTGAGAAGAGGGGAGAGAAGGGGAAATGAATCCAGAGAGTGCATGGTTTTGAAATCAACAACAATATTTTTAATCCACAAAGGAAGAAGGAATGATTCATGTGAGGGACGGTATGATGCAAATTATTATTTTAATGCATTTATCTGGGACCATTTAGCTTGGAAAAATAGTGAGAAGACATAGAGAAGGCAGACGTAATAGCAGTGTACGAATAGGGACATATAAGGAGTCTCTTTGGGGTGTGGCGTGGGAATCCATTGGATTCCCTGGGATTGGCTCCCTCGACTCTGGCTTGCTTTCCCATGGCTGTGAGTCTGACTTCCGGGCAAGAGTGCCAAGTGTTCACATGGGCACCCACCAACAACTGAGCTACTACGAAAGCTGCTGAAATGGTGCCCCTCAAAGGTGACTTGCAGGCTTTGTTTGTGCTATACATGCTGCTGTTGCTAGTCGTGAAGTCAGGTCCGAGCAATCGCAACCCCATGGACAACATTTCTCCAGGCCTTCCTGTCCTCCACCATCCCCTCGAGTCCACTCAAGCTCACACCAACTGCCTCAGTGACTCCATCTAGCCGCCTCATTCTCTGCCGTCCTTCTTTGGCCCTCAATTGTTCCCAGCATTAGGGTCTTCTTCAGTGAGTTCTTCCTTCTCATTAGGTGGTCAAAGTACTTGAGTTTCATCTTCAGTATCTGGCCTTCTAAAGAGCAGTCGGGGTTGATCTCCTCTAGGACTGACCGGTTTGATCGCCTTGCAGTCCAAGGGACTCACAGGAGTCTTCTCCAGCACCACAATTCAAAGGCCTCAGTTCTTCAGTGCTCCGCCTTCCTTGTGGTCCAACTTTCACAGCCATACATTGCAACTGGGAAAACCATAGCCTTGACTATAAGTGCCTTTGTTGGCAGGTTGATGTCTCTGCTTTTTAGTATGCTGTCTAGATTTGCCATAGCTTTCCTAAGGAGCAAGTGTCTTTTAATTTCTTAACTGCAGTCACCATCTGTGGTGATCTTGGAGCCCAAGAAAGTAAAATCTGTCACTACCTCCAGTTCTTCTACACTTGCACAACTGGACTTCTGTGAGCTTTCATGAACCTCCTCTCACTTCTGCATTATTATTATGCCATTCTCCAGTTGCATCTTTTGCTTTGTTGTTTAAGATGTACTTACATAAGGAGAGGAGTCCACTCACCTTATGTGTGAAAATGTGTGAAGAACATATAATTAAAAGTATTGCTCCAATCAAGCTTCTGTAAGCACAATAGATTTTTTTTTGTTTGGTCAACCACTTTTTTCTGAATGTGGAATCATTCACTTGAAATCGAAACGATGTAAAATATTTTGAATGTTCTTTGAAATGTATATAATATTTATGTATGGATTTTGTTTAATCTGTTCCATGTGTGTTTCATGGCTTGTCAGACATCCTTTGCTTCATTGTCTGATCATTGGTGGAATGAGAGGGGTTTGGTTGTTGTTTTCCTTCAGACAACTCTGAATAAAAGTATGCTACAATTTACATGACTTTTCTGTTACTCAGTTTTTTTGTAGGTTTTTTTTAGTGCTACACAGTGGAAGCTAAAGAGAAGTTAGAGATGTATAAATATTGCCAGGAAGTTTAAAAGGTTGCATATGTTAGCATATCTTCCATTAACTTTCATATTTTTTTGTGCAACAGAATTTGTATACAATTCTGGAAGGTTTTAAAAATGGTATGCAAGTCTGCAGAATCTGTATGACTCAGAAGATCCTGATCTGCTGCAGAATCCAGAGGTCAAACTCCTAGACATCTGAAATCATTCGATTTGCTTTGGATTTTTCTGATATCACTAATACATAATACATCACTTCCATTGTAAAAAATCATTTCAGTTTAACTCACAGTATTTCAAAAGTTTTAATGAGACATGGAAAGAGAAGGTTATAAAGGGATAGTGGCAGTTACCCAAAGCACCTGAAATCACAGTGTGATTTAGACTTTGTGAAAGGTTTCTAACCCATTTTCTCACTCTTTGACAATATGGAAATAAATTAATAAAGCTAAAAATTAAAGAGACAGAGGGAAAGAAATAAAAATAATGTATTGATCCTATAATTTTTGGCAGTCCCACACCAGATAAATATAATCCCTGAAAATCTAAAGGTCTGCAATGTAAGTTCCATGAAAGGTATAAAGCTGACAAAAGTATACAGTAATCAGAAATGCATTCCAGAAAGTGAGCAAAGAGACAGCAGGTTGTTTTCAGCAATGTCCAATTCAATGGGCCTCACTGGTGGAATTCATGTCTCCTTCTCCAGCATTTTCCTGTATGCCTCCCCCGGCCATCATTTTGTGATAAGGAAAGTCTCCTGAGGACATACAGGCATGTGGGGTGGGGGAAAAAAAGAAAGGGTAAATCCCACTGCAGAAATGGAGACCACTGGCAGGATGCTGCCAGGTAGCCTTCTGAATATAAAAAGGGCCAGAGAAGGGGTCAATCACTGCATGGTAGAAATAAAGCTCTGTGGGCTTGATGAAGCCGCCGGGACTGTATCTACCTGCTAAGCAAGTTCCCTTTGGGCTGCTGTAGGAATTAAATTACATTCAGCTGAAATTAAACTTCTTGGTCATGTGGGAATCCTGAGATGAGGTCAGTCATGATCTTGTCTGAACATGATTTATTGATCTATTTAAAACACTTATGTCACAACTTTCTGTTTAAAAATGCACACTGTGGCTAGCAAGATACATGTCATCAATAAATAATGTCAAATATCTTTGTAATATTAAGACATTACTGGTGGAATGACAGTAAAGAAGACCCCAGGATTGCTGCTAGGGTCATAACTGCATGTCTGGGGACCCACAGCCTGGACAGCCCCCAGATGAACGTGCCTCATGCACCTTAAAGAAAAAGGGGAAGGGGAAAGGGAAAGGGGAGCAATAAGAGTTCCACCTTTCAGGAGAGTACACTCTACCCCACTGGCCTTCTCTTACTTTCTCTCTCGTGCATTTCCCCTGCTCCGTGCTTGCTTTCTGTGCTGCCCCCTTACCAAGTAGGGCCATATTTCTCCCTGCTCTTCTAATGATTGGTGTGCTGAGGATGAAGCGGCAACTAGCCCCCACCTCTTCACTTGCCCAGATCGCATCCAAATGCCACAGCACACCCAGCTCTTCTAAAGGGTGAATGGGTGATTGGGGGCGGGAGTGAAGGGCCACTGCCCACTGGATGGGATGGGGGCTTGGGAGAGCAGAAACCAGGCTGGGGGCGGGATGAGCCCAGATCGGAGGCACTGGCAGGGCTGTGGCAGAGGCAGAGAAGGAGTGAGAAAGCACACGGCCACCTGAGCGGTGGGGTGACCAGCCCCTTTCCCCACATCAGAGTAACTTCACTCTCTGAGAATATCTGGGAAGGTCAAACCCGGCCAGGATAGGAGGGAGCAGGATCCCCACAAAGCGGGATTTGAACAACTAGCCAGTGGTGCCTGCAGATGGCACAGCGTGAAGGAGCATTCAAGCCCATGATTTTCTCTTCACCATTTTTTATATTTTTTATCTCTCTCTCACCTCCTGTCCCCCTGCCCAAAGTCAGCATTCCATGGCCACTGGCCTTGCTCGATTGTCAGTGGGCTGGTCTGGTGTCTCTAGCACTTTTTATTTATCAGGTATGTATTATAGTTATATCCCTCCTTTTTGCTTTTCAAGAAACTCATGGAAGCTGGCATATTTCTCCTCCTGCTCCCCATCTTATCCTCACAACAACCACCCTGTGAGGTAGGCTAGGCTGAGAGTGTGACGGGCCCAACGTCACCCAGCGAGTGAGTGTGGACTAGAACCCAGACTGCTAGTGTCCCCGTCTCATACTTTCAACCACTATGCCAGGATGTGTCTCTTTCTCATAAGCAGAGCTTGTTTTCTTTGCACTTGTGAAAAACTTTGGTTCCCCTGAGCCTGCTCACACTTTCCCTGTGCATATGACCCAGAATAAATCAGTTTTAATTCATTATTATAAACCCAGTGGGGCCCACCTGCTTTCCCTTCAGTGTTCATACACGTGTAGGCCGGTGGGCTTGTGATATGTGCTTTGCCTCCTAGGCTGCTGCTTGTCTGCTGTTTTCTCCTCTGCTGATGCGGATCCGCTGAACACAATTGCATATGCAGCAGACAGTCTCTGCTCTTTCCTGTCTTCATTTCCATGCTGAGTGAAAGAGGTTTATGCATAAATCTCTATGTGTGTACCAGGAAGCTATCAGTGGCGTGTCTGTGTGCTGAGACAGCTACAAAAGAGAGGGGAAATTCCATCACTAAAACCATGGGCATCAAAGGCAAGCTGGCAATCCCGATGGCAGAGCTAATGTCATCTGGAAAAGGATAATGCTTCACAATAAAGTCTCTGGAACCAGGCACTCTGGCTGATACTGGGGAATTCTTGGGCAAAAAGCAAAGGCATTGTGATGCAAGCTTCTAGGAGTAATCTTTGCTGATAATGGCAATAGCGGAGTTTGGATTACGTGGAGGTTTCCGCCTGACAAATGGTCTCCTTGCTTGGCTGATATAAATAAGTTTAATGCCAAGCTGTCAGTCTCCTCCCCAAAACAAAACTTTCATATAAAGTGCGTGCGTGTGTGTGCACACACATGAAAGTGTATGCACACACTTGGTTGAAAAGGCACTAAAGTATCATGCTTTTTGATAAGCCCTGAAGAACCGGGTTTGTACAGTTTTGAAATGTTCAACCAAATGTTAACATTAGTCATTTTCTCAGCTGCATCTGCCTTGATAGCCAGATGTGCTGCGAAACTATTTCATGAATACTTGGAATTATTTATGTATTCATTATTCAATATGTTTGTACATTTCACTCATAGGTTCTATGAACAGTATGCAACAGAAAAAAGATCACATAATGTAAATAAATTAAGTGTCCACTGGGAGTTGTAGGCCTTTTTCTGACTTAATGTGCAGAGCTCTGCACCTTTAGTGATATTTCACTAAAAGACACTTTTAAGAATGACTGGTAAATGATAGCATTCACTGAGTTGCTGATATTTACAGAAGAACTGTGCACTTTAATTTTTGTGCGATTAAATGATGTCTGATTAAACTGTGTACAGATGAGGTAGGTGACTTTTTAAGTTCAGCTTGTATTTTGAGTGCTACAGGAACTCAAACTTCTGTACTCATCCCCAAACTAGGTTTGCCACCGTAGATAGCTCCTGTAAAGTGCAAAATAAAACCTGCAATGGATAAGCTGCCATGGCAGCCAGCTGCTTCCCCTGCCTGGGTGTACGATACTTCCTTAGCTACATACATTCTTTTGACTGAATTCAGCAACAATTTTAACAGCTATTTAAAAATGACTGGCAAATGACAACATTCACCGACTTCCTGGTATTTATCATTGCATACTGATGACACTGTCTTTAAAGCCATCATCCAACACAGAGGAGGTCTTAAAAGCAGGACATACACTGGCCTGTTGAAATCAAAACTTTAGGCCACGATCCAATGCATACCACTATGGAGTAAGTGCTATTAAATACATAGCGATTTAGTGAGTAAATGGTGCACTGTTATTTAACCTGTGCTAAACTGTAACCTAAATGTCTTGCTGTTTTACCAACTGAACTGCTATGAAACAACTGTGAAAATACAGGAATGATTGTGTAAAATCTCATTCCTATTGTTTCCCCATGTTTAATTGGATGATGATCATGATCTAAACAGCACTATCTCATGCTAGAGGAGTTGAATGAGCTTGTTGCTGTGGCAACCAGATATGCACTGAGTGAGGGGATCATATTTCCAAAGCAACCTTGTTCCTGGCTTACAGGGAGCTTCTTCCTTAATGATGTAAATCACATTGATAACACTCCTGTTTCTCAAAGGAAGTCCATTTTTTGTCATGCATTTGGTTTCAGAAAAACCAAAAGGAAGAAGAAAATGGCCCAGGGGGCTGACACTGCAGCAGTAGCTGTTTTTTAACCTCATCATGTGGTAAGAAGTGACACTGCTGAAATCTGTAATTATTACACTCAAAATACAAGATATGCCCAGCTCAGAATGCCTGGAGCAAGAGCCATCTTCCCAAGAAGTTCTTCTTTGTCTTGGAGTAAAAAATGAAGTTCTGTACACACCTGATGTTTAAAACTGACCCACTGTATGTCCTCAATTTTCATTCAAGTTTCAGATGTTGATCGAAGCTCGAACAGTGGTGTGTTGCCCTGGAACTGCATTGTCACGGGACTCTGTGAGAGTAATGGTGCTCCCAGAGCAGATGAGCCAAATGAGTTGCAACTACTTAGGCAGGTCCAGGGGAACCTATTGTTATTCCTGGCTTCCTTTTGGGGGGTTTAAGCTGTCTATGGATGGTGTTAGCCACTGGTGGGCATGGCTTAAGCCATCAGTGGGTGGAGCCAGAGGCAAACATGAATGGGGTTGCTCTCTCTTTCTCCTCCAGCCTCCCTCTCTTCCTCCCACCCTTTTCTCTTGTCTTTCTTCAAACCACTTTCTCTCTCTAATTCTGTTATCCCCTTCCCCCCTCTCTCTGCCACTCCTTTTTTATTTTGCTTTTGCCCTCCTTTTTTTGTTTCCTCTGCCACATCTAGCAGGCTGCTGGGGAAGCGACAGATCACTCTTGCCACAGATCAGAATTGATTACTTGCAGGGGGCTTTGGGAATCAAGCTGAGGGCTGTGCATGGCTGCAGGGTGCCAATCTATGCTCCATATGCTTTCCCCAGACCCAGGGGAGTGAAGGCAGAGCCAGGATGGGGCTCTGCCCAGTGAGTTCTTTCATCTGATTGCTGCGCTTTGTCAGTTCCACTTCATCTCCCTCCCTTGGAATTCCGCTGCCCTTTTATATTAGAACATTATCATTGCTTGCTGAGTCCTGCAAATCCAATTTCTGATGTCTTCCTAAGAATGCAAAAGTATGAAACATTCCTGTTTTTGACATCTATTTATTAGTAGGGTGGAGGGCATCCAGGAGACAGAAGTGTTTTAATTACTGATCAAGGGGCAAATAGCATTGACAACATTCCCACTAGTCTGTGATGCTGCTTACAGCAACCTGAATGGCAGCAATTAGCAGGCAATAATATCGATCTTCATGTCATCAAAAATGTGATGCATTCATTCTTGCAAATCAAGCTACAGGTTAAAGGCGCAGAGCCCAGTTGAAAAACTGTCAGCCCTGCAGACAAACAGACTTAATGGAGCAAGGTCAGGGGAGGGTGAGAGAGATCAGGATTAATGAGAATGAATGATGGATGAATCAAATGCCCGTGGAAGTTGTGTATGGTAGGTCTTGAACAGTAATATCCAACCTACCATAATATTCCTCTTTCACCAAAATATTCTGTCTTTGTACTCCTACTCCAAAAACTGGAAAGCATGTGCCAGGAAACATGGCATTCCATAATGTATAGATGGAATACATAATTTTAGCATTTCTTAAACCGATGTGTATGATCAGCATTAAGTAATTGTAAACTAACGTGCATGATCAGCATTAAGTAATTACCGAGCTTTAATGACACACACTTTTAGCTGAGTTCAATTTAGGTTACTGTAATCTCTTGAAGATGGACTGGAAACTGCAGTCTGTACCGAATGGTATCACTATGTATGAATTTGAAAGCTGGACAGGGAGAAAACTGATGCATAAAAACATGGCCCTGGAGGAGGGTTTTGCAAAAACGCTGAATGGACAGAAAGACGGACATGTGGGTTTCTAGAATAAATCAAACCATAACATGCCCTGGAAGCAAAACTGACAAAACTGAGGCTGTGGACACATCATAAGAAGGCAAGACTCACTGGAGAAGTCAATAATACTAGAGAATGTTGAAGCCAGAAAAAGACGAAGACCACCTATGTGATGGATGGGTTCTATAAAGGAAGCCACGGCCTTGAGTATACAAGAGCTGAGCAGGGCTGTGAAGGACAGAACATTTTGCAGGGCTTTCATCCATAGGGTGATCAGAAGCCATAGAAGACTTGATGCAACAACAGTATACCAGCTGAATATATATGTCAGTATAAGCACTGACACATTTGCTAGGATTGGTATAGCAGCTAGAGCACTTGTGGAAGCTAAGAGCTTGGATGAAATTGCCCATCTATACATTTCTTGACCCAATAACAGGGCCTTGAAATCCTTAAATGATTGGAAACAGAAACCTGAAGGAACACCCATATGAACCCACCTTTACAACATTGGCCACCTGACTTGGGAATTACCTACCTGGGGAAGTACATATAGCTGAATCAGTGCTAGTTTTTAAGAGAACTTTGAATATGTCTTTATTCCACATTAGGTTGAAATGCATCATTTGGTGGGGGTGGGATAGCTTCTTCTGGCTGCAGTCTGATGGTTTTGACAATTCGTCTTGTTGCATTTGTTGCTTTGTGACTTTGATGCTTGTTGGTTTGTTTTAAACTTTTTACTTCAGTCACCTTGTGAAGGTGATGAATTCTGAAAGGCAGGTTGGAAATTAATCTAATTCATTGATTAAAATGTTGTGATGTGCAACAAGCAGCATATTTATTTCTGTTCTTGGGTCTTGCAGTGACCTAGTGTGTAATGGCTAAATAAACAGTCAAAATGGACTGCAGATTTGGAATGCTACACTCACTTTTATCAACATGTAAGTTTCAGTTTTAAGCTCTTCAGTGGACACCCTTCTCTTGGCATCACCAAGAGCCACCTTTGATGGAAACCTGAGAGGGGGAACCTCTGAGTGGGGGGTGCAGGCTTTGAAACTCCCTATAGTCATCCACCTGTCATCCTTTTACCTGGAGGCCAGGTGCTTTTTTCAGGCAGGTCTTTGGCATATCGACTAATATGTGCAGAACATGTTAAAAATGAGGCTGATGTTATTTGTTTCATATATTGTTATGCTTTTAATTGTACCTTTTGTTCATTTGTTTTTATTACTGCTTCACGTCCTTTGTCTTTTTAATTTTCAACTATTTGATGGGTGGAGGACCAAAAAGACACTGCATTTGAAAAGTGAGACAAGGAGCAATCATTTTGTAAAACATTTTCTATGCAGAGTTTTCTTCTTCAGGGTCTTACTGTAAGACGCAGGTACAGGTACGTGGCCTCTTTCTCTTGCAAATCAAGTCCTGTTCTCCTGTGCTTTGCAGCCTGTTCAACTGCCTTTACTCTCTGAAAAGCCTCCAAGACGACTTAACCAGGACTTGTTTTCTATACTGGTTCCTACAGAGTGCCTGGAACCAGAGTGAGGGGATGATGGGTCTTTGTAACAACAAAATCAAAACCTGACAGATTTTATTTTTCATTTTTTTCATTTATCCTAGATTTTAAGCTAAGCTCTAATCATTTCCCTCACAAAACAGGATTAGCTGTCTGGAGCATTTTTAAATGGAAAGTCAGGATAAGAAATTAGATAAAGAAATATGTGAAGCCTTGGAAAACACTACCTGCATACTTCAACTTAGCTAAAGGTTTGGTTTAACTCTTCCCACAATTTTATTTAGTTAATTTACAGCTATAGACTTACCACCTGGAAACCTTTTCAAATAATATAATGACAAGTTTTAATTCAGAAGACAATGGGGTTCCATCTCTGAGCAAGCATATGAACTCATTTATCAGTGCTTTTGCTTAATTGTTTAAGAAAAAAATCAATAGGAAGAAAACAAGGCAAAATCATTAACTTATGAAAGTAGGTGTACTAGGAAATGAGCTATATTAGATTCAGCAGGACAGACAATGCACCTTTTTACTGTGGAGAGGTGTTAAATGATCCTTTTACAAATGATTAATTAGAGGCAATAGCGTTGAATATACTGGCGAAAAGGTTTTTTCCTTTCAAAATAGGGCTCAGCCACAAAATAAGACCATCTTTGTCCTAGATATGTTTTCTTGCAATAACTTCTGAGATACATCACTCTTACCAGTAGGCACCGAACAAGTGGAACAGCTGGAAAAAGAACAAAGAAAGGTGACAGAAGTGCCAACGTAAGACAATGCAATCCACAGGTATTAAACTCCCTAGAAGATTTGTTGTTAACTTCAATAAAATATGGGGCACACTCAGTGGTCCTGCTGATACACTGGCTTCAGTTCCTACACCAGTGTTCTGACTTATTGGCAAACAAGGTCTTCACTGTTTGTTTCCGTTTTAGGAACCATCTTTTGGAATCAGCTTTGCATCAGCAGAGGGGCTTTGGACAACCACCTGGATGTGGGATGATCTTGAAAAGGATTCAAGCACAATAGAGGCATGATGCAGATCTGTGAAATTTTATTTTGTCAGCATTTGAAAGGGCTGCTGTTGTTATGGAATTCTATTTATGTTAGACAGCAGAAGTGCCCTATAGTTCCCAGCAACCCCAGACGGGAGGATACCAGACTAAATCGCTGCTTGCTGGAAAAGATCCACTGATGCTAATGTTATAATTCAAGTATAATATTAGAAACCAAGTTTTGTAAAATTTCACCTCATGGAACACCACTCCTTTGCCTGTTATGATCAGAGATAAAGCGTGCCTAAGCCAATCTGCCCTACTTTGTCATTGCAGAGTCTGACCTGGTGTCAGGTCTGAGTACTTTTATGCTTAGAATTGAGTCATATCATATTTTTCCAGTAAATATGATGATTACTACACTGGCAGCAATTGGGAAAATCATCTTTAAAAGCACAGCTTGTTGTGCAGCTTAAATCTCAATTAAGTTGTTGAAACAGACCACAAACAGAACACTAAGCGAACACTAAGCTAGAAGTTTGCAGTCCACAAAGGTTTGCAATATGTTGCAAACTTTCTCTTCATGTATACAGGTGACTCATTTAGAAAACCAGGGAATAATCTTACTCTGCTACCCACTTGATAAATGCATTTTCTTTCTTCTCTTCACACAGTCTCTCTCTCTCTTGAATAAATGGGCAACAAAAATGAGGTTTGGTCAATGTAAGAAAGAGTGAAGTAATGCAGTTTGAGACAAAGGATCCAAATTACTTATAGAAAGTGATAAAGCCTGAAATACAAAGAAAATCATGGCAGATAGCTTAATAAACTGTTGGCTTGAATTGCGATGCCTGGGACTAATCCTCATTGCATTAATTGAAATTAAAATCAATGTGAGGTTTGGTCATAAGTTGCATAGAAGCTGAAGAAAAATACATTGACAGAAAGCCAGGTAGACATGCCTAGGATTTCCCTGTTTGTTTACTGTAATAGCTGAGAAAAACTGTATCAGAGCTGAGAATTATGCACAAACAGATTGAAAATAAAATGGCCAGGATAATAATAATATCCTACTATGAACCTATAGTACAGCCATATCAAGGATACCGTGTGCAGGTCTAGCTACCTCATCTTACATCTCATAGAGTTGGGCAAGGCATGGAAAAGAATAATCACAATGATCCAACTGAGGATTATTACAATTGCTGTTGTTTATTTATTTATTTAGAAAATTTCTATGCTGCCCCATTCGCCGAAGCCTTGGGGCAGCTTGCAAATATAAGTTGTTATATGCTGTCAAGCTGACTCTGACCTATGGTGACCCTATGAATGAAAGCGCATGACACCCTGCCCAGCTCTTCTAAATTCATGGCTGTGGCTTCCTTTTTGGAGCCAAACCATCTCATACTTGGTCTTCTTTTTGTTCTTCTGCCTTTGGCTTTCCATAGCATGAATGTCTTTTCCGGGAAATTTTGCCTTCTTATGATGTGCTCAAAGGATGACAGCCTCAGTTTGTCAGTTTTACTTCTAGGGAAAGCTCTAGTTTGATGTGATCTAGGAGTCGTTTGTTTGGCTTTCTGTCAGTTCAGGGTATTCTCAAGGTTTTCCTTCAACGCTGTGGTTCAAACTTGCAGAAGGATGGAAGAGGGATGCTGCTGGAACAGTGGTCATGTGGGCTCCATTCCCGGTGAACAGCTTCTTCTGCATTAGCTGCATCAGCACAAAAGGTTGCAGCATGTGACCCAGAGGAGGGATGCTGCTGCAAAGCACCTGAGCTTTGATTCCAGGTGTGTGTCCTGTGAATGCTGGGCGCCCTCACAGGGATGTTGGAAGCAGGGTCTGGAGTCTGGGGAGCCAAGCCAAGGGAATCCAGCAGATTCCCATGCAGAAAACCTGTTCAGACACCTGTTTTCCAAAGGCAAAACAAACAGAATTTATAGTGTTTTAAAAAAATATTATTGGAGTTTGAAACAAAAGATATTATAAGAGCTGGAGATATAAATGTGACACTAGAAACAGATCAGGATATAACTAGGACCAAATAGAGATGTAGAAATACAGGTGTATTACCTAGAAGAGCAAGCTCTTAAAGAACATGAGAAGGGAGGTGAAGAACACAGGAATCTGAGACTGTCCCTTTTACTCAGTCTCCCATGGAAGATATAAAAGAGACGGTAAGATCTGGTCGACTCTGAAAATTATAAAAAAAGTAGAAAATGAAACAAAGAAGCAGCTGCTTATGTTGAACAGAATCCAATGTATTAGAAATACAAAAACAAAGGGTAGGTGGGGGAGAAAATGTTGGATTCTAGATTAAACATTGTTTTTAATATGAAAGTGAAATGAGAAACTGAGGAATGTTATTTAATACCACTTGCTTCTCATTTTAAAAGAATAAAAGAACAAAGCAACTTAGCAGGCAAAGTGTTTCAAACAAATAAAATAGATAACAGATGGGCAGGGCAATTCAGTGGCACTGAAATAAAAGTTCTTGTCAAAAGTCAGAATATTAAAACAGAGTGATAAAGAAAAGCAAGTTTCTGAAATGGAAGTTACTGAAAGGGAAGCTATAGAAGCTACTAATATTTTATAAGGCAATAAAGATTCAAGGTCAGATGATATAACATTGTAAGGTATTTTCTGGTGTACTTAGACATTAAAGAAAACAGTCAGTGAAATACTGGTTCTTAATTAAATCTCAGCATCATGGAAGAAACAAATACTGTCATGACCCCCAGGTAGAGAGAGATTTAGCATTAGTAATTTCTCATACACTATCATTATTAAACATTTGTAAGATGTTCATTAGCATTTTAGCAATGTGTTTAAATGATAATATAAATATACAAAATGACAAAATTGAATTGTTTAAAGAAAAGACAAATGAAAGAAAATATTTGAAAATTAATAAGTACAATTTATCATAAAATTTTAAGAAAATTTACTTTTTTTTGACACTGATAAAGCATTTAACAATCTTGAATGGAATCCTTTCAAAATATTTAGGACATTTTAAGACAAAAAGTTATATGCATCTTTAGACAAAAATGTCCAACTCCCAGCATTCCTCCTATCCTAAATATAAAAATTGCTTAAGAGATGCTTATACAAATCCACAGGCTAAAGTTCTAATAAACATTATTAGGGCATTTGCATAGCCAGAAGTGTGGCTTCTAGATCAAGAGAGGTATTACTACCACTCTACACGACTCTGGTGCGCCCGCAATTGGAGTATTGTCTTCAGTTTTGGGCCCCTCATTACAGAAAGGATATAGCCAGGTTGGAGTCAGTGCAGTGTAGGGCCACAAGGTTGGTGGCTGGTTTGCAGGGGATGCCGTATGAGACGAGACTGAGGGAACTGGGTCTCTTCAGCCTGGAGAAGAGGAGACTCAGAGGGGATATGTTGGCGAAATACAGGTATGTGAGGGGATGTCACATGGAGATGGGTAGAGACCTGTTCTCCCCTGCAGAGGAAGGCAGGACGCACTCCAATGGAGCAAAGCTCAGGGAGCCAAGGTTCCGTTTGGATGCCAGGAAGCACTTCCTGACAGTCAGGACCCCGAGGGTGTGGAATGGGCTTCCACGAGAGGTCGTTGAGGCCCCATTGGTGTGGGTGTTCAAGGATAGGCGGGACGTCCACATGGTGGACATGTCGTGAGCGGAGCCGGCTGGTGCCGGAGGTCAGACTAGATGGCCTGGGAGACCCCTTCTGACTTGCTCTGTTTCTATGTTTCTATGTTTCATTTAGCATTAACTAAATGTACAAGATAAGGAGGTCCTGTTTCAGCAATGCTTTTTTCCCTAGAATTAGAGCCCTTGGCTGTAAGAGTATAAAAACCAGAAAACTATGTAGAGAGAGATTGAATGGTCAAAAAAATAAACCATACACAGATTCAGATTCAGAATCAGATCTGAACCAAACAGATTTGGTACCTAACAGATGTTAGAAATCTTAGAGTAATTGCAGGATATAAAATAGAGATAAACAGTAATGATGCATATTGATATTAATATTCTCCCCCACAAAAAGTCAAAGTAAGCAATATCTTTGGGGATAAATTACAACAAAACATTAGGCATCTAGGTGTAGGAATAAATTATATGAATATGAATTATATGAATTAAATAATTCATACATTAGAAAAGCTGTAAAAATGGATTTAGAAGTATTGAGTACAAAATGTGGAGATCTTAGAAAAAATGAGGAAATTATTTGTGGGGAGAATAATGAAAATGTTCACATTACTGGGTTGTCTTTAAAATTTCAAAACTTCCAAATTAAAATAACAAATTTATAACTTAGAAAGTGGCAAGAACTTCTGTGAATAATATAATAATTAAAATCAAGAATCAAATTAAGATGCTACAAATTAAGAAAAGCAATGGAGATTTTTCTTGCTGGGTGTAACAATTGTATATATAGCTAGTTGTACTAATTCTTTTGTTGACTGGGAATTAGAATCATTTCCCCAAAAATGCAATTCAAACTATGCTAAAGAAGCAACTTCATACAATTTTGTAGGAAGATAGAAACAGTTGAAGAACAGAAAAAAATATACTTCAGCTAGTCAAAAGAAATACTGGATGCAATTCAATGGATAGAAATAGTCAAGTAGAAGAGAGTTCAAAGTTTGTGGAAACTTCTTAAAGACATAATTACACAACATTCCAATGAACTAGGAAAAGGGAGGTATCCGAAGATATCAGGTTGCAGAAGAGCAAATTTAAAAAAGGCATGTACATGAGATGTAAGGAAGGTCAATGGTAAATTCAAATCATAGAATAGTGAAATAGTAGAGTTGGAAGGGGCCAAAAAGGCTATCAGACCCAACCCACTGCTGTTGCAGGACACCCATTTACACCATATCCTGTATGGCTGAAACTCTGGGGAAGAGTTCAGGTGGCTAAATCTCTGAATTGCTTTAGGCTTGCCAGAGATATTATAAATACAAAAGAGTGGGGGGGAGGTGGGGGGTGTTCAGAGAAGAAGAAAAATGAGTGGTAGATCTGCTGCACTGAGAAGATTGAATACTACCTGGAGAGGGAGAGAGAGAGAGTTCAACTCCTAATTTACTCCAGGTTTCTCTGAAGGAAAATGGACAAATTTCATCCTAGAGTACTAATGGATTGTGCAGGCATGACCTCAGTGCCTCTTCAGATCTGTCTATCTGCCTGTCCTTTAATTTTGAGAGAAGAAATGAAGTGCCGAGAGCCTGTAGTAGTAATAATGTTGGTAACATCTCCAAGGGAAGAGGCAAGAGAAAGAATCCAAGCTACTGCAGACCAGCCAGCTTCCAAGCAACACCCAGCATTTCGAAAAAGAAATGATGGTCACAAAGAGCCAGCATCAGATTCAGGAAATATCCTTGCCAGGTTAGACTGATCTCCATTTTTTGATCATTCATAGCTGTTGGAGTCTGCTAGGAACAACCTTGGAATGCCGCATTTTGGGAGAAGCAAGCCTAGTCCCTGTATTCAGGCCTGATAGTCATCACCAGCCTGAAAAGTTCTTCCATGATGATTCTAGTAGGTAAGCTGGTGATATATGACCTATACCAGGGTGGCCAGACTTGCTCAGTAGAAGAGCCACATATGGTAAATGTCAGATGTTTGAGAGCTGCGAGACACAAACAAATGTTTATTCATTTATTGTTATTTATTCATTTAGTATAACTTTATGAAAGTGTGTTCTTACTTATCAGTGTATTTTTAATATGAATGATAAGACACTAGCTGTGTGATGCCCTTCCGAAAGAAGTGGACCTTTGGAAGCCAGAACTACTCAAAGCAAATGCCATATTAATAACAAATAACAGGTTTTTGATTTCTGTTGCTACAGACAGAATCCTGGCAATTATAGTTTAGTGAGAAGTGCTGAGAATTCTTTGTTAGACAAGTTAGAGTTCTATCAGGGACCTTTGAAGGAGCTGCAGAAGGGACAAACAGCAATAGGAGAGCCATCCACAACAGCTGTAACATAAAAAGATACCTCAAGATACCTCTTTTGGAGTTGGCTTTTTAAATTCATTGGGACTGGTGTAGGGCATGCTGGGGCAAAGTCGCCGGCCTGACCCACTCTCTTCCTGGGCCTTGCTGCAATCATGCCTGTGCCATTGCTGGGAGCTGGTCTGGGGGCAATGGGGAAGCTCCGAGCCTTCTGCGAACCGCAAAAATAAACTCAAGGAGCTGCATGCAGCTTGCGAGCCTCAGTTTGGCCACCCTGATCTCGATGAGACCACTGTTTGATGGAGTTGGTGTTGGTTGATAGGCAATCCCCAAATTGTGTTCCTCACTAGCTCTTGATCAAACTGGGTAGAGGAGGCAAGTGGGCGAGCTGCAGTGTCCCAGCTTCTTTATCTTTGACCTAGATGAAGGATTAGAAAAAGAGTGCTCATCAGATTTGCAGATGAAACCAAACAGGTGGAGTAGCTAATACTGAGAAGCCAGAAATAGGACCCAAAATGATCTTGTCGGGAGAAAGAACTGGGCCAGAGCCATCAGTAGAGATAAATGTGCATTTCTGAATGTAGGGAGGAAGCCTCAGATGCACAAATACCGGAGGAGTGAAAATTTGCTTGACAGAAGACTGTGTGGGAAATGGGCTGCAAATTACTCATAGGCTTGCAGTGCACAGCATCAGCTAAAAAGGTGGATGCAATTCTGTACTGCTTCAGCAGAATTGTTGTGTCCAGGTGACCAAGAATACTATGTTGAGTTCTGGACACCACAGTTCAAGAAGTACATCAACAGATATCTGGAATATGTAAAAGGAGAGCAATGAAGATAGGAGGGATCCTGAAGACAATCACAGAAAGTAAATTCTTATATAAATGAACTGAAATTGTCACTGATCTGTACCAAATTGAACAAATTTTAAAGATGCCTGGCATATAGTTGTTAAAGAAGAAAAAGAGAGAGGGAGCAGCATCAATTAAGTACTAGCTTAGATGAATAATTGGGGACTTAAACCCAGAGCTAAGCTAAGAATGTGGAACATAGGAAATTCCATTTCATTTAAGCCTGATGGGATTCCAGAGCATTTTCTGCTCTGATAAGAGATGGTGGGCTGAAATATTCCCCCTGTTTATGGAAAAAATGCACAAAGGATGGCTTCTTCCATTTGCACAAATATAATTCTCTTTCTCCTTTTTATGTCTTTTTTTAATTGAGCAAAAAGTGTTCAGCAAAAAGTGCATCTGCCCCATTTACCCACTCCTACATTTCATCGCACATCTTCCTACCGGGGGCAGGGGAACAGTTTGGCACTTTTGAAAACCCTGTTTTAAAAGCAACCCCAACTTTTGACAGCTGTTAAAACTCTGTTCTTCCATAGAGCTGTCGGGCTCCCCTTTTCTACTAGAGACTCAGGAAAGAGTGGAAAATGTGAAAGACTCTGACAGCTTAAAAACTAGTGTATCCACACTTAAAACTAGTGTATCGCCCTGTGAAGAGGAAGGTATACTCACTGCTCCATTTGTTGAGGAAATATTCATTCATGGCATTGCTTTTCACTTGACAAATCACCATTTGATGGCTGCCAAGTGAAAGCAAAGCAATGTATTTGGAGCCTGGCTTTGTCAGTGTCTATGAACACTGTCTGTTTTGACAGCAGGGACTTATCAGGACATTGACCAGGAAAAGCTTCACATTTCAGGGAGCTGAGGTAGTGTGCTTGCACAACTCCAAAACAGAGGCAAAAAATAAAATTTACACACACACACACACACACACACACACACAGAGAGAGAGAGAGAGAGAGAGAGAGAGAGAGAGAGAGAGAGAGAGAGAGAGAGAGAGAGAGATTGCATGCATTTCAAGATGCCGTTTGAAAAACAACTAAGGTACAAACTACTACCATATTTTCACAAAAAAATAAAAATCTCAGAATCAATGTACAGCGCAAATGGAAAAAAAATCTGCTTGGCTGAAAAGTGGAAATCCACTGGGCTTTCATCTCCTGAGCAGAATTTCCATATACCCCTAAGTTAAGCACTCCAAGATCTGGGCATGGATAGACAAATTCAGAGCATTAGAAATCTAAAAGTTATAGTGTGGAGTAATGTTTATTATGGGAATTTTTTCTGCAGGTTGCAGAAACAAATGGCAAAGTTTAAGTTCTCTTCAGCAGGCATATGCATGGATTTAAGGTGAATAGCACCATAGGCAATTGTGGAGTTTTAATATACAAATTTATAGTTATTATGAAATACTAGCTACCAGCAGATGGTGCTATTTCAGTTAAGTACTGGAACTCTCTAAGAACACTTAGGAAAAGTGTAGGAAATAATGCTGCCATAAGCTTTCTGTAGGTTTCTTGTATTTTAAATTCTGCAGAAGCAGAATTCTATAAACCCCACAAAATCACTCCACTTCAGTTAATTTTTCCAGGAATTAAATTTTGCAGCCTTCTTCCTTAGGAAGTCATCAAATACTCTTCTGAAGCCATGCAAATAGAGGGGTGGTGATCCTTGTATCTTATGGTAGGGAGTTCCATGGTTTAGCTATGCTCTGTGTGAAGAATCACTCTCCTGAATTTCCCAGTAATTGGCTGGTAGGATGAGACTATGTTCTAGTATTAGGAAGGTTGAAGTACATATTTGCACAAGGTTGCATTTTCAAACATGAACAAAAGTTTGGAATATTGTAACTAGTTCCTGAGAATTGTGCTGTTGCTCTCATTTGCATTTGAAGTTGTACATGGGACATGTTCTCAGGCTGGGAATTAAAGGAATGTATGTCTTGATGTACTGTGATGATTGAGTTTGCTTAGAAGTCTTTCAGAAGGTACTTTAGAAATCCAGGTAAACAGTTTTTGCTGAATCACTCCTGTCTAGGCATTTATTAACACTCTCAAAGAACTGTAAAGGGTTGGTGAGAAAGGAGTTGACTTTCCAGAAGGCATGCTAATTCTTTTTCATCAGGACTTTCTACTGAATTTCATAATTACTTAGCTCACTGATTGACTTGGCCTGTTTCTAATGTTCACCTTTGTAATGACCCCAGAGCAGTGTTTTATAATATCACTATTAAGTATGGAACTGATCTCAAGCTTCCAAGCATGAACATTCTGTATCTAAACAATACTATTTCTGTGCATGTATACTGTGATAACTTCATATAGCTCTCTTACACTCACTGGACTAGATTTGGGTCATTGATATTCATACTGCATCTTATTTTATTTTGTTTGGTAAGTAAACATATGCTTTCCTTATGGCTGCTGGTGGATGGAGATATTCCTGTGCAAGGACACCTGAATACAGCCAATCGGGAAGTAGCTACATAATGAGTTGATGCATGATATCCTGACAAACTGCATGTTTCTGAACTACAACTCCCAAGTTGCATGTTAAGGTTGTGCATGCATAAAAACTCAAACAAGAGTTCATTTAAAAAGTTTGTTTCACCCAAATGTACATGGCCAGGTTTCCTATTATTTGAAAAAATAGCAATTTCACTAGGGGGAGTTTGCCCTTCATTACTTCCTATAGGATTAATAATTTAATCTTTAATATACTTTTCCACTAATTCACTCAGAACAGATGCTAAGCTAACAGTCCTGTAATTTCCCAGATCCCCCTCTGGATCTGCATATAGACCCGGTGTTACATTGGCTGCCCTTGAGTTCTCTGATAGCTAGGTTGATCTTAGGGCCAAGCTACATATTTTTGCTGGATGAAAAGCAAAAGGAATGCTATCTGGACCTGGTAATTTGTTTTCAATTTACTGATAAGTCTAGAACGTCATCCCTTGTCATCACTCTTTGCTTCAGCTGCTCAGACTTCCTTCCTAAAAATATCACTTCTGACATGGATATCTGCCAGTGAAGAAAGAATTAATCCAGCCTCTCCTTTAGGACTCCTTTAACACTCTAGTCATCTGGTGTTCCAACTGCCTCCTTAGCTGGCTTCTGACATAAATGGTATTAATTTAATTTATTAAATAGTATTACTCATATGCTGCCCAAACCCTTAATGGTATTAGTCATATGCTCCCATCTCTTATGATACTCTTGCATCCCACTCAATAAACGCAATGAAAAGAAGGGGTGCACACACGAAGATCAACAACAAAAGAAAGACCTTCTTGCTTCTATGTGCAAGTTTGTGTTCCTTTTTGTTCTTCTCAGTTGGGCAAGACCTCCAGATGTTGAAGGTTGCCTTCTTCCATTAATACCTTCTTTGACACTGCTTTTTAAGTATGCTGGTGACTTCTTTGAGTTGATGCTACCCTTCCAGGTCTGTGGGGTGCATTTTAGCAGAGCTTCTTGTAATGTAGTTTGAGTAATATGCAAGTACTTGAGAGAGATTTGTCTCTCTTTTCTTTCCCTTTCAGTGCCCCCCTTCCTGCAATGCCCTCATTTTAGGGACATTTCCTAATGTGAATTCAAATGTGAGACTTCTGTGGACATTTTCCACCTGCACATACGCAATCCTGCACAGGAGTGCCATAGCCTGGTGCATCCTGGTGCTAGAACATGATCCCTTACATTTCAAGTGGAGAGTCCACCTGTCAGTGGACATCTGAATTAGCTCTGAACTTGTTTCAGCTACAAAGGGACATGATTGTGATTTCAGGACCGAACAGGAGCTGCCAGGTAACACTGCCCTCCAAGCAGCTTACATCTTTCCATCCCAACCTGACTTATTTGTTATAGATTGTAAATATTTGCTCTATCCTAAGCTATCAAAATTATGCTGAACACTTGAAAAAGTATCAAAACAGAAGAAAACCCAGTTCAGAATAAAAATATCTGCCCTCCTCCAATTTGCCACCACATCCACATGCACATATTTCATGAATGTGGAGGGGTGCTGGTGGTTAAGTGTTAGCATTTTTTTCAAAGGAGAGCAAATTACTTGCAAGACTCTGGGCCATGCTTGCTGCAGGACACCAGCATATGGTCCTTTTCCCTCCCCTACCCCCCCCCTTGCTTATTTTGCTGCCTATTTGGGGAATTTTTCTTTTTTTGGTTGTCCTTTTCCCCGCATCTCCCCACACACCAAACATATTCATGTAAGGAATTTGCAAGGCATTTAGAGTGGAAGGTGGAGGACAGAGAAATGGTGGCTTTCAGCAATGTATTATCAAAGCACATGCATAATAAACATTATTATTTAGTTTTGTTTACAACTATTTAATTGTTGTACACCACCCAGGGAGCTTTGGCTATGGGGGGTATACAGATAAAATTTACTACTGCTATTAGCCACCAACTATCACAAATTCCCAGGCCAGTGTACCATAAGAAAGAACTGATGCATAAAAGATAGAAGTATAAAATCTAAACATAAGAGTGGTAGCAGAGCTGAAACTCGGAGCTGCATCAGAAATTATATTTAATTTTCCTGATCTCTTGTTTTGCTTTGGTTTAGCTCTAATGTTGCCTAGCTGTTGTAAGTGTCTGTTTGTTTGTTTGTGCTCTCTGCTTGACTGCTCACTGTCTTTCAGAGACAGAGCTATTCTCTCAATATTTCTTTCTGAATGTGATTCATGTGCTAAGAGAAGAAGACTGGCACACAGAGACACTATACTGTCCCAGACTTTGTACTCGATTACACTTCCGCCTCCATTTTTTTTCACTCTTTTGAGCAAGTCCAGCATGTCTTGAATAGCAGGGAAGTCCAGATCATTCCATATATTCTCTGTAGCCTGCTGTGAAAAATGAGGCATTGCTGTATTATCTCTTGCAGGAGCCTTCCATTTGCCACCTAACTGGAGAGAGAGAAAAAACGCATCTGAAGACTGCTGCAACTGCTTTGGTTGAAAGCTGTAGCTCTACAAAGGAAAGAAGGATATTTATACTCTAGGCAGGGTGAAGGATAATGGTATTGAAAGTACTGAGATATAAGGGAATTAAAGGCTGGGTGAAGGATGGAGCTTTTCCCAAGTTATGACCTACATCCAGCTTGTGCATAACTTTGCTTAAATGCAATATCCCGAAAAGTTATGCAGTGGAGTTCTGGGAATAGTTTTATACTCAGTATGCCTCATCTAGGCCCCATGTCACTCACTTTGTCACCTGTTTTGGCAGGTCGCATAGACCCGGGGATCTGGTGCTGGCGTGAGCAATACACCAATGGCCAGCAGGTCTTCACCATTCCAGCTCCAAAAGGACTGAAATACATGGTGGCAGGCATACTCTGCATCCCAAACTCCCTCTGATCCTTTTCTTAGTCTTTACTCTGGCATAAAAGCAGAGCCAAAGAGGACAAGGCAGCTAGCCGCTATGGTTCCTCCCGCTACGACACTTTTACTCTCTGATCAGTGTATGGCTGCCAACCCAGACTGGAAAGCTCCTGTGACAGGAGAGGACTTTAAACCTCCTCCTTCAATAAGTCTGATCTCACTTGTGCCTCCTCACCCTTAACTTACATTAAAAAAAAGTATCTCTTTCAGTCATCAGACTGGCAAAGACGGTGCTGTAATTTAAAACTCTCTGACATGAAATCAACATGCAGGCAAAATACAGACGGGGTTCACATGACAAAGCATGGCCATATGGAGTTACTATGCCATGTGAACCGTGGTAAGCACGGTCTGCCTGATGGTTTTGCAAGCATTGCTTAACCCTCACATAAGCTGTGCTTGCGTTGCTTGCATGATGTGGCAACCCTCAAGTAAAGGGGTGATGGAGGAAATGGAAAATGGCAGCCTCACTAAGGGCTAACTTACCCATGCTAAGCTGTTGTGTCCTGTAAACTGACCCACAGTGTGTTCTACTGCAATTATTGCAGTTAGTCCTTGGGAAAATGGCACCTCTCATGGTCATTCAAAGAGGAGAGCACTTTAGTGGAGAAGGAAGGACCCGTCTAGCCTCTGTTCTTGCCTTACTGGCCATGTGGCAGCAGAAAACCACTTACTAACAAGGCTCAGCTAAAGGTATCAGCCTGTTAGCCATTATACTTATAAATAATTCCACCTTGCAAATCATTTTAATATTTTACTCAACATTTTAGCCCTCTTTTACCTCAGGATTTGTTTAGATTCTCCACATATAAGGTAATGTTCATTGAGAAGCATAATTTGCACTGTATTATTTACCTGCCTTAGAGTCTTGCAGATAAGGAAACCATACATGCAACAAACAGACAATTAATTCAAGCTTCGGTAACAAAGCAGGAGGCTTATCTAGTGACAGGAACAAAATGCACCCTAAAGGCTGAAATCAACCTAAACATTTCTGTCAGACAGCGTGTGTGTTTGGGGTGGAGTGGGGGGCTTTGATAAGTAGGCACAAGAGAAAGTGATGGCAAAATATAACTGGAAAGCATTTCATTCCAGACAACAGCAGCCACTCCCACTGAGGTAAGGTATGTGTTGCCATTTTTGTTAAAACACTTGGTTAAAACCAAGTACCGTCACAATCACTGGGGTAGCAAGTAAAAGAGAAATACAAATTACTTTTATAATGGTAAAATACTGTAAGCCTTTTAAATTTCAAGCACCTAGACTGAAACAGAACTGGAAATAAATCTAAACAAATTATTAGTTTTGAAAGTAGGAAGGAGGTGGTGGAATGCTCCTAAACGCCTTCCAATTACTTCAAGAATTACTTGAATTCTAAGGAAAATGAACAACAGGACCAACCGTGGGGCTCCAAAAATTGTTTGATGTCTCATCACTTCTGCCCTCATCCCACTAGCCACCTCTTCCCCTGCCTTTCTTTCCATCGGTGGAAAGAGAGCAAAGGATCGTAGGAGATGAAGGTTTGCCCATTGCTGCCATCCAGGTGTCATGGGCCCATCAGATCAGAGGGCCCTAGAGCTCAGCGCCCAATGACAGAATGGTTTAAAACTCTTTAAAAACGCGCTTTGCTTCTTATTCTGCTTTCCCTCTGCTGCCTCCCTCAGAAGCCTGACAGCGGCCTCAGTTCAGTTTACAAATGGGCATGTGCACTGATTGTTTGTCTGTGTAGCCATCGGCAAAGGCCCCAGCACGGAGAACATCCCGGCGAATGACTCCCTGGAGGCAGCACAGAATAATCTGGCTCTCTGATGGAGACGGCCGTCACCTGAAGCCCATAGCTTGAGCAGATCATTCATGGTGCCTGCGGCCAATTACAAATCCGGCAACATCAACCATGTGTGTGTAGCCTGCACAGGTCTACAGTACACAATCAGAGTGTGGGAAGAAAGACTGGCTGATAGCAGGAACCAATCTATCATATTTTCCCTAAATAAAGTTACAAATATAATCATTGTTTTCCTTGGAGGAGGAGGAGGAGATGGAGAAGGAGAGATAATTTGTTCCTGCAATTTCCACCCAGATTCACAGAAGAGTAGTAGCCATGCCAAGGGAAATGATTGATTTGAGCATCAAATGGGGCTGGGAAGAATGTACATTGGGCGGCTTATTGCTCATGTTTTTTTCTCAATAATTGGATGCCCTTGCTTTCCTAATAGTGAGACTTGGGTGATTAGTTTTTATGGAATTCATATTTGCATGATGCATGGGGTGCCTTTGGCACATCCAGAGGGAGATCCCACCGGCACAAAATAAATTCATATAAGTTATTCTTCCCTTCGAAGTGGAAAGAGAATATTTTCAGAGGCATAGGAGTTTACCTTGAAATATATATTCCACACTGACTGCTTAGCAAAGTTGTACAGTTAGCCAAACTTTATCAAAATTCCATGTCATCAGCATGCCATTAAACTCACAAAGTTTTAAGTTCAAATGCAAACCCAGCACTCTTTCCAAGAATACAAAATGTGCCAGTTAGTCATATTCAAAAGGGCTTCAGTGTCATCTTGATCCTACAAAACAGCGATGGCGTGAAGTTTTACAGAACAAGGGTGGCATTATCTTGGATTTATCAATACAGTATTTAATCATTACCTTTAAGATCATGTACCAGCTACGCACCATGTTCAAATACCAAAACTATGTGCTGAATTATTGTCTGCATTTGTGGAGCTGTCTTTTCAACAATTTCATCACCTAAGTACTTTCTAGAAGGTCTGTATATCTGTGGCTCTTATAACAAAATAATGTATCATTGTGCTAATAGATAAAGAAGAAAGCTATAATAAAGTTATAATAATTCCATAAAGATTTTTCCAAAGGGATGTTTAAAATTATCTGTAAGAGTGATCCTTTAAGTTCTTCATGATGACAAGCATCAGCTCAGCAATCTGCTGAGGGGGTTTATAAATTAAGATTTGCATTAGCCTTGTCAAAGCAGGTCAAGGGTTATAGAATCCCCCATAACACATTTTTACCAATGTGGTTTAGAGCCTTTTCATGAAACATTGTCATATTTTAATCCTCACATTTTTCTTCTTTGCTGGCTGGTGTTCTGTGAAAGTAGAAAAGAAAGATTTTATATCAAGGGCAAAATGCACTTTCCACAGCTCCAGCAAAACAAGCCCAAACAACAACAGAAGGGCTTATGATTCAGAAAGCAGAGTCTGCTTTCTTGTATATAACTTGCTTCATTTTCCATTTTCTCTTCCCTCCCCAATAAGCCTAGATTAATTGCTGAAGGAGGTGGGGAGACTATTTTGATTTAAAAGAAGCGAGGCATTTTCAGAGCAGCAGTCTGAAAAACAGAAAGTTCATGTTGGCAATGATGACCTCTTAGAAAATTCTTTTGTTAACTGCTCTGAATGAGTAGGTAAGAATAATTTTGTTTTTTCATGCTTTCCGCTCTTTGTGTTAGCAGCTTTAGTGCATGATTAGTGCCTTGACACTTTTTATGAGGACAGTATAACCCAGTATTTAACTGCACTAAAAGTGGACATGGAAAGAGGAATTCATTCTATGACTGCAATGAAGTTCAGTCTCCATTCACAACACAACATAACCACATCTAATTCCTGATCTTCTGGTTTCTGACATATTGGTCAGGGAAGGCACTTGCTTTATAAATTTTAAATAATTATAAATTATTAAATTTTCAGCTTAATGTTGAAGGCTATAATTGCTCAGTGCATGTGAGGAACCCCAACCAAGTGTGAAGACTACTCCTTTTGGCACCAGCCAACTTTTTCATTTTTTCCAGTTCTTAAATGCATCTTTCCTGTTTTTTCGTATGCCATAATGCTTTCTTCATATCAACACCTCCATCACTAGTGTTATTCATTGTGTTTATTTATTTAGGAAACTTCTATGCCGCCCCATTCGCCGAAGCCTCGGGGCGGCTCACAGACATAAATAAACTTCATTAAAATAATATAAATTAACAGTATAAATGAAGTCGCCCTGGCCAAAGAATAAAATAAATAAATACTATTAACAGTTAAAATGACATTTGAATAAAAAGGTCTTTGCCTGGCGCCGAAAAACAAATAACGACGGTGCCAGGCGGACCGCATTCCATAGATTGGGTGCCACCACAGAGAAAGCCCTCCTCCGAGTACTCACCCTCCTAATTTCCTTCACGGAGGGTTCCTGGAGAAGGGCCTCTCCCGCAGATCTCAGGGAGCGGGCGGGCATATAGGGACGTAAGTGCTCCTTCAGGTAACCAGGACCCAAGCCATTTAGTGCTTTATAGGTCATCACCAACACCTTGAATTGGGCCCGGACTTCAATGGGAAGCCAGTGAAGCTGACGGAGGACTGGAGTCATGTGAACATAATGCCCAGTCCCCATCAGCAGCCTGGCAGCTCTGTTTTGAACCAATTGAAGTATCCAGACCGTCTTCAAGGGTAGCCCCACGTAGAGCGTGTTACAGAAGTCAAGGCGGGAAGTCACCAGCACGTGTGTCACTGTCGCCAGGCAGTCATACTCCAGGTAGGGGCGCACTGATGGATCAGCCGAAGCTGAAAGAAAGCGCTCCTCGCCACCACTGTCACCTGAGCTTCCAGTGAAAGCTCTGGGTCGAGGAGCACTCCCAAGCTGCAGACCTTGTCCCTAAGAGGGAGTGCAACCCCGTTCAGGACTAGGTTCAATTCACCTTCCCTGAAGCCCGATCCGCCAACCAACAGGACCTCCGTCTTGTCTGGATTGAGCTTCAGTTTATTGGCCCTCATCCAGCCCATTACCTCGGCCAGGCACCGGTTCAGCACAGCCACTGCCTCACCTGGCAGTTGTTGTGTTGTTGTTACATGCCATCAAATCATCCCTGACTTATGCTGATCCTATGAATAAAAGTGCTCCAGAACGTCCTGTCCATGGCAGTCCTACTTCGCTGTTCTAAATTCAAGGCTATAGCTTCATTTATGGAGTCAGCCCTTCTCTTATTTGGTCTTCCCTTTCATCTTATGCCTTCAGTTTCCCCTAGCATGATTGCCTTCTCACGATGTGCCCAGAGTATGACAGTTCCATTTTTGCCATTTCCGTTCCAGGGAAAATACTAAGTTGAACATGACATTTATATCCCACCTTTCTTCCTCTTTCAAGGAACTCAAGGCAATGTACAAAGTACCTCTCCTTTCCATGTTAACCTCAGGTAGGTCAGGCTGATCTTCATGGCTGAGTGAAAATGAGAAGCCAGATCTCTGATGTTCCACTTCAGCATTGAAACCAGCATGCCACAGTGTTCCCTACAACTCTTTGATTCACTGGGCTCAATACCTGACCTGTAATCACTAGGCTGACCATGCGCAAACCAAGAGCTAGTACAGCAGGTGCATCTCTGCAGTCAGAAAGTTACACTGCAACATCTAAAATGGCTTTCTACTGCACCATAGAGGTGTGAAACTTCTTCAGGCATTTTGCTTGCATTTCCTGCTTTTCCTGAGCAATGGCATCACTTATTGAGGAAGGCACATCTCTGACAAAGTGGTTATGCAGTTTGCACACCAATATGTCTTTGAGATTTATTCCATGTATCAGATGGTCCCCATTTCAAAATCACGTATTAGTCATTACTATTAGTCATTAGACTACAATATTAGTTATAGTATATAGGTAATGATACCAAGGCTTATAGAATCATCGAATAGTAGAGTTGGAAGGGTCCATGAAGGCCATTGGGTCCAACCCCCTGCTGTTGCAGGGCACAAGTTACACCATCCCATTCAACTTGCAAGAATAAGAAGAGTGTTAGTTGTGGGAGACTTACTGTTGTATGGAATGGAAACACCTGTATAGCAGGATGAACTGTAGACTCATCAGATATGCAATCTCCCTGGAGGACAAAGTAGTGATATAACTGAGCATGTTTTGCCTCAAGAAGAGAAGGCTGGAGGGGATATGATAGCACTCCTTGAAAGGCTTTCACAAAGATGAAGGATAGGGTCTTTTCTTGATCATGGCAGAGTGCAGAACTTCAAATAATGGGATCAAGTTACAGAATAATGGGATCAAGTTACAGAAAGCCAGATTCCAGCTAGATATCAGGAAGAACTTCCTGACTGTAAGAACAGCATGACAATGGATCAATTACCCTGGGAGGCTCTCCCACACTAGAAACATTCAGGATGCAACTGGACAGCCCCCTGAGAAGGATGGTTTAACTTGGAGTTCTGCACTGAGCAGGTTGTCATGGTTCTATGATTTGTTCTGGTATTATCCCTCCTTTCTTCCTACATGCCAGTCCATGTGGGTGCAAGCAAACACCAGGTCACCTCATCTCCAAGCACTGACCAGACCCTGATTTGCTGAGCTTCAGCAAGATGGTTGCTTTCTGATCTTGTTCCTTCTCACTATACCCCTATCGTGGTACTTTTGTTGTTGTTAGTTGCGAAGTCATATCCGACCCATCGCGACCCCATGGACAACATTCCTCCAGGCCTTCCTGTCCTCCACCATCCCCCAGAGTCCACTTAAGCTCACGCCAGCTGCTTCAGTGACTCAATCTAGCCACCTCATTCTCTGCCATCCCCTTCTTCTTTTGCCACCAGTTGTTCCCAGCATTAGGCTCTTCTCCAGGGAGTCCTTCCTTCTCATTAGGTGGCCAAAGTATTTGAGTTTCATCTTCAGTGTCTTCATCTTCTAAAGAGTAGTCAGGGTTGATCTCCTCTAAGACTGACTGGTTTGATCTCCTTGCAGTCCAAGGGACCCACAGGCATCTTCTCCAGCAATTGTGGTACTTTACATCTTCCCAAAGTATCATCAGTGTTCCTCTTTCAAAATCAGATACCAGTCTATTGTACTCTTTCTTCTTGCAAAAAGGGAGACTTGGAATGCCTCACCCACATGAATGCAAGAATGGCCTTTTTGTTCTTGTTGAATCACTATGTGAATAGTGAATATAAGCTACCTCAAGATATTTAGAAAAATAAAGACCTGTGGCAAAAGGTTGGCTCCAGTTGATTTTCTTTTAGGCTGTGCCTCAGTGCTTGCATTCAGCCAGGGACCCTCTTGAACTTGCCTTGTGACCCCAGAGATGGCTGCCACTGTGAAGCTGCTTCCTTATGAATACTTTTTGTCTCATGGCACTTGTCTCAAGAAAAGAGGAACAAATCATTTAAGCTAGCACAGGGGTTAGGAACTGGGCTGCACAGCAGGAGGCAATTGGCAGGTGAGCAAGCGAGCGAAGCTTCCCCTGTAGTTGCAGCCAGTCCCCAGGGCTCGCTTCACTGCTGGGGAGCAGCTGCAAATACAGATAATCATTAGGGCCCTTTTGGGTCTCGGGCCTCAAAGGGAGGAGGGAGCAGCAGTGGCGGCAGCAGAGTGGTGTGGAGACGCTGGGAAGGGCACGTGCAAGTGGCAAGGGAAGCGGCAAGCAGGTAAGGGCTGCGGTGCAGGTTGGGGAGAGGCAGAACAAACCAAGTGCAAGGCGTGAGGAGGCTGAACGGGCTGGGCACGCGGCGCACATATGACAAAGCGCAAGGGGACAGGGAGAGCCACTGGCAGGCCTCGAGGCCTGTTTGAGACCCAGCACCACTGCTGCAAGGCCCTTTTGGGTCTGGGGCCTCCAGCATTATGGTGAGTTGTACAATTATTTCCTCATATATTACAGTGTAATCATAATAAAGTGCACAATAAATGTAATGTGCTTGAACCAACCCCAAACCACCCCCTCCCCCTGGTCTGTGGAAAAATTGTCTACCACGAAACCAGTCCCTGGAGCAAGTCCAGTTCACATCCAAAGCCTTTGCATGATGGAAGGGAGGGACGTCCACTGTCCTTGCGACCATTTTTGGATGACTAGGTAGGAACCAGGACTCTGTAATGACTTCTTCCATTGATCTGTTCTGCAGAGCTCTGAACACTTTCAAATTAACCTCTAGTGTGTTCTTAGCAAAGGGACATGCATGCATCTGTTGGTCCAAATTAGTTGACTGTGTACTAAAATGCAAGCCCCTCATAACTTTTTATTATAGGGAGAGAAACACTTCAGCTTATCAGAGGCAAGCAAGAACATCTCCGATTGTTTTTCACATGTTTTCACTTCACCCATCCATTGGGGAAAGGGTTTAAACATATATATATTTAAACTTCATTGAGTAATGCCATTTGCATTATAGTTAAATGCCATTGCCTAACGACATTTGCATGACTTGAAATGCCATGTGGCTGTGATAAAAGCAGAACAATGGCCACAAACCAATTTTGCTTTTATACACACATTAAAAGTTAACCTTCAGCCTTTTCCACTTCACTGGATGTCCAACAAGCACAGTCTAGGACTTTCCATTTGCCTCTGGCTTTAAGTTGGAGTTAATTTAATATTTAATACTGGCTTTTCATGGTGCAATTCCCATTTGCACTGGTTCAGTTATTGCTTTAGAATAGCTAATCCTTTTCGAAGATCCTTTATCTTGGAAACAAGATGGCAGATCTGTGCAAATGGCTTTCTGGCAAAAAAAGAATGCTGGGAAACCTGGGGGTGTGCCCGGTTTCTAAGAAGCATATCAAATAATAGCCATGATATATAAAAGCATTGCTTTACAGTGTGAGCAGTTAGCACCTATCATGTAATATATTATAATGTTATATATCAATATAGATCTCTCTATATAGACATAGAGGGACTGTAGGTGGCACAGTGGTTTAAACCGCTGTGCTGCTGGGCTGGTAGATCGAAAGGTCACCGGTTCGAATCTGCACAATGGGTGAGCTCCCATTGCTCCGTCCGAGCTCCTGCCAACCTTGCAGTTCAAAAGCATTCAAATGCATGTAGATAAAAAGGTACCACTTAAGTGGGAAGGTAAACAGCGTTCCATGCACTTCCTGTGGGTAGTCATGCTGGCCACATGATCACGGAGACTCTGCAGACAAACGCTGGCTCCCTCGGCTAGGAAACGGAGATGAGCACCGCCCGTTAGAGTCAGGCATGACTGGACTTAATGTCAGGGGGAAACCTTTACCTTCATATAGACATATATCATTGTGGATAGATTGATGTGGAATGGAATATAATATAGTGTTGCATATGCAAAGGGATTGCTAGATAATGTCTATTTGTGTTTTGAATGGGGGCGCAGGTGAAGCAGCTGACAGGGTACCACTGCTACAGGGCAGTTAATGGATGAAGCGGATTTCTGCTGTACCCAGTAACCACCAGAAGCAGAGGGTACCTCACTGCGTACCGTGCAGGCACGTGGCTCCAGAGCGGCAGTTTCTCTTTGGCTGCCACCTGCTGCTGCCACCAGAAAGAATGGCTGGCCCTTCAGCACCTCTTCCGTGCTGTTGGCTGATGTGCTCCCGTTTTCCCCACCACTTGCCAGCTATTGCTTCAGTAGCTGGGATCACCCTCCCATTCATGGCCAGAGCCCACAGTTCCCAGTCACAAGCTGCTTCGCCAGCTGCTGCTGTCTGAAGCTCAAACTAACATTACCTAGTGGCAAAACGAGGCAGCCACGTCTCCAGACCTTCCTCTAAAAACACTGAGCCCAAAGTACTTGGGACTGCACTAACTGGCAGTCCAATGCCATGGAGCAGGGGCACCTAGAAAGCAAAAACAACATGGGGTTCCCTAATATGGGTGCAAAAGAATAACTCACCACATGCCTGACCCTGTTCTTGCTGCAGCTGCCTTCCGTGGAACGGTGCATGTCATTGGCATGAGGCCTCTGGGGCAGAGTGGGAAGGGTCTTGCATGCCACTGTTTGGCACCATACAATATAAACAGGCCTTGGAGCTGCCACATAAGCAGGACTTGGAGTGACACAACTTGCCATGACAGGACATGATTTAAGTGGAACTATTTTCAACACTCTAGTTGGTTGTTAATGCTGGTGAGAACAAGTGCCACTATTCTTTTCTGCAGTTTTACATTAATATAATTGTTTTTTGTTCTGTCAGGACAGCTAATTTTTCTTAGAAATGGAAATGGGTGTGAGATGTCTGTGAGCAAAGGCCAGATTTTATTTAGCTGCTTTTTTTTTCACACTGATTTGAACATCCACACCCCATTTCATTAGTATCTGTCTAAAGTGTGTGTCTGGAGGGGAGGAAACTAGTATTCTAGGAAACAAACTCTCCAAACACCTTAAAATAGCACACAAAACAACAACCGGAAAGGACTGCAGAGTGTATAGAGCAAAAATGCTATTTGACAGGTATTAAATAATTGAACTTCACAGCAAGAGGTCACTGAAGTGGATGAGGATGGGGGGTCTGTTTCTGGGGTGCTTGGAGTGTGTATATTGTCCTCTTCATACCAGTTTCACCTTTCTCTGAGAGCCCCACAAAAAACAGAATTCCTTAAGATCTGGATGATAATCTTAGGGGGTCTTTTATGACCCCTTCATGCAATCTAAGGGCACACACACCTCTAACCACAAGTTCAGCATGCATTGAAAGGACTCCTGTGCACATGCTGAGATATCTCCTCTGGGCAAGTGGGTTACCCTCATTGGACCAGAATCTCTCCTCTACCTGGAGGAGCTCCTTGTGTGCCTGTCCACATCTCTGCAGAGCTCCCTCTGGCCATGTGCTGAACTCAGAGACAAAGGGCGCGTGGCTAGTCAGCATGCAGGGTCATCCAGGCAGTTGAGTGGAACATACTGGACAAGTAAAGGAAGGTCTTTCCCACAGCACACATAATTTATTCTTGTATTACCTTTCTAATGTAATATATCCTCTGGATGGATTGCAACAGTTAAAAACCAAAATGTAAGAGTTAAAAATATGAAATGCAGTGCAAATATCTGATAGAAAAGAATATAATATAACACAAAACAATAAACAGCAAAGCTACTGATAAACAACTATAACTACTTTTGTCTGTAAAATGCCAGAGAGAAAATGAATGCCTTTGCTGTTGCCAAAAGCACAGCATAGATAAATAAGTGGGGAATTATCTCTGAGAAGGTTCTCTGCCTAGCTTTCTTTGGCAGAGATGCCCAGTGGGGGGCCTCTGAAGGTGACCTAATGGTCCAAACAGACACACAGTTAAACTTCACTGCATGAAGCAGCGATCGTCCGCACATCTTGGATGGTTTTAGAATCAACAAGACACATTCCTGGTAGATACAGCTCACAATGATAGTAGTCACAATGATCTCAGGCCATGATGACTCACAAGCCTCTGAGGAATCTGTGGTAGGAGAGGCCATGTGCCTCTGAGTCCTGATTCTGGTTGGTCGTGGGCAACTAGTAGGCCCATATGGGAAACATCAGGTGGGACAGGAAGACCTTTGGCTTGATTTGGTGAAATCTTTCATTCTCAGTGCATGTGGGGTGGCAAGGAGTTTTCTGAACAATTTTTGTTCTCTCCCCCTTAAATGTTTTCATGTAGCACCTGGAAGCTGTTAGCAATCAAACCTAAAATTCATACAGTGAGATTACTCACCCCTTGTGCCCCCAGAATAGCATAACTTAATAACCATTAAGATCAGTGGGATGATAAATCATTAAGGGGGTGCTAAATAGGAGAAGACCCTCTCAGTAGTAGCACCCCATCTCTGGAAGATGCTCCCCAGAGAGGTACACCTGGTACCATCTTTACTATACATCAGGCAAAACCCTTTTTATTCACCGGATATTTTAAGGACACTGTATATATGCATATTTTAATACCATTATTGTTGCTGTTGCATTGTGGGGTTAAACTTTTATATGGAGTTATTGCTGCTTGGTATTATTAGTGTTGTTTTTGGTGTTTCATGCTTTATTTGGGTATGGGGTGTTAGTGTTTGTAAATCAGCCCAGAGAGCCCTGTGGGCGATTGGGGCAGTTTCTAAATGCAACAAACAGACAAACAAACAAGCAACACAGAGCTGTTGAGCCTCTGTCAGTCTGAGGGCCAAATCCTGGTTTGGAGACCTTCTTAGGGTCTACATTCTAATTATAGGTAAGGCTGAAGACAAATGAGGCAAAAGGAAAGTGCCCAAAATGCTGGCCTCTTTTGGTTTAAACTGCTTACCCTCAGTAACCCAGCATTTTGGCCTGTAGGAATGGGAAAAGCCTGCACAGAAGACAGGAAATCAGGGAGAGGGGATGGAGGTGGTGCACCCCAGATTAAGAAATGTATAGCCGGTGTCCAAGGCTATACACTTAGACCTCAGAGAAATTGCGCTACAATAGTTTAAATTGTCTTTAAACCAGTTAGCCATGAAATCATATAAGAGTTGTTACTGAAGTGTGAGATGTTTCTCCCTATGCTATGATTGCTGCTTGAGGAACTATGGACAAAAGCAGAATGTGCATTTGTTTTTAAAAGTGTATGGGAAGTGAGTCAGAGAAAAAGAGGCTAGATGATTTTTTTTGAAGATACAGAGGCAAACTGTTGGCATCCTGCTGTACCAGAAATTATATGTTCCTCTCTGCAGCCATTGATTTTGATGGAACTTATAGTTCAATAACGGTGTGTCACGGACAAACACGTCTCTGTTCCGTGAGTGGAAGGGAAGGCAGGCAGAATAGCCCACAGTCTTTTTTGCCCTTCCTTTTCTATGGCCTTTCTTGCTGCCACCGGATGACTCTGCTTCTCCTCCTCCATCAGACTAGCCTGGGTGTCCGGAATCCATTTTCGGTAGTATAGGGGTTGTTCTGAAAGCGAGTGCAGTGTAGTTATTCCAAGCACAGGACTGGGACTCAGGCAACCTGGGTTCGAGTCCTCACTCAGTCATGGAGCCAGTTGGGTGACTTTGACCCAGTCACAGACTCTCAGCCCAACCTACCTCACAGGGCTGTTGCTGTGGGGATAAAATTGAGGGCAGCAGGAGGAGATTGATGCAACCCACTCTAAGTTCATTGTAAGAAAAAAGTGGGATATAAATCTAATAAATAAATGGGGGTTAGCTTTTAGACATGAGGTGATGACCCCCCAAAAAAGGAGACCACAAAATTTGAAATAACAGTTAAAATTTGCTAAAGAAATTTGTCAATAGGAATATGTATTAAAATATTATTGGAAACCTGGACACCAAAGGTCTGTATGAACAATAGGTTAATAAAGTCACCATAAATAATACCGCTGTACTGAATATTTCAGTTCTTCCAGTTTTGGTAGTTCATGAAAGATGAGGACAAAAATACTCTGGGGAGAGGGAGAGGGTGGAGTAGTGAGAAGGTTCAGTACTTTTCCCTTTGTGTGATAGGGCAAGTATTCCATTTACTGTATTATGTGTACAAAGTGGGCAATGGATCTTTCTTCTTCTTTTAAACACTAAAAGTGCACCATGCACCTATCATAGAATAGTAGAGCTGGAAGAGGCCAGAAGGTCACTGGGTCCAACCCTAGATTCTTTATTATATAAAGTAGTTTTTCAAGCAGAGCAGCTCTTCTTGAAGGAGCACAATTGTACAAAATCATGTGCTTTCATGGAAACTCAGGTAGAGCTTCCAGGCTGAAAAGCCTTGCACAAAGAGCTCCATAATACTCAACAGAGCAGCGGGCTCTTTGCAGGTTAAGTCCCCCCACACTTTACAAGATAAGTGGACAATCTGTCATTTGCCCAATAAGAAAATATTTGAAAATTTTCTCCCCCTTTCAAAGAGACCAAAAACAGCAGCAACACACACACACACACACACACACAACCTTTGTCAAAGCCAGAAAATTCAAGAAAATAGCCTAGCACAAATAAATGCACCCAACTAAGTTAAAGAAACTGTCTCTTACTCAGCTCTCCTATTATCATGTCTCCACTGCAGGAATCATCCTAAGAGGAGGAGTTAGAGCTGCCAATGCTGAGAAGTAGCTCATGCCACAAGAAGAGGAGACACCTGGACCATCCATGGCCATGGGTGCATACCCACAACAAAAACAGGGAACTCTGCCTGTGAGACAGAAGCTGAGTAACCCTCTGATCCCTGAGAGCAGATGTGTCTCAGAACCCTCGTGAACAGAAATGAGTGTTTGCAAAGGAGGGCTCCTTATGAGTAAAGCATGCCTTGTAAGTAGGGTTCTCTTCATGAGGAGAACTTCTTCCAGAAGCTTCTTAGGTGCTTCAACTAAAGCTTCAAGTGGGGCTCTGGAAACCCCGTCTTTTAAGCTCTCAGCTGAAGCCTGCTGCTTGCTGGAATATCTTATTTCAGTTCCCTCATGTCTGAGACCTTCCTTCTCCTTGGACTGACCTCTTGTGCAGCCCATGTTGGTTCTCCTGAAAAGAAGAACCTTTTGAGCTATCCTTTTTCCCCTGTCTAGCAATCTGTGCTTGATCCTCTGCTCTCCCTGACTTTGGTAAATGAACTTAACCTTGGTCTGTCACAGGTTGAGAATAACCCAGTTGTAACCGGATGCTTATACCAGCAGTATAAGACTGTCATCAGTCCAGTTCCCACAACCAGGGTCTCCAGTTTTAGCACTGTGTCCACCTTTCTTTTCTTGTACTTCTTTCTGCCCTTCTGCCTTTTTGTCTTCCTAATTTATTTCTTAAAACTAGCTTTCTTCTTCCCCTTGACACCAACCATTCAGGAGGGTAGTTTCCTGTTCATTTCTGTAAGTTAACTTTCTATTTTCTGGGTTAAAAATGTTTTCCCTCTTCCTCCAACCTTTTGTTGAACTTTATAACCACTTGGCTTCCTAAGAAAATTCTTAACTTATACTTTCACCTCTACACTATTAATCTTTGGGCTGAAACTGTCTGGCCACAAGCCTTAACCCCATGAAATCCTAAAAGCATGCAAAACACAAAATGGAGGATAGTTCTGACCCTTCATATGGTCATTTTGTGATAAATGCTGAACTAAAACAAATACATGCCCATTTTCTCACAGTGAAGCTTGGAAAAGCAAGGGCATTTTGCGGCAAGTAAAAAGACAGGGAAATGGAAGGGCGAGTGTTTGTGTGCACTCAATGACTTTTCCTGGAAGAAGCCTATATTTTGCTTTCAAGCTGGAGCTGAAAAACATTCTGCTAGACTTCTTGTTTTACTTCCTTTTCAAATATTTGCTTTGTACTTATGAAAGAGACCAAGTATAACACACACAATACTACCTAAAGCAGGAAACCTGTACATCTCTCCTTAACTAGATTACGGACTAATGGACAAAATGATCATTGTTACTTCAATTCACATTTTAAATTAAAAAAATAAATCATTTAGCTACATGGAGGATTGATTGCAACAATTTCCTTGCCATTTGAAATAGGACTGTTCAGTGATTGTCGCACAGCTTGATATAAGGCTATCTTGAAGCAAAATAGTGCTGAAATCTCAATTAGTTCTCCTGAAAATAGACTGTAGATCAGCAGTGTTTAGAAAAGAGGCTGCACATTGGGCATATAGTTTAAATTACGATGCCATTGGGGAATCCTGGTTATTTTACTTGCAGATGTGTTTTCCTTGTTCTGCGTTGGCTTTATACATACTGTCTGCGCAAGATTATGGACCTTGTTTCCAATATGTTTTTTTCTGTATCTTCATGATACTGGGTTTAAGGTTCAAGATGCATAATGTTAAGGGTATGCTTCAGTGCCATTACTTGTTACTATTCCAGTGCAACTGCTTATTTGAAGGGATAGTTTCAGTTAATGCTTGGAAATGAGGACATTATGCTTGGAAATGGCCACCTGGACACCTGTATGAATTGATTCTTGCCAATCTTGACCGCTTACATCAAGCTTATGGGAAGTGACTGTGTGGGTCAGGAAGTGATCAATGCCTCTTTGAGAGAGGGAGCAATCCCAGCTTTCTCAATGGTGGTGGTTGTGCAGCATCCCTTTAAGAAACCCTTGCTGGACATAATTTTCAATCAGTTTGCCATGTGTCCTGTTCCATGCAGCAGACCTCTTGAGGTGTCCAGAGGGCAGTGCTTTGTTTGGAGTCAAGCTTTATTGCAAGGCTGTTCCGTCCAAGTATAACTTTAAGAAGGAAGAGCACAAGGTCTTGAAAGGACCCATCAAGTTAGTACCTGGACAACACACCAAGCAGGCATACAAGTCATCGGGCCACACTCTTCCTCATTATAGTGATATGTATTGTACTTTCAAATTATGATAATTATTTCAAAATGGGCACCTGTGCATATCAATTGGCATATGCAAATTGGTATCCTCTTATTTTTTCTCTGTGATATCTAAAAGAGAATAGTTGCCCTTTTAGGAAAAGTTCTGAAGGAAGTGTCAGTAGTCCAACTACAGGTGCTGTTGGAAGAAATGGATACTCTAGAACGTTTCAGTCCAGGTCTGGGCTGGTTCTTGGCACCAGAATAAACCTGGTCATACTCTATTGATGGTGAAATGACCTTTGTTGAGAAAGAGACCAGAGAAATATAACTATGTTGATTTTCTGATTACTCATTGACTTTTGATACCATCAAGCAGAGCATTTTATAGGAATGGTACTGCAAGTTGAGGGACACAGTGATATGAAGGTTGCACTAGTTCTTGAAAAGCAGTTGTGGAAAGTAGCACTGGGAGAAGTCTTTATGATATTTGAGCTGTGTGGTCCCACAAGGTTCTCTCTTATTCCCAGCATTCTTTTCCATCTGTGAAGTTACTAGTGAAGTCATCCTGGTGTTTGGTGTGAGATGTCATCAGTATGCCAATGACACCCAGTACTTTTCTCATCTGAAGCAGATTTGTGTCTGAAGGTACTGGACACCAGTGTCTGAAGCTGATAATAAGCAGATGACACCCAATAAACTGCAGCTGTATCCTGAGAAGAGTGAAAGTAGTTTATAGTAAGTAGTTGGTATACAATTTATGCTTGTGTCAGCTCTTCAACAGTTTAAGATGCAATACTATTATCCCAGGTTTGGAGGCTTACCTGCATCCTATGACCTCAACAAGACATGGCAGCAGCAATTGACACTCAGATTTCAGTCGCAGCTCCAAGATCCTTTACACTACATTCTTCTCCTCCCAGGATATGAAGTTTCCAAATATACGTTGGTTCCAAAACCAAGCTCAGATAAGGTCTCTGGATCACATATGCATGCACATGATTGGATTTCTTTAAAGCTTTTCACAGCATATTGGAACCTTGCAAAAACAATCAATATGTAGCTGTGATCAATGCATGGTGGGGAAATGAAATTGTGGTGGCAGGACCCATCCCTACTGCTCACCTAGTGATCAGGTCTTAAGTATGGAGACTAAAGATAAAAACAAGAACTTGAAAAGTTCCAACTTATGAAACCAGTTTAACATGTAACAACTCCTATTTTCAGTGTTTTGGTTAGCATAGATATGTTCTTTACATTCAGAAGCCTGGGGATGTATAAGGGCCAATCAGTTTTTGGTAGCTCTTTTTTCCCATCATGAATCCATACTTCAGTAAGAAATTCTCAGAGTTGCCCCTGCAGTCCTGCTTCTAATTCTTGCTTAAGTTCGGTGCTAAATACTGAGGTTTTGATGCCTCTGTGTGAGGTTTTGATGCCTAATCAGCGCATATTTGAACCAAGACTTCTGATACAGGCTGTGTGAAATGATACATTTTATTTCCTAAGGTCAGTCTATGATGATGCAATCACACTTGCATGTCATTGCTAAGAGGTTTCCATCTCAGAGGCCCCTGATGACCCTGAGCCTTGCTGGGATACTGCCAGCATGGTGGGAGCAACAAGGGGGAAAATCATCCCCTCTCTGTACTCTGTGTCTACATCTTTTCTCTAGAGGTGCCTCTGAGCTCATCTAGACTATTTGTGCAGGTGGGCACAGGGTGGACAGAAGAGGGCATAGGGTTTCTCTCCGTTTCTTGCCCACCAGAACACCCCCCTTTGATCCTGATGAGGTACCCTGGGGATGCTTTTGCAGTCTTGGAAAATAGGTGCTGCAGTTCCTCGGTGTCTGTGAGGAAGAGGGGAATGGTAAGACCTTGAAGTCATAGCAGTGTCTGCAGCTTTGGGAGAAGGATCTGAGGGACTGTAGGATGGCCCTCTCTGGGACCAATATGTATGTGTGAAGCAGCTCTTAGTGACTTTGGAAGGATATCCTTTTGTAGAGTGATGATGCATTTTCTACAAAAGTTGATGAATATAGCAACAACAGTTATGTTTATAGTGTATGTCATTGAATTCAGAAGTATGCTGAGGCTTGAAATTATAGGAAAAACATAGCTTTATACCTTTTATCAGCACTGTAAAACACAAGCCAACTTCTATTGTCAACTGCATGAAGATATACCCAGTACTCTATGAACCTTGAAAAAATTAAATTATCATAAATAATGAAAATGGAGACTTTACTAATTACCAGCATGAAAATCTCTGGAGAAACTCCCATGTAAGGAATGTGTATCAGATCTTTGCTATTCATTAATTAATATTCATTGTTCACTCCCAGTTTATCCATGCATTTAGCAGGAATGGAGTAGGAGGTAGGAGGGAGATAAATTGTTTATGTGCCAGGTTTGGCAAGTGGGATCTCCACTGAGAAACCATCCTCTCTCTCTGTGTGTATGTGTGTGTGAGAGAGAGAGGGAGGGAGCAGTTGGTAGAATCAACATTAAAAGGGCTCAGTTGTATGACCTCCCAGCATTGCCTGGGGAAGGGGTGAGGAGAGGATCTTACGGAGTCCTATTTACAAGATCCTGCAGTCTCAAGATCCTGCAATGTAAGATCCCGCAGCTACGTATTTGAAAGCTGCAAATATGCCTCAGAGGGAAGGGGAAAGGGCTTGCTGTAGGGTGAGGAGGGGAAGAGGCTGAGGCCCCGTTCCTTCTCAGGGGTTTGTCAGGATGGCTGAAAAAGGTCATCCAGATAAAATTGAGGGTGCAAAGTCTGGCAGCAGCAGTGAAGCTCCCTGCTGCTGTAAGGAAACGTCTGAGTTTGGAGGCCTACCTGCATCAAGGTTTGGAGCAATAGAATTGGGCCACAGTGTACTCATTCACTGCTCGTGAGTACCTATGAAACCAACATGTTATTACCCACAAGAAAGAATTAGGTAAGCCCAAGGTTTGCAGAAGTATGTTTAAATAAACCTGGAGAAAAGCAACGAGTGGTGTAATCCTATTTACACTTATGTGGGAGTAAGTCCCATTGAACTGAATGGTGCTTGCTTCTGATCTGCCACAGAGCTAGTGCTCTTTTGCTCTTACATCTGTTTCTTGTGAGTCATTCTGGACCCATTCTCTTAGTTCATTGACTTTGCTTTCTGGACTCAATCAGGTCCAGATACCAAAATTGATGAAATCAAATTTGGTCACTGTACTGGCTGACAAAGCTATTTTGGTTCATGTAAACAGGGTGCATTCTCACTAGAAGCCCATGTTTAATGGACTGCAGTGTGTAGCTGACTGTCACTCAGCAAGGAGGCCCTACAATGAAGCAGAAAGAGCAGAACAGAAATGCAGGCAGCATAATAGGTTCAATATTTAATTAATGTGAACCAGCATCCATTGGGATGGAGGCCTTTCTCTTATTGACTGAATAATATAGAATGTTCTACCTAGGGAGGACCACAGTGCCACAAGTTCAGAGACTTTCAAGAAAATTTTGTAAGTTGTTTGTCTTATTAGCTGTTTATTGGATTGCATCTTCATATCTAGGGAATGTGAAGATTTTTAACTAAGGTTTTTCCAAGGATGGCTAAGAACTGCATTTCTGCTGATTTTTCTGGAGAACTTACCCACATTTGCCAATGCCTACGTATGAGCTGGAATGAAGAGAACTTGAGATTCTAACAAACAAATGTGAGAAAAGCCAAAAGGAATAGACTCATCCATCCAGGACCAGGGCTTTGGGCATGTCTGGTTTCCATCCCTGAGTTTTCAACCATGTTAGTTCTGAATTTGGGTTGCTACCTTTTTTCTTATGAGATCCTCACTGTTAACAGATTCACTGCAGGCAGGTACAACATGTTGCTCTCCCTGCTGAAAATGGCTAGACTGATTGAATGTGGGTGAGAATTTCATTTGGGTTTAGGTTCACTTTAAAAAAATCCAACATTTGCAATATTTGAGATTTAAGAGAACTTGAGATTCTAAAAATGCTGAATGCAGGAGAAATCTGACAGATTTGCCACCCCTACTATGAGCCACCATGAATGTATACAAAGGTAAATTTACAAAGGTATTTACACATGTCTTGTTTCAGTGTTTCAATGCATTGTTCCTTGGGTATGAGCATTTGAAGACACTGAGATGGCTCTCCATCTCTGTTGACCAGTCAATAATAATCATCTACTATGTGAGTTTGTTGCTGTAACTAAGAAATATTGCCAAGTGATTTGAACTGTATAAATGTTGTACGAATCATTATTACTCCATAAGTGCTATATAAATCATTATTAAGATCTCAATTTAGAAGGCAGACCAAATCTCTTGTGACTATTATGCAATAGTGCCTTCCTGTTAATTATGAAAATCATTTTTGTAACATACCCAAAGATGAAATGTGGTTGCTTTTCTTTCTTCAGAGATTAGCCTGCATTCCAGTACATGCACTTTCAGGGCACAGTTCAAAGCAGAAAGGCATCAGACAATGAATCTTAATTTCGCAAATCTCTTGGATCGTTTCAACATTTGGCTGCTGGCACTTCTGTCTTGCTCTTTATAGCTTTCATCGTCTTTCATAAAGACACACGGCATTGTCATTTTTTGTTTGTTTGCTAGCAGACTCACAGCGGTAGACGGTGCCAGCTCATTTGTTGCAATGAATGCCTGTTATTTGGCCTTTCCCTTGAAAACATTTCCTTATCCTCGAACGGCATTTTAAAATGCTCAGTATTAAAATATTCTCTCCCAGTTGAGCAATACAAATTATTTGAGACATTCAATAATCTGTTCTGTTGGCAAAGTCTGCTTCCATTTCATCCCTTATATGTGAGCTTGATCTAATGCCCAAGGGAGAAATATTCCTTGTAGTCAGAATGTTCATAGAGGCACACATTTGCTGCTACTTTTTTCTTCATTTTCACTGTGTTCCATTAAGAAATATACTGGGAAAAGCAGATGCTTCTAAGGGGGCTTCTAATCCTGTGCATGTAGTGATGGAAATGAGTCCTATATCTCCTACCATTTCCCAGCATGCACAGGATTACACCTTAAAGCTGTTCTTTGTAAGGTGCACGTATGGATACGTGAAGAATCCAGTTTAGGGCTTGGCATCCCTTGGTCCCCATTGGCTTTCCTGTCGTTAGGAGTCTGACTTCTGCAGAGCATGCTGAGTGTTTGTGAAGTGCTTCTCAGGAATCAGGCCCCACCTGACCACTGTGTGAGCAGCGTCCCTTTTCCATGCATGTGGTTGGCAGCCTTTGTGCAGTGTGTGACGTGGAAGAAGGTTGCCAGTTGTGCAACCAGGTTCTGCAGGTGTTTGTAAAGTTCCTGCGGGCTTAGCTCAAGCATAGGCAGCCACATTCCCACCTCCTTCCCACCCCTGCCTTCCTGCACACGCATCCACACACTTTGCACATGCTCGAGGGGATGCCTCCCCCTGCAGCTAGCCAAAAGGAGTGCAACAGAGCTGGCAGGCTGTGCCTTCCCAAACCCCTCCTGCGAGGCCACAGTTGCAGCCAGCCTTTTCTGGTGCCCCGCGGCCCACCCTGCAAAGCCCTTCCATCCACACTGTCACAGGTGGAGATGGCTCACCCCTGCCCCCTGCCAGGGTGCCCTGTCTGGCACTGCCCCCAGCCCTCTCCCCCCAGCCCTGCATTGGAATATGCACTTTGGAAAAAATGCAACAGATAAAAGGTCATGATTTACTGAACTGAAGAAATCGGGACATAACAGTAGATCGAATAAGAGGAGGATGGTTTGGGGTGAGTTTCAATGGCACGTCGATGAGTCAGACACAGCAGTCCCAGTAAAAAAGCCTTGTGTGCATTGCCCAGTGAGGAAGTCCACTCGGTCAATAGCTTCCTAGCATCCTTAGATACCGCACTCCTAGCTGCCAGCTCATTTCCAGACTGGGCATAGGAGAGCTCTCTCTTTGCTACAGGGTAAAGGAAATGGGCATTATATGCCTATAGCAGGTCTAGGCAACTTGGCGACTGCCAGATGCTTTGGACTACAGGTCCCATCAGCATTGTAAAAGGATTAGGAACAACCATTGGTCCACCCGGTGCCAACCTTGCTATCTTTTCAGCACCAGCTTAAGACGGTCCTCTACTACTGGGTTTTTAATTAGTTAGTTTCTTAATCAGAAGAAGTACATTGTTAGTTTCTTCATCCAATCCCAAGTTTTATCTTGTTTTAAGTTACTGGAATTTTTATATATCTTTTAAATTTGGTTCTAAATCATGCAGATTAATCTTTTGAATGATTAAAAGATTAATGATTTAATGTGGTGCATTTTAAATTTTATTTAATTGATTTTTCTAAACCACCCAGAGAGCTTTGGCTGTAGGGCAGTACAGAAGATAAATAAATAAACAAGTGCATATATACGCACTTGTTGGCCAGAGGCTAACAAGGACATGTTGCCAATTGGCTTCTATTGCTTCTATAGTATCATGATCGGAGCAACAAGGGAATAAAGAAGCGATGAATAGGATGGAAAAGAGAGTTTCACATATGGCTTTAAACTCACCAGCAATTTATTTATTTATTTTAATGCAAGCTATTGACCACTTTAAGAGTACATAAAATTTTATGTGAGAGTTTAGAACTGTTACCCTACCACCACTTTTATAAAGATGCATATTCGTTAGCTGACTTCAAATTATGCTGATAAGCATTTGTAGCCAGCTAGTAATGTGGATCCATCAAAAACATGGTGTCACAGAGCTGACAACTCTAATGAGGCAAAATAAAATTTTAAAGTGCATGAATGCTGGGGTGGAATATTAAGTCCTATGGATGGCAAAAATAGCAAGAAAGGAACAGTGAGTTCTTAAGAGCTGCACTGTGCTTGGGAAGGGAAAATATAAATATATCAATGTGCCAGCGAAGAACAAGGGATAATTTAGCGAGTGACCTTAGACCTTCCAAGCATACGAAGGGCAATAGTGGGAATAAGCAATTAAGCTACGCCCTGGAAGTGGCGAAGAAGACCTGTTGTTTCCTGATTTAATCAAGAAGAGTACATCCATTATAACTGGATTTCAGTTCTGCTGACTGTTGACTCTGCTCACTGTTTGGCTGAACTTTTTATGGGTATGTTACTCCACCGTAATTGGTGTTTCTGGCAGAGAGGTTGGGGAAAACTAACTTGCTTTGGAATAGCCCTCTTTGTTCATTGTATCCTCTTACTGCCCTTATAGCCTGAGCTTTTGCATGTTTGCTCAGAAGTAGGTCTTGCTTCGTTCAATGGAATGGCTAAGTGGGCATTGGCTTGCAGCCTCCATGTCATTCTGGAGTTTCATCATTTAAAGGGGTTCTCCATAAGATCTGCAGGTGATGTGGAAAATCAGCATGGAATAAAATACTAATTGCTAACACAAGGCTTACAATGATTCTTGAAGTACCACTCCAGATTGCAGGGATGGCTATTTCCCCATCTGCTCACTCCAAATCTGCACATTCAAAGTGAGTATATTACCAGACTGGTTATAGGGGTTTTCTTGGCCGCAAGAAGGCCCCTCCAAGAAGGCCTCTCTTCCTGGAGAGGCCAAATACAGCCAAAGCATCTTCCAAAGGCAAATACTTTATATGGACATAATCAGCCATGTTTGTTTAACAGCCAACTAAAAGCAAGGAGTAGTTTGAGCTGCATTTCTTTGTCATAGTCTTATAATATTTAAGGCTGAAGTCATATAGGCATTGGGCTGGAAGTTAGGCTTATTGAGTTTAGTGGCTTTTACCTCTGAGTAGACATGCCTATGATAGCACAGAAGTTAGTGTAAGATGCCTGTCTTAGATCAGATCAGGCAGGGAATAAAATTTAAATCTTTCTGTAAACGACTCAATCAAGATTTTCTTTGCAATGATAAATAGCTTCTATGCTACTCGTTTTTTTAAGTCATCAACAGTACAGAAAGCAGCCCGACCTTGTAAATTTAATTCAGACTTGACAGGGCATCCAGGCCCATATCATATATACTACAGTGAATAAACACAAATGTCAAAGCATGGATTTACACTTAATGGTGTCAGTAAGATATAGTATGAAAACAGAATGCCTGTGAAATATTGTGAAATCATTTAAACGTACCTACTTTTCTAGTTCACTGAGACTATATTTTGAAACTGATCATTATAAAAGTAGCTAAGTGCTGATGTACTTCTTCAGCAAAGCCATAGTGCAGAATTTTGGGAGTGTGTTATTAGACTGCCGTTGGATAATCACAGTTTGGAATGATTTCTTGAATGGAGGGGAAGTACTTTCCAGAAAGCAGAAAACTGATACATCAGGGAATGCGCAAGGCTAACAAATGTCTCTATAGAGTGCTAATTTTCCACATGTAGGCAGCTTTTAACATGGCAGATAATTCCAAAATACATTTTTCACATAGGGGTGAATAGAGAAAAATAATTTTCCCTGAAATTGTCTGGTGAATAACCTTACACAGTGTGTGAGTGTTTTCGGTAGCTTTTTTAACTGAACCAAAGGTAAGTGACAGAGAGAAGCTCTCACTCTGATGGGTTGAGCAGGGTCTGTTTTTCCAGTTGAAAAAGCATAAAACACTCTGATACTGTAAACTCTCAGTGAAGAATATCATGCAACACCTTTGGGGGTGGGCTGAAATGATATTTTCAGGTAATATGAAGATTTTGGCCCAGAAGCAGATAACGTCCTCCAATGAACTATCCTGAACTTCTTGGGTGAAATAGAAATGTCAGTTTGATTCAAGTCTGTGCCTTCTTCTCACACCGACACTGAAATCAGGTGCTTAACAAACATGTTAAAGTCATGCAACTTATACTTAAATACATTACACTTCCTTGGAACATTCTGTGTTTGACATTTTCTAGCTTGCTTCCAAAGACATAAAGGACTCTTGTACCTTTCTAAAGACTAAGCATTATACTATGGCAACGTTCTGCACTTTTGATTCAACAAAGATCAACATGGCTATCCTTTTGCAAGTCAGTTCCAAACGATTAGTCAACACAAATCTGTAGCTTGTGGTCACTCACCTTCTGAACCAACTGCTTTGAAAGAAGAAGTCTGCAAGCCAGACTGTTTTAATCTATAAAACAGAATGGACAACTCATCTTCAGTTACTTATATTAAAGATCACATTTTGCTCTGCTTACTCCACTGGGATTGTCAACCTACAAACGAGATGAGAATTTCACCCTGAAAATATAAAAAGGGGCTGTCAGTTACAGTTTGGTGTCCATATTGATATTTATCCAGGAACAGTCCCACAGTGATTCATCTGTCACTTCAGGACAGGTTAGTTCATTTGCAACCCCAAAGAGTCTAACATTGACTCCTGCTTGTAAGAGAATAATTAAATATGGACTCAATGCAATTTGAAATGGCTGAATTTAGTCTCTGTATGTAACAATTGGGACTCGGGATATTCAAAAGTTACCTACTACCCTGCTGTATTTTGTGTATTGGCAGAATGGTGAATAGGGATTGATGAATCTGTCAGTTTTTGTTTTTCTTGCATTCCATCTTGTATATAAAGAAATGTAGACATTTTGTTAAATTCTTATCAAAACAAGCCAGAAGGAAATTTTCACATTCAGGAGATGCAGCCATTCCCAGTAGGGAGCAGACTGTGTTGTCCTTGCCCCAATTATTTGTGATAATGATGAAGAGCTTGTAAGAAGAAAAACATGGTAACCCAAATTCTGCACAAATATGGTTGATTATGCAGGAGTCAAAAGCCAAGTGCTTAAAGTACTGTGGTTTACCCTATGTTTGAGAGGAGAGGAGAGGAGAGGAGAGGAGAGGAGAGGAGAGGAGAGATCTCAAGTTCTTTCCATATAAATATGAAGATCTCTGTGAATGTTAGTAGCGCTTATAAAAAATGAACAGAAATTAATTTGCACCCATCTCTATATGTGAGGATGCTGGCTTTCATTTGTTATACTCCTGTCATGATTCTGCAGTCTGTTTCAATTGCATTGATACATTTACCAACCTCTGCAGAGAGCCAAAGTCAAATGTATGCTAATTTCCTAACATTTTTTTTAAAGTTATCACTGAATGATAACAGGGTTTGGACCACAGCATCTACAGAGGGATCCTCCTGCTCCCCCCTCCCCGCAATGGCCCAGACTGTAGCCTGTCCTGAGAGAGGGAAGAGAAATGAGTAAGCCAGTGCTCATTGCTGTCACATCTTTGGGCTTCTCTGTAGTATTTAACTCACTGCTGCATAGAGGCTTCTTCTTCCATTTTTGTTGCAAAAGAAAATGGAATTGTCCACCCCAGGCTTTTGCCCTGATTTCATATTTCTCTGCCCTTCTCTATATTCTATTAAGCAACCACAAGCTGACACTGTAGTATGGCTGCAGTGTATCTGATTTTTGTCTTTTCACAAGGTTTTGCTTCTAGTTATTTGTGATTTAAAATTTAATTCCATATTTTCCTCACTCTAAACTCATAGACACATATAAAGCTAGAAAACACAGGACAGTCCCCAGAGAACACTGATTTTGGGAATACGGATGTGTGAGGAATCCATTTTGGGCATGGGAATCCATAAAATTCCCTGAACTTCACTCTTGGGACTCTGATCCACTTTGTCACAGCCCCGAGTTCCAGATTTAGACAGTACCTGCCAAGAATGGAGCCCCAGGCCAGTCCATGCTGCATGAGTGGTGTTCCTCTTCTGGCCTTTGTTTAGGTTGCTCATGACATGGCACATGACACGGAAGGGGGTTGCTAGCTACACAGTGTGTATTCCACAATATTTGCAGACTTCTTCTCTAAGACAGGCCTGAGCATGAGAAGAAGTCTGCAAACTCTAGAAGGAGATATTCCATGGAGCTTCATCACACCCCTACTGTAAACTTCCATATGTGAGAATCACAAGCACACAATAAATACCCTGTGTAGGGAAACCACAACTTAATGCTCCAGTTTCCCTCTGTTCTGTCATGTAGCTGCTTCTTATCCTCTGGAATGTGATTTTGCCATCTTGGATCTTCTACACTGGCTGAGCCAACCTCTTTACTGGAGGAATCGAGAAGACAATTAGGTGCAGAATTAAGATAAATGCCAAGGTTAAACCAACCACAAATGTAGCTTTTACTGAATGGCAGGTAAACAGTTATTGTAATATTATTTCCCATCCAGATGGTGGATGGGAAAGCAGATTTTAAAACATTTTTAGCCATTAATCAGAACAGCCATTAATCAATTAGGATATGCAAAATAAGGATGAAAGTATGTTTCCATCTAACCCTAGTCTAGTTTGTTTCCCTACCCTAGCCAGAATATGAAACAGAGCAATTCCATTTATCCTCATCCATGAGGAATGTAGCTTGTAGCCTTCTAGATGTCAGCCTAGTGTCTCAGGAGCCTATTCTTCTACAACACCCTTTCTTGTTTTCTTTTCCTAATTTCTAGCTCTTCCTTCTTTCCCAGTTAGAAAGACAATGGGGTCTTTCAATTCTAACTAGCTTTCAATTTCAATTGTGAGTTTGGATTCAATTTTCCTGAGCTGACATTTTGAACCTCTTGGCAGGGAACTGTTCCTTCAGAGAAAGCCACTATTTTATAACTAAAACAGACACAAAATGATTGAACAGTTTCATTCTTTCAGGGCCCTGGGGAAAAATTTCCATCCCATCCAAAGATTCTATTAGCCCTAGAAAAAAAACACTGACACTAATGGAGACAGTGTTGTATAGTGGTTAGAGTGTTGGAGTGGGACTCAAGCAATCCAGCTTCTAGTCCACACTCAGCCATGAAACTCACTGGGTAACGTTAGGCCAGTCACTGACTCTCAGCCCCAAGCTAACTTGCAGCATTGTGGTGAGGATAAAGTGGAAAGAAGGCTCATATAAACTGCTCTGGGTTCCTTGAAGGGAAAAAAGGCAGAATATAGATGTGGTAAAACAATAAATAAATACTAAAACAATGAAGGTTTTCTGACAAGATATAATAGCTGCTGAAGGAGGAAGATTTTTATCATAACTATGGCAGGGGAAAAGTGTTAAATTCTCATTCCACATGTAATAGCCCTGCAGTAGCATTTTATATGTTTTCTTAAAAAGAAAATCTCATTTAATGCAGTGCGTTGTTTGGCCTTGAGGGTCAGTGATTTAAAAACCATTTATATGTGCTTTCTTTTGTTAGTGAGGGGTCCTCAGTAGTAGCTAGAAGTTTTCATTGGAGGCTTGTTTCGAGAATTATGGACAGACATCTGGGGATCTGGATGAGCTGGAACTTGGTTGCAAGCTGATTTGCACAATAAAGAATACATATGAACACACCTATGAGCAGAGTAAACTCATTTTGGTAGGGTACTGTCACATACTATGCCTCTTAGAACCCAGACGTAAAGACCCACAAAAAGACCTAACCCCAGGCCTGAAACTGGAGCTTCAAGGACAAATCTAAACACACCAATAGCTAAGGAGAGAAGGAGCAGGAGACATCAAGGAGCAGAAGATACCACCCCAACTAGGACCCTTCCCCTTTCCTACTAGAAAGTACTGTATTCTTTCCCTCTGCAGGCATCCCCAGCATTAGAGGGACCTATAAAACCCCTCAGAAACAGTGGACTCCATTGTGATTGAGAGACACTTGGTGAATTTCACTTGCAAATTTTCATGCAGAATGATCTACACCAAGCATCTCGTAGTCGCACTATCATCCCACATTTTGCTACTGATCATCTGTTGGCAAAATATCATTTCATGCTAAAGCTTTTAGGCAATTAACATTTTAAGGAAAGTAATCTTCCAGGAAGAGCAGTTGAGTAAATCATTCATGGGCAGTTGTAAAAAAAGGGAAAAATGTGAACAGATGTGTTTTTATAGAAAGATAGAAGTGATGGGGGGGGGTGGGCAGAAAAGTCAGAATAAGAAAGGTTTTGCTGCCTGATTTTTTTTCTGTGAGGAAAAAATGGGCCTTTCTAAGAAGGATGCGCTTGAAAGAGGCTCTTTTCTTGCCTTTTGCTATCACTACGGCACTAGTCAAGCATTCTTATCACTTGTAAGCCTCGTATATGAGGAAAGGGATTGGGAACAGGTGCATTGCTCTAGCTGCTGCCACATCATTCATCATCTTCAGTTTTTGGCAGGTGAGTGCTGGTGGAGGTGATCTTCTCCCATCCTTAGAGGCTGTCCCAGAGAATGTGGAATCCTGATTGGCCATGGCTCCAAACTGGACTGAGAACCTTCACAGGTCAAGGGCCATGCGAATGCAGAGTAAGAGGCAGAGCCGCTACCCTGCTCTTCCCCGCACCCCACCCCAGCTGCAGAACTTACGCAGGGGTGTCACGCCGATGATCAATACTTTGCACTGTGTTCAAATGCAAATGACTGGCACGCCAATTCTACTGCCATATTGCTAAACAAAATATTTTTTCTTAGGCAGATTTGGGGGCACGGTGGGGAACAGGTTCTTGAATTTGGCTCTTTCTACATTGACTGCTCTATGGTGATGATGCATTTTATTGTATCCATACAACCTGACAAAAATGAAATAAAAGACACTATAAACCAGATGATAAGGAAGCAGCAGAAACTATATAGGGTTCTTCTTTCTTTCTTTTTAAACAAAGTGGCAATTATATTTTCTGCCTCAGGTATATTTGAATTGAAAAATGGATCAGAAATTTTGAAAAATAAATACTAGCTACTGCCTTCTAAAATTGGTTTTGGGAACCATCTTTGAAAATGTTAGGGAACAATCCTGTTTCTTAAACATTCCTGAAAAGTGATTAAAAAAATAATGTTTGATGCCACTAAACCTTCTTTTGCATTTTATCTGTATTTTAACTGATGCTGTTTTATGGATTTAGGATAGTGATGTTTTTAGCTGTATAATTAGTCTCATAATGGTTTTGATTTGATGTGAGCTGCCTAGAGCCGCCTGACACAGTAGGTGGCATATAAATGTTTTAAATAAATAAATATAAATAGGATGCTGAGGATGGAGACAGTGCTGCAACCTTGCAAGGCAGACACAAAGATCTAATGTCCCCTCACCTGATCCCTCAGAGAAGCTTCAGGAAGAATGGCTCCAGCTGCCCTCCAGATCTGGGAAAGGGGAGGAGGAAAGGAGGCATTCTGTTGGGCAGAGGGGTGAAAAGATGGCAATGCCAGGGCAGAACCTATCTTGGGGCCTTTCCAGACTCCTTCTCTATCTCCCTGTTGCTCTGTAGCTGTAGAGGCACAAATGCTCATGCAGTGATAAGCAGGTGGGTGGTGGGGAACAGAAGTGGTCTCCAGTGCTCCTCCCACCCTGCTCTGGATGATTAGAAGCCTCTGAGTTCAGGCACTTCTATTCATCAAGGGTGCTATCAATAGGGTTATCCACTAAAAGATTTGCATCCTGAATACGCCCTGTATTGGAGGGTCCAAAAATGTTCTGGTGTTGGCACAGTCAGTATAGGATCAATATTCTCCAGAGTCGGTTGCTAGATATTAGGACATAGCTGCAGGAATAAACATCAAAAGAGCATCGAGGTGACTTTCTGAGATGCACAGAAGTGGTTTAGCTGTGCTCTAGGCATGGGCCAGCACCCTGTGCTTGCTCCTCAGAGCCAGTCAAGAGCTTCTGCTGCTACCCTCTGGCTAGTCAGGAGCCAGTGCATCACTCCCCGCTTCACAGCAGCAGTGCCCCAAAGGAAGCCCCACAGTCATCCAGCAGCTGGGAAGACAATAACACACTCCTTCCTTGCCACCACCAGAGAGCAGGAAGGGCAGGGGAAATAGGAAGGACCTCCTTTGCCACGTGGACCATGGCCAGGGGGTCCTCTACCTGATTCACCCCAAGCAGAAAGTGTCGAACTCCTCCTGAATGGAATGTGCACAACATTTAATTCGCTATATGTTCCCCATATTATGCTCTGCTCAATTTATTACTGTATAAAATTGCTTTATATAAAAAATACACTTTCTTTCAAAAAGATTTGAGCCTTTCTGGCTCAAGTCTCTGGGATCAGTTCCAGCACTGACTGCTGAGGGCTATTAGGCAATTTATTATATTTTATTTCTTCTTCTTCTTCTGTTGTTGTTGTTGTTGTTGTTGTTGTTGTTGTGTTTGTATCCCATCTTTTTCCATTGTGGAAAGGTGGCTACATGTGGTTCTCAGGTGGTTTCCCCTGGGACAGAGTATCTTCTTGATACAGGAAAATATTTGGGAAGACAGACGTTGTCTTTTTGCATATTTATGCACTGGCGAGCAGAACAGAACTGCAATCCTTTGGGCTTCTAATATCTGCTACATTATAATATCACAGGCAGTGTTGCAGTTTGTTACCCCTTTCTATCCCTCGAATCCATCCTCGACTCCCTCTACTGGAGATTAATTTGAGACCCCCAATGAGAAGTGTTTAACCCCCCCCCCCCGAGTTCTAAGAAATGAGTTCCACAGATAATCTCTGTTGGTTTTCCAGCTATCCTCAATATGATGCAGCCAGCTAAACAGTGGTAGAGTTCAGTACTGAAATATGATTTTCCCCCTCCATAAGTGGAATTGCTTTTCAACACTTGCCCCCATGGGATTACAGTTTCAACCAAGTCTTGAAGCAAAACTCATTGGAAGTCTAATGACCTGGTTGATAGGCTGGTAGAGAAATATGCGTACAAATACAGGGCGAGCTTTGATGGCAATGCCTCTGCAAATATATGCTAGTTCAGGGTATGAAGCTTTATTTGTCCCATCCATTCAGATGAAGCATTAGAATCAGTAAAATCTCAGTCAGGGAGATTTCCATAGGAATGTTAATTTAAGATTATTCGTACCTTGACCAATGCAATCTGATTGCATGCACTGGTGGATTGTTTTTAGGCATAAGGGTAGGTGATTACCGAGAGGATAGAATTCATGCAAAGAGAAAGAGAGAACAGATTTTGCACTGTCAGCCCATAAAATGTGCCACCTGTCCTTCCTGATTTTCATATTGCTTTGCAGAAGCAACACTGTTCATAAGAATGAAGGGGAAAAGCACTGTCTCCGGAATCCAGTCACACTTATTTCGTACAAGCAGGAATGTGCAATCACTTGTGCCTGTCAACAGACCAGATTGCTTTCAATGGGATGCATTGAAAGCAATTATATGTGCATGTGAATGTCCATCCCTGTGCCCATCCTGCTGCAAACTAGAACTCCAAGGAGCAATTAGCCTGTTCAGTACTACAGAAATAATTCCCCTTTCCTCCTGCTTACACTAAAGGCATTGCAAGGGCAGGTGCTAACATAGCAGAGTAACAGAGTAAGGCACCTGCCTCGGGCAGCCAGTTTTGGATGTCCTGCCAGGCAGCAAATTCTTCATTATTTAAGAATGATTATATTGCATTTATAATTTTATTTTTGGGAAGGGGGAGTGGATCTTGTGGATTTTCTGCCAAAATTATGTGGCCGGCCTTGAGCATCATGCACATTAATTTGCTTGGAGTGGGCAGGCAGGTGTATTTGCTGTGTAGTAAAATATATTCTCCCTGATCAGTGATGTTATCATGTAGCTGGATCTGATTGGCTTTTCGATGTCATGAAGTCATAACTTCTGCTCAAAAGTGGGAATCCATGACCTGATCCTCAACATGCTTCAGTCACAGACCTCAAGGGCACGGTAAATGAATGCTGTTTAGGAAATAAATGTTGCATTGGAGGCAATCTAGTTAAACAAGTCAATAAACATCTGTCTTTAAGAGGAAGATATACATGGCATGGTTTTACACAAACCACTCAGAATGTGTAATAAATCGGCACTCTCACATCTCCATATATGCATGTGGAATATCTGCATTTTAGAAAGCTGGAAGGATTAACAGAGATAGAAAATAAACTGAAAGAGAAAGACACCATTACTGTGGTATCAGTCCGAAATGCTTCCCTCTGGTCCAAATGTTATAGAGTAAAAAACTTAAAAATAATACCATTGTTGTTTACAGAGATGAAAAATAAACTGAAGTAGAAGGGCACAACTGTAGAGGTATCAATACTAAGTGCTTCCCTCTTGTCCAAATGTAATAAAGTTAACAACCTAAAATAATGCTTTTGCTGTTAAATGTCCAATTACATCACATTCTTTGATCAAAACATTCCAAAACAGTTTGACTTGAATGAGAAATGGGCACTAATATGGGCAGCGATGTGATAACGCATCCAAATAAAAATGTATCGTTGCAATCCTATGCTTGTTACATGCAGGGAACTGCAGGTTTTTTTGTGAGTGTCAAAATAAGGCGCAAGGTCACACCATAATCAAGTAAGTGATGCCTTAACAAAAGTCAAAGATCTGTCCCAAAGGAAATTGTTGCATTTATCCATGTAGGTGCAAACTTTATCCAGTAAAACCATGATACAAACATAGCCTGAGTTTAGCTATGCAGGAAATAGGAATAAACATGACAAAGATGCCCAAGCAGCCTTTTACTGGATGAGGTTCATGTGTTGCTTGGACAGAAATAGCCTGCCCAGGGTTCTTCGGGTCTTGGCTAGACCTGGGAGCAGGAGCAGGCTTAGGGAGGCCTGCAACATGCCACAACGGGGGCTCCCCCAGCAAAAGTACCTCCTCTGCCCTCCCCTTTGAACTCTTCCAGGAGCTTCAGCCACGGTGGTGCTCAGATAACCTTGACTGGCCACCGTTTCCTCCTCCCTGGGGACTGCTGTGTGCACCAACAGTGCTGGTGCATCTCCCATCGGCCTGCTCCTCTTCCAGGCAGGGGCTGCTGCTGCTGCAGTGGCCTAACTAGTGGAAGGAAGAGTGCCAAGAAGGCATTGTTAGGTCCCACAATGCAATGCAATGCAATGCAATGAGCACCTGGCCAGCAAGGGATCAGCTGGTGGCTACAGTAAAGTTGTGTATATTCTAAACATGCTAGTACCGTTCTATTTTCTAAAAAGCCTAGAAAGCCGTTTTTACAAGAGGAATGACCTGTGTTAATCCATCTGTGTCAATTTAAAAGAGAATTATTATAAACTGATTTATTGCTGGTGTCTAACACCCCATAGATTAAATAAAATATACAGAAATAATAATTGTGCATGTTGGAAATGTGGTATGCAGTTGATTATGTACGAATGTGGTGGATGTGTCCAAAAGTTCAAAGTTTTTTGGAAACAAGTTAAGAGGAGAGTCACCAGGATAATTGGATGCAACTTGCCTTTTAGTTCCAAAACAATGATTATGGAGCTCTCTCAAACAAATCAGTAAAATCCATCAGCCAATGATACCTACTGTGTTCACTGCAGCAAAAATGATTACTGCCAAGAAGACTTACAGGACCAATCACATGCAAAGAATTGTTTATTAAAGTTTGGCAAATTGCACACAGCTTGAAAATTAATGAGGTTGTTAGATTGAGAAATGATAGTCAAAAGAATCCCACATTTATGGAGAAACAGAACTCCTGTACTGAGTATTTGGAAAATAATTAAGTTGTAGAAAGTTATATCTATATCATCTATATCTCAACTTGCTTTGTTGCTTCTTAAATTTTTGGCGTGAAGATATGTACAAATGTTCTTAGCTATGTGATCTATTAGATATTAAACTTAATGATAGATGTATATATATGATATTGAGTGTTGATGGTTGAGTACGTAATATATTGAATATTGTTTTCTGAACTAAATAAATTTTTTAAAATTTCTAAAAAACCACTAAGGTAATGAACAATGTTGAACAATAAAATGACGATAAAAATTTTAAACTGTAAAACATTACACAATGGTATAATTTAAAAGGTTAAATTGAAAAGGTGTTTATTATTAATTTATTTTATTTTTATTTTATCAAAACATTTCTATGCCGCCCCTTGCCGAAGCCTCAATTTTTAGAAGGGGTGTGTTTCTCCACACCCCTTCTAAAAATCAGAAAAAGGAGGGCCAATCCACAATTAGGGAGCAATAGAAGAGAAGACCTTCTATATAGGCTTCTTGTGGGGAATGGGGTCTTCAAGAGAGCCTGTCCTATGGACTTTAATGACTGAATTGCTTCCTAATGAGGCAGGTGTCATGAACCTACCCAGTGCTGGTAGATCCTGTCAGGAACTTGGAGATAAAGACTTGTGATGCTGAGACTGACTAGAAGATTGCAGTCTACTTCTGAAATCTGTACTATTTCACTTAATAAAACCAGAAAGGGACTCCCAATATTCAGAGTGCTGTATTGACTTTTAAAGCCCTATGCAGATATTTGCAGACTTCTTTCCCATTGAGATTTTCATCTAAGGACTTTCTCATTATCCCTTCTACCTGAAGTCCAGTAGGTAGTAACCAAAGAGAGAGGTTGAGTTTGCATGACACAAGAAACCAAGGTGAAATCTTACCATTGTGGATCTGTTGGGTTGTCTACACCTTCCTCAACCTGGTGGCCTTCAGAGGCATTTGGACCACAACTCCCAGAATTCCTATCCAGCAGGGCCATTGATTGGGGATTTTGGGTGTTGCAATTCAAATGTGTCTGGAAGACACAAAGTTGGGGAAGGCTGGTCTAAACCCAGAGTTCTGAAAGCAGGAGGAGATTCAAGCAAGATTTCCATGCTTCTCTGGTCGTCTGGTTTCAGGATTGCCATTTTACCATTGTTGGTATGGAAACACCATAGAGTCTCCTGGCAAGAGTGACTAAGGAAGTGATCCCTTCAAGCCTTTGCTCTCTATTGTCCTTGTCTCCATAGCTACAGAACACCATTACTCTCTTTATTCCCACTGGCCAAGCAATGTGTTCATCGTTTTGCTTATTTTTGGAAATAGTCAGTCTGTGTGAAAGTACATGAGAAGATAAGGGGGAATCATGATGAAACTGTTTATTTTTCATTTAATAAAATTTCTGTGGGTATTGAAATTCTATCTGTTCTGTGTGAGAACTAGGTCAAAATCATGACTCACATTCTCAGAACTAAAGCCTCTATCTACAACCATAGGGGGCTGCATACAAATGCTTAGTTGAACAAGCTCTAGACGTGGATTGCAAAACACAGATGTGTCTAAAACAGCAAACAATATGAATCTATCGTGTGTAGTAAATTAGGAAAAATTAATGGCAAGCCATGGGGAGCCTTTTTATATGTCATTCTGAAAAGATCAGTAAACAAACTTAAGACATCAATGTTACAAAATATTCCTACAAACCATTTCACAAGTCACCAAACAGCTGTTAATTTGTTAAACCATTTGCCATCAAAACAGGAAAATACAAAATTTGATTTATCAGTTCAAAGGATTCCTCCTGGCCTTTAAAGAGTGACAATGCACTTGAGCCATTGTTTTACAAAATATTTAGTTTTCTCAAATGAGCCATGAGGTCTTAAATGAATGTTACAGCAGATGTTTGATTGTACAGTGATTTTTCTTATCATCACTATCATATGTTATTGTTGATATAAGATAACAGAAAAAGCATTGAATAACTCAAAGAAGGTGGCAATTTGTAAAGGTGTGTGTGAAATACTAAGATACACTTTATAAACTGAAGAATTTTTGATTGCATGTTTTCCTCCACAAAAAGTGTCATTGTTTCATTTGGGACACATATATAAATCTTATTCTGCAAACCTTTCATTTCACATTAGTTTTAAGTCTCTCTGTCAACTGAGGTAAGCAGGATAAGGTGTGGATCATACACAATAAGCTAAAAATTGCCCATCACAATTTTCCCATTGCTTATAAATCTTGCTCAAGGTATTGGCTGAACTGCTGTGATATCACAGAAGAGAAATAAATTTTATATCTGTTTATGGGAGGTTTAGTGGAAGATCACTGCTACTTTCATAGTATGGAAGACTAAATTAAACTTACACCTGATCTGAAACCCTTATTGGACACTTTCCAGCAGGGAAATGGTACATCTGCCACCAGCTGATTTTATTTTGCCCTTACTGAATTGAAACAGATCCTATTGTGTATTGCTTTCTAGAACATTTCTTTAGCTATACAAAGTTACTTGCTTCTCTTGTACACCTTGATTTAAAGCAGGGATGGGTAATGTACAGCCTTCCATTTGTTGTTATACCAACTCCCATCATGCTTCAGCAATGGCTTTGCTGCCTAGGGTTGATAAGCATTGTTTGTTTATTATTTATTTATTTATTTATTTAACAGTTATCCCATATTATATCAGAGACAGATCTAGAAACAGCTTACAAAAGACAAAAATCATAACAGCACAGTAAATAGAACATACTCTTCAATATGTAAAAATACACAGTAAAAACCATTCAACCATTAAAATATTGGGTGAATAAAAAGGCTTTGGCCTGGCACCAAAATGAATTGAAGTGTTGGTTCCAGGTAAACCTCTCTGGAGAGCAGGTTCCATAGCCTGGGTGATACCACAGAAAAGGCCCTTTCCTGGATAGCTGCTCTTCTTTGTTGTTGTTGTTGTTAGTCGCGAAGTCATGTCCGACCCATCGCAACCCCATGGACAACATTCCTCCAGGCCTTCCTGTCTTCCACCATCCCCCGGAGTCTGCTTAAGCTCACACCAACTGCTTCAGTGACTCCATCTAGCCACCTCATCCTCTGCCATCTCCTTCTTCTTTTGCCATCTATTGTTCCCAACATTAGGCTCTTCTCCAGGGAGTCCTTCCTTCTCATTAGGTGGCCAAAGTATTTGAGTTTCATCTTCAGGATCTGGTCTTCTAAAGAACAGTCAGGGTTGATCTCCTCTAGGACTAACCGGTTTGATTGCCTTGAGGTCCAAGGGACTTGCAGGAGTCTCCTCCAGCACCACAATTCAAAGGCCTCAGTCCTTTGGCTCTCAGCCTTCCTTATGGTCTAGCTTTCACAGCCATACATTGCAACTGGGAAAACCATAGCCTTGGCTATACGCACTTTTGTTGGCAGGGTGATGTCTCTGCTTTTTAGTATGCTGTCTAGATTTGCCATAGCTTTCCTCTCAGGGAGCAAGCGTCTTTTAATTTCTTGGCTGCAGTCCCCATCTGTGGTGATCTTGAAGCCCAGGAAAATAAAATCTGTCACTACCTCCATTTCTTTCCCATCTATTTGCCAGGATGTGAGAGGACCGGATGCCATGATCTTAGTTTTCTTAATGTTGAGTTTCAAGCCAACTTTTGCACTCTCCTTCTTCACCCACATCAAGAGGCTCTTTAGTTCCTCTTCACTTTCTGCCATGAGAGTGGTATCATCTGCATATCTGAGGTTGTTGATATTTCTCCCAGCAATCTTAATTCCAGCTGGTGATTCATCCAGCCCTGCCTTTCTCATGATGTGCTCTGCATATTAGTTAAATAGGCAGGGCGACAGTATACAGTCTTGCCAAACTCCTTTCTCAATTTTGAACCAATCAGTGGTTCCATGTCCAGTTCTCACTGTTGCTTCTTGACCTGCATATAGATTTCTCAAGAGACAAATAAGATGGTCTGGTACTCCCATCTCTTTAAGAACTTGCCACAGTTTGTTGTGATCCACACAATCAAAGGCTTTAGCATAGTCAATGAAGCAGAAGTAGATGTTTTTCTGGAACTCCCTAGCTTTCTCCATGATCCAGCATATGTTGGCAATTTGATCTCTAGTTCCTCTCTCTCTTTGAAATCCTGCCTGTACTTCTGGTAGTTCTCGGTCCACATACTGCTGGAGCCTAGCTTGTAGGATTTTGAGCAGCACTTTGCTAGCATGAGAAATGAGTGCAATGGTGCAGTAGTTTGAACATTCTTTGGCATTGTCCTTCTTTGGGATCGGAATGTAAACTGACCTTTTCCAATCCTGTGGCCACTGTTGAGTTTTCCAAATTTGCTGGCATATTGAGTGTAGCACTTTTACTGCATCGTCTTTTAAGATTTTGAATAGCTCAGCTGGAATACTGTCACCTCCACTAGCTTTGTTGTTGCTCAGACTTCCTAAGACCCATTTGACTTCACATTCCAGGATGTCTGGCTTGAGGTCAGTGACCACCCCATCATGGTTATCAGGGACATTAAGCTCTTTCTTGTATAGTTCCTCTGTGTAATCTTGCCACCACTTCTTAATCTCTTATGCCTCTGTTAGGTCCCTGCCACTTTGGTCCTTTATCATGCCCATCTTTGCATGAAATGTTCCCTTCATATCTCCAATTTTCATGAAGAGATCTCTGGTCCTCCCTATTCTATTGTTTTCTTCTATTTCTTTGCACTGTTCATTTAAGAAGGCATTCTTATCTCTTCTAGCTATTCTCTGGAATTCTGCATTCAGTTCTGCTTTCTCTTTCTCCCTTGCCTTTCGCTTCCCTTCTTTCCTCAGCTATTTGTAAAGCTTCCTCAGACAGCCATTTTGCTTCCTTGCATTTCTTTTTCTTTGGGATGGTTTTAGTTGCTACCTCTTGTACAATGTTGCGAACCTCCATCCATAGTTCTTCAGGCACTCTGTGTATCAGATCTAATTCCTTAAATCTATTTGTCACCTCTACTGTATATTCATCAGGGATATGATTTAGGTCATACCTGAGTGGCCTAGTGCTTTTCCCTACTTTCTTTGATTTCCCCACTCCACTACAAACAAAGCAATATGATAACTTTTTTCAGGTAGTTTTTGATCAGGACTTACCCGGTTTACACTTTCCAGACGCAACACAAGTGTAATCTGCAGGACATTTCTGAATTTACAAGGTGATTTGCAGACCAAAATAAAATGTGGTGGACAAATTCATACATTTGAAAGATGTGCATAAAAGAATGTGTACTTTGGACAGCAGGGAAGCAAAGAAGCAAAATGTAATCAATGAAAGAAGAAAGTGTACATTTCAAGTAGTGAAATATGCACACAATTGGACAAACACACAATATTTTTTCTGCTAAAATTAACAGCCAAACTTGCAATGGACACCATATGGAATGAGCGCTGAGGTTAAAATTTTGCTGATATGCACATCACAAAAGCAGGCGCTGGAATTTAATGATAAGTAACATGTTAGGATACAACTGTCAAGTGTCCAGTTTACAACTTGGGACCAGGATTCTCCCATCAACCTGCCCAAGCATCCCCTGCTCTTTCCATGAGGATTTATGGTAGCTGCATACCAGGACTATGGAAACCATGATGTTGGATTCAGATTATTAGAAAAACCACGCTGAAGCATGGCAACCATGCAACAGACTGTTGTCTCTTACTGTGGTTTCTAAAAACCAAACATACTTTGCTGAAATGACATATTTCAAACAATACAACAGAGCATCATGTTCAAGAAACAACCATGGCTTGTCAAAAGTGTAAATCAGTGAGAGAACCTTAGTAATGGAGCAGGATAGAAATGTCATAACTAAATAATTTTAAAACTTCCATCATGTCTCCCATATGGCCAGTCCTGAAATCCTATTGGAGTCAAGCTTTCTAAGTAGCAATTTCCAGAGAATGTCAAAGCTCATGTCTGATTATTTAAATGATGGGTATATTTCAGAGAAATAGCCACATTCTGAATTGTCCTCAACTCTGAACATGAAAAATAAAACCATGAAAATTTCATCCAAGACTAATCAGGAATGGATATTCATCCATGGTGACAATAATGGCCATTGGGTAGTATACAATATAATGGAAAGGTTTGGAACACCTGCAAAGCTTGCCAAGCAGTGTCATTTTGTTCTTGGTTTTTGTTTGTTGGTGTTTTTCATTTTTTTGTTTAAGCCTGGTTATCTTTTTAATGTCTGCATTTTATTTTTGCATTGCATGGCTCCAAGGGACCATGGGCAAATGGCTGTTCTGGAGAGGTGCTCTCTAAAGGGGTAAGAAAAGCACGGATGATGTTCTGTGGGGAAAGTAAATTAGAAAGATTGGTTTCATTAAAGGACTCATCCACTTTTGTGATCCATCTGTTTGCAGCCGCTGCTCCTTACTAAAGAGACTTGACTGATCAGAGCATCACTTAAATTAATTCATGTGCAGGAAATGTTAAAATGTGTAGCAGAGCGAGAAGGCAAAACCAAGGCAAAAGAACTCGTGGGAGGCAAAACTTGTGCAGGAAACTGGCGTGGCATCAATTTGGTTTTCCTTCATTTCAAAGCAGAGAATATGAGTGGGGGCGGGAGGGAGAGAGAGAGAGAGGTGGGGAGAGAAAGCAGTGCTGTGGATTTTGCCATTTTAATTCCTTGGTGTTGCAAGGCCTGTAGAGTAATCCATGCTATTTAGCAAATTGTGATTCATAGGAAACTTCAGCTCTTGGGAATACGCACATGTATTTTCTCTCTCATAGCTAATTGATGCCCCAAGTTTCATGCCAATGCAAAACTCAATAATTTTTGTGAAAGCTATAAAACTAGACTTTCGGAGCTCAAAGTTAAGCAATTGGCTCCATGTCATTGGTTCCAAGCTCCCCACACTTCAACCAGCACACAGAACAGATTTTACATCTCTGTGTAATGCAAAGAGCCAAAACACACATTACTTTAAATCCATATTTTGCAGTATTTTTCACATTTTTACTCTAGACTAGCTGCATGGAAGCCTAGTGTGAGGAGTATTTTTAAAGGTCTGAATTACCCTGCCCTTACTCTAGAGCAAGCATTATGAGATAAAATGGTGTTGCTAGAAATGAATTTACTTTGCCTGCTTTAGCTCTCATTTTCAGATCGTTCTGACAAGCCATTACAATGAAGTATTTCCAGTGACGCCATTAGAATGTGTTCACTCACACTAACAGTATCGATTTATGGTTATGCTTGTTTGTTTTCACAATGCCCAGCAGACCTGCGGCTGAAAGATGTGTTAGACCTTTGCTCTGCAGTCCCATCAGAAGCTGACCTATCCCAGGATCATGTCATGTCTGGCAGGTGGTTAGCTGACCTGCAGAAGCATCATGAGGGTAAGTGGTGGAGGATATTGATTGGGGGGCCAGTTGGATAAGGGCCATTAAAAGACAAACTCTTACACAGAAGTGGCTCTGAGGTGGGATCAGCAGCAGCACTGGCTGAAAATGGCAGGCAGGTAAAGTGGGAGATAACACTGAGGCAATGAGGCTCGCCTTGTGTGCCTCTTCAGAGCAGAGCCCCCAAGTACAAAGCAGAGCTTCCAGCAAGGAAATATCCAAAGAAAGGTAGAACAGCAGACTTTCTGCTTATTGCACTGGCTATAGATTAAGGGTCAGCAGCTCTTGCCTTATGGGTCAGGGCACTGAAGTCACAGTTTCCCCAGTAGCTGCTAACTCAGACTTGCTGTCCTCCCTGTCCCTTTGTCAGAAACAGAAATGTCAGAAAAGCTGGAGAGGTGGTGGCAGGCCAAGAAGAAGAGAGCAGACAGTGCACAGGATGGAAGCATGGTCGACAAAGTCACAGAGGCAGCCATGCTGCTGGTCATAATCAAGAGGGTGGAGGAACCTTCCAGAAAACCCATCTGGTGAGATGGGCTGGATCAGTCCAGCACCATCATGCCCTTCAAACACTTCTTCAAACACTCCCAGCCCTCAGCAAATCACCTTGCTGACCAAAGCAATGATTTCTTCTTCATTCTCTGGATTCTTGTTCTCTGGCCAAGCAGCAAGGAAGTTGCAAAGATGAGAAGAGGGCTTGTCAGTGGGTGAAACGTTCAGAAATGTGATGATTTAGATTTTTTTTTTCAGTTTTCTGAGTTCTTGGTAATACATCTTACGAAACTACCTTGGAAGGCTGAATAAACTAAACATAATGAATACCAGGAGGGCAATATTGTATGTGTTTCAGAAGGAAGCATGAAGTGTACACTAAATGGAGGATCTTTTAAAGGGCTGTATTGTTCGTATAAGTTCAGGTTGTCCATGCTTTTTCTCATGCTTGATAGTATATTACTAGCTAGGGAGATCAGGAAGGGTAGCTCTCATTCAGAGTGACCCTGTACATCTCCACCTTACAAGTAAGCCCCATTGACTTCACTGGGACTTATTCCTGTGTAAGTGGGTATAGTATTGCACCCTAAATCTTGCTCTGATTTCAGATCCTTCATGATGATGTATTCCTTTGCTCAGTCTTTGGCTTGAAAATTTTGCTTGGATTAAGAAGAAACACACCTGAATCCTTTCTCTGGCTTTATGGCTAGTAGCGCGGTAATGATACACTCCTGCCATTTCTTCTCAAAAACATCATTAATATAGCATCATCTCATGTAATGTGCTGTAATACTGTAAGAGCTGCTATGTTGTAGACAGGCAAAAATGCAGTTTTGAGTCAAACTGCCAACATTGTCGGAACATGTTTGGCAGGGTTAATGCAGATTCATTATCACTATTCTGTATAATTAGCAATCGGTTCCTTCCTTCCTTCCTTCCTTCCTTCCTTCCTTCCTTCCTCCCTCCCTCCCTCCCTCCCTTGTCACAGAATAGAAATCTTCTTTTCATCAGTGATGAGCTCCAAATTACTTCTCTGAGTCGTCAGTCATAGATGAGTCACTCAAAATGTAACTCCTCTTGAGGGACCTTTCACTGTGAAAATGGGAATACATGGCCCAACCCAAAGCTATTTTCTAAAGTCAAAGGGGCTGCTTCTGTTTTTCCCTCCTCAGTTCCAAACTTTCATGAAAATTAACAACAGCTCTGACAACAAGCCTGTGATAAACTGTTTGGTGAGGGACACCGTATGCTCCAGGGAGGCAATTATTTTCAAAGAAGTGGCTTCCATTCCAATAGGCATAGCATTAATGTTCACATTAACACTTTGACAACAATACTCCAACAACCAAGCACGAATGCAAAAATGCCATGAAAATATTTTACAAAGTTTGAGTTTTCCCCTCAACCTCACTAAGATGTTTTCTAATCAAAAGTTTAAACATCTGACAAATAGATACTTGGAAAATACATATGACATATTTAACTGCCTCCTGAGCTGCAGGTTTTCAGTTGTAATAATTCACCAAAACCAAAAAGTCTCTGAGTACTTCATGTGGCAGGCCTGGCGTCAGTAAGAGGTTCTGTGGGGTCCAGCAATGGCAAGAGGTTCCGTGGGGTCCAGAGGGCCCACAGGCACTTTTGCTGGCCTACCTTTTTCTCTATCTATCTATCTATCTATCTATCTATCTATCTATCTATCTATCTTTTGCTTTGCTTTGCTTTGCTTTGATGGTCCAATGCTGGGCAGCTGCAGCCATAGAAACATTACAAAAAAGTGAGCCAGAGGGACCTCCTGGACCATCTAGTCTGACCCTGGGCTCCAGCCAGCTCATCTTTCCTCTTAATACCTGTGGCCCCCACTCATGATATAATGCTGCTTTGTGATGTTGCATCAAAGCACAGAGGCATTATAGGAGAATGAAGATGCTATATCATAATATCTTATTATAGCTATATCTGATTATAATTGATATTATTTGCTATATTATGTATTATATTGTATTGTGTATTGGTGTTATATTATATTAGTGTATTACGCTTTGCTTTGATTTTGTATTGCTTACAGTTAAATATTGTACTACTTGAATGAACTGCTCTAATGTATTATTATATTTGAATGGAATATGCATTTTTTGTTCTATTGGAAGCTGCCCTATAGGCTGTGGGGCAGCACAGAAATGGAATGCATGCATGCATGCATGCTGGCCACTGCGGCAGCTGTCTGGAGCAGTGATCTTGTTCTTAGCATGAGTCTCTTGAAAAATAAGCCCAATGAAAGGAACGATCATGTCAGCCGTTGCCCATAGCCCCTCTGCTTTGGCAAAAAACAAATCAGGAGGATGAGTTTGATGCACTGTTTTTACACCCTGAAAGACTTTTCTGCTTGCATAGGTGGGATTTTCTGACATCTGCTATATTCTAGATGTCAAGATTCCAGAGTCCAGTAAAGATCCAGTGATTTGGAGAGGGCAGTGGTAAATGGGCCAAGGACTTCTTAATTCTCCATCTTCTTTGGTCTCTTCCAAGGTACCATCACAGGATGGCATATTTCCTATACACTTAGCAAAAGGGGCTGCAAATACCACTGAGAAGATGAAGTGTGATGTCTCCTAATTGTCAAGGCAATGTCCAAGAGAAAAATATGGCTGATATCTTGAGATGGCCCATGAGGCGATTGTCCTTTTTTTCCACATGAAGCTCTAGCAAAAATCTGTCCTCAGGGTGCACCTTAACTTTGCAGCTCCCTTTCCATAGCATATTAAAACAGAATGTCAGTGGGCTCTCGAACAAGGGAACCAGTTTAAAAGGATCAAAATGGGGGCATTGGATTGAGAAGCATTCAGACCTCTTTGTTATTTATTATATCGGCATAAATAAATGAATACTTGAATGATCACTAAATCAATGATCAAAAAATTCAATCTTTACCTCACATCAATTGTCTGTTACTCAAAGCTTCAGGAAGGAGTTAACCCACTGATGCCGCAACTATACACACATGAACTGAAATCATGGTGAATTTCAGGAGCAGAACATTTCAGATCGGTCCTTGTGGAAGCATACACACAACTAGAGTACAGAATCAACCTTGTTTATCACACTTCCTGTTTAATAATATTAGCCCCTGTGGTGCTTTTATTTGATCTTTGTGCATACAATATGCAAGTGAGATTGTTTCCTACAATCGATATCTGTTTCCCACAATGAGCAACTGTCAGTGGGTGCAACTGGAGAAACGATTGATTGGCACTTGATTTCAAATGAACTTATGAAAAATTCAGTGGGATTTCAATGGCATGAGCTGTCATACATTTCTCAGAACTGATATTCAGCAAGCTGTGGATGCAGATGATTGACCCTTGCCACTGACGTGCCTCGGACTCCAGTAGGAGGTGACCTCAGCACCAAAGTCAAGCCACTGGGGCACACTGGTTGAATGTTTTACCAGTGTTATGATTGGCTCTGTCTGCAGGGTGAGGCTATTGCTAATGAACAGCTTGCAAATCGTTTGCCTGTTCATATTGTTTAGGGATTGTCTACAGCCGTTTGAGAACCAGGCCAATTAGACACAAATTGGGAGAGTAATACATGGTGTTGTATGTGTTATTTCAAGGCAAACCTGAAAATAAACTGAAAGTTCAAGGAAATATCCTCAGAATGGCAGAATCAGTGTGTGCATTGAGTAAGGAGCTAGAGAGCTTGTAATTCCTGTGTGTGTGTGGGCAGATTTACCTAGCAGCGGCAGCGCTGGAATGAACTAGCCGCCCTGTCTAGAAGCCCAGTACGCCAAAGAGAGGGCAAAGCAAGATCTCTTCCTGTAAACATGTTTCTTGTCCTCCATGGACACTATGGATTTTTTTATGGACTCCCTTTCCTGATGCATGAAAGCACCCACATATTGTTTATTTTTCCCCCTTTCTCTTCTACTTGTTGAACATGACAACTGTAGCTTATGTTTGTATTGTGTGTGTGGGATTTTTTTTTCCATCATGTTGAACGGTTTTGCCCCATCATCCTCTCTCTTTTCCTTCTCTCCCCCTCTATTATATCTGTGTGAAAACTCCTCTGTTATGCCTGCAAAGAACTGAAGTAGTATCTGGCCAGGGTATCATGAGAGTACCATCTTCCTATAGGCTTTCTCATTCAATTTCACAAGTAAATGTCTGATATCCCATAGAGACATTAGGCAGTAATGGTTGTACATAAGTAGCAACAAGGCAATACGAATAACATATTCCATAGGAAATACTGCAATAGCCTTGGTGATAATGGAAAATAGAGGGTATCTCTGTCTTCATTGCCCCAGCATGTGCACAGGGCTTGGGAACCTTTTAGTGAGCTGTCTCCTCTGGTAGTAGCACCATTTCTGCCAGAGTTGTGCAGAGAGGCTGCCTTCTGTCACACTGGGCTACTTATTTGTTTGATTTGTTTTGTACCCTGCCATTTCAGCAAGACAAATGGCCCTCAACAGGGCTCAGCCATGCTGTGCACTCCTACTTCAATTTCAGGCTAGTTATGGAAAAATTAGAAAGGTTGAAGTTCTGCGACTATAGACACCATGCAGTAAGTTTTTACGTCCATGGGTGATTAACCATATCACGTTTTCGTCATGTACTGTGCCACTGATGGAGAAGTGGAATAGTGAGTCTGGTGAAGTGTATTCATATCAGAAGCAGGCAACCTGGTGCTTTCCAGAGATTTGGGACTGCAGCTTGCTTCAGCCCCAGGCAACGTGGCCAGTTAGTAGAGATTTGGAGTACTATGCTCCAAAACTCCTGGAGGACACCAGGTAGTCTGCTTCAGTTCTAAAGAGAGGGTGTCAATCATTATTTAGTGGTATAAATAATGCATCAAACATTCACAGAAGTTTAACAGATTAATAGTTGCCTCCCAGTACTCTCAAGCAACAGGTTCCTCGAAGCTGTGATAAACTGCGCAGCTGAAATGAAATCTACAGGGGGCTCTGAGTACAAACAGAAACCAACACAATTTCCATGGCCAGCATCCGCATACCCACCACTGTTGTATAGTGGTCAGAATTTATGGAGGCAAGTGTTTCAACTTACAGTTAGCTATATGGTACAGTTGTGCACATTTCCCTCCTCAAGAAAGAGCAATAAAAGGCAAGAGTTTTATTTACATCTGCATGAAAATAATGTCATTTAAATCACAGATTGTTAAGTAGCCATAAAACAGCCTTGTTATAAGTCCTTTTCCATTATTCTACATCATATCATTTTACTATTTAGTGGAGCTTCCATATGACTCTGTCCCCTACCTCTCCTCTACCGTGACAGAATTCTTTATGAAATTTCCAATCTAACTATGATTTCTCCTGCAAATAATACTAATGCCGGCCTCCCTTCTGCTTTCACCTGTATATCATTCATTTCTCAGCCATTTTGTCATAGAGCTAGAACTGAAAATTGCTTTCCTATTGAGCAATTTTTCTTTTCTTTTCCATTCTTTCATTCTTTTTAAAGCTTTCACAGTTCTGGAGACCCGGCCTAGAGATTAAACATAATTTAAGTCACTGGACTCATAAACAATTTGTTCTGGGATTTGTGGTGGTGGTGGTTGTTTTTCATTTCCCAAGGTGAACCTCGAATCTTTCTCCCACCTTCCACACTGACTTGATCTGCCATCATATATAATTCCCTTCCTCATTGTATGTTTCATCTAATCTGCCTCTTGCTACTTCTCCTTCCACTGTTCCCCTATTCAGTTTTCTGTTCCCCTCCTTTGATATTAATCAGTGTACAGTATAATCCAGATCCTCTGTCATGCTCCGGAAATGATGTCTATCAAAACACACAGAAGGTGCAAACCTGGTCTTGGCTGAGGATTTCAAAGCCTGGGATGATCAACAGCCCAGCAATCCAAAGCTGACTCTGATGAACAAAGGATCTGATTTTGAGATGTGTAGCCTAGGATGAACTGCATTCTAACTGTATGCATTAACTACCCTATTGAGATGGAGCAAGATCATCCAGGGGGTGGCTCAGGAATGGAATTCGCCTGGACCTTTTATTTTATTTATTTATTTTATTAAAACATTTTTATGCCGCCCCATTCGCCGAAGCCTCGGGGCGGCTTACAACATAGACTTTTCCACAACAACTTTTCCATTTGGCCAGGCTGGCATAACAAGGCCATAGATCACCCCCAGTGAGTGACATCACGGGAAAGAACGGCAATGCATTAGGGCATGGAGACAGAGTAATATACCCACCAAATCTTTCAGTTTTCCTTTATATTTTCCTTTTGCTGTTACCTGCAGTTTACGATTGTGCTAGATTATATTGCTGTGTTATAGCTGCACACAGAGCTCCAAATCAGGTTCATATCTACTCTGCACTTTTGGCCATGTGTGCACAAGGGTTCCAGCTCTTGTGCCTCCCACAATTGTGGAGCTCTTGTGCCTCAACTGAAATAGATTGGCCAATCAATGCAACAATGACAGGAACATTTTATTCCTGCATTTGCAAAAAGGGGCACATTCATGACTTCATTGAAGAGCACATGCTTTGTATGCAGAGGATTCTTGTTTTGATCGATGGATGAAACAGCTCGGTCAGCAAGGGCTAAATTAAGGGTGAGCAACCTTGAAGGGACTGCAACCCCACTGGGCACTGCATATTCGCACAGCAGAAATCACTCCTGCCCCATGAATTGCCACTGGGAAAAAGCGGTGGGATTGCAGTGGAAAAAAGCTGTATCTCTGCTTTAAAGGGAGGCATGTGGTGAGTCTGTGCCCCATTTTAACAGGGGAATGTGTGTTTAGGCTGTGGCCCTGCTACTGCAAGCTGTCAGCAAGGTGGTAGCACTTTGTGGGTGGCCCAGGGGGCCACCAAACAGCCCTGCAGGTGTGTGAATATTTTGCCTGCCAGAACTGCATGGACCAATAGTCATTATAGGACAACATCATAGCCACCTGCCACTTCCTGAGCTCCCAGTAAGAGTGCCACTCTAATGGCCTGTTCTGAATCCCAATCCAAATGGACTCTTTAGATAAATAGAATCTTGTCATCCTTTTAAGCTTCAATAATTGCTTTTAAACCCCTTTATCATTTTCATCTCAGTGGATCAAATTGTTTGCCAACTCATCAATCAGATAAAAGCAGCAGCATCCAATCTTCTAATGTGCAACCTAATATTTTCAGAATAAGATGTTTTGTGACAGCGGGACAATGAAAGGATGGCCACCAAGCTAGGTCCAAAGGAAACTTCCTGATAAATTTGGGAGATCCACCTCAGCTAAAAATAATTTGCAGGGGAATAAAGGAGTGATTATAGGAAGGCTGTGTGAACTGGTTTCATGCGGTATAGACACGGTATATGGGTGATACATACCAACCATGCTCATTTGGGTACCCTCCAGATATTTTGGACTACAATTCCCATCACCCACCCAACCTGGCCATGATCAGAAGTGATAGGAGCAGTCCAAAGGGCTAGGAATAAGTTTATTTAGTAGGGCACATATAAGTGACTTGGCTATTTTTACTTAGGCTAAATGTATAGGAAGAGCCATATTTCAACCCAATTTTTTCAGTATTTAGACAGTACAGCAAATCATAAAGCAATTACTTCAATAGTTTCCTCACAAAGTAATGTATTTATTTACATGGTGTTTGTCTTGGAGTTATTCTCAAGAATTGCCAGTTTTAGGGTCATTCAAAACCACGGTGGAATTCTGGAGAATAAAATGCTTCTACTTGAAGGATATGACACGGTTATGAAACATCAATTTCTGAAGATACTTAGAAATACACAAGGGATTGTTTTGTTTTTTTCTTAGTGGTTAAAAGTTATATTTGTAAATACTGAGATATAGCTTTCTTTCTTTATATAACATTATTTCTATGAAAACACATATCTTGTAAAGCTATCTCCAACAAATCAGAAAGTAATATGAAATTGATAATTTAGATTCCTCTTGAAAGTTTGTGCGACTGCCAACACTAATGAAAAGTGAAAGAAGAAAATGCAAAAGCAGGACTGCAGCTGAACAGTACAACAACAAAAATTTACTACAGAAGAATTACACAACTTTAATGGCAACACTGAAGAAATTGAAATTGTTGAATGTTGCATACCTTGGCTCAGTCATCAATTCAGAGACTACACCCAAGAAATTTGAAGAAGACTAAGACTTGGAAGGGTAGCAATGAAGGAGTTAGAAAAGATCATGAAGTTTAAGGATGTATCACCAGAGACCAAGGCCAAGAACATCTACAGTATTGTTTAGGTGCAAAAGCTGGACTGTGAAGAAAGCTGACAGAAAGAAAATTGATACATTTGAAACATGGTGCTGGAGGAGAGAATACCCTGGACTGACTGAATGATGAACAAAGGATTCCTAGATCAAATCAAGCCCGAACTTTCCCTGGAAGCATCCCTGGAAGCAAAATTGAGGCTGTTGTACTTCAGGTACATCATGAAAAGGCAGAACTCACTGGAGAAGATAATAATGGTGGAGAAAGTCAAAGGCAAAGGTGAAAGACGAAGATCAGTTATGAGAGGTATCAGTTCTGCAAGGGATACCACAAGAACCTCAAAAGCTTACAAGAGATGAGCAGGGCTGTCAAGGACAAGGCATTTGTAGGGGATTTATTCATAAGGATGGCATGAGGAAGAGGTTATGGCAAGTAGCTCCAACTGTCAGCCCTAGCACCTAGGATCCTGTTTCACTTGCATCCAGCTTTTGTGTCTTTTTGTCTACCTAACATCTTTAATTGATTGTACAAATAAGCCAATTCCCTGAAAAGAATTCATATCTTCCCATGGCCTCTGGGGACTTCAGAGATAAAATTTTATCTTCTTTTTAGAAATGCATTGACAAGACCAGCCCTGAATCAGTTCTCTCTCATTCCAGTCTGTCTACTCTCAAAAGCAACCTAAAAAAGTCTAATTAACATAGTTGGATGTTCTTGAGTTCATAGTTCCTTTTTCCTACTTATCAAGTATAAAGAATATTGATATATGTTTCTGACAGATAATTTTGGGTGGGAGATAAATTAATTTGGCTTGCATGTCATTGCAAATGTGATCAGTTTCTCACTTTTGGACCTTTATGCAAAGCAAAGATACATTATCCTTCACCAAATTCTGCAGTGGATTTCTCAGCTGAACAAATTGTACAAAAGTGCAGATGCTAAAGAAACATCCCCATAAAAATGTGTATATTAGTAAAAATAACATTCAAAATGTATTTCATTAGAAAAATTGCTTCCAGAATATGTATATTAGTCAAACTTGGCATACAATTCATTTAATAGAACATATGTGCATAAAAATGCATACAAATTTTCATGCATTTTTAAATCTCTACATTTGTAATAAACCAAATTTAAGACTGATAATTGTTTCTCAGACTTTGAGATGAGCTGAATTTCAGATTAGGAAAATGAAAAACTGAAATTGACAGATTTAGCAATTCTCAACATACAAGAATCAATTAAATTATCTGAGACACATCCAGTATGATGAAAATTAAGTGGCTGTAGTTTCATTATTAGAAGTAAAACCTTCATTGGATCTTAGCATTATACGATTGCTAAATTAAGTGAAGAAATAGTTTGAAGAACTTGTGAACACGCTGCACAATCAATGTATAGAGTTGAGACTAGGCCATCTGAAATACCTCTTTCTCCTGTACAAGCTTACTGGGTACTCAAGATCTTTGGAGGGGGCTCTTCTCTCAAGACTGTTGCCTTCAGAGGTGTATTTGGTGGTGGTACAAAAGAGGCCTTCTTGGCTAATTGGTCTGGTTTCTCTTTGTTGTCCCTCCACTGGCAGGAAAAGATGGCTTAATTCCAGTGGGCCTTTGGTGTGCTTGAGCTGGATGCTGTTTTTACTTTGCTGTTCTTGTGTCTAGTCATTTCAGCTGTGTATTGTGTTTGCTAATGATTTAATCAAGAGTTATTAGTGATTGTAAACTACTTTCTCTGTCCTTTTTCGGTAGAAATTGAGGCTGCAAATCAAACACATAATTAAATGTCCTCTGAAGAAACCTGGGCTTTTTTTGTTTCATGAGTTCAGAACTGCTTATTGTAATAGCTCTCTCTCTCCCCCTCCCTCCCTCCCTCCCTCTCGGGTGCCTGCCTGCCTGCCTGCCTGCCTGCCTGTGTATTAGAGGGACATCCCACTTTGTTCTTTCAATGAACTCAAAGTGGCTTATATAATTCTCCTCCTCTTGCTCTCCGTCTTAGACCCACAACAACAACCCCATGAGGCAGGCTGGGCTGAGAGCCTAGCCTGTGACTGGCCCAAAGTCACCCAGTTGGCTGCATGGATGAGCAGGGACTAGAACCCAGATTGTCTGGCTTCCCAGTGCCAGTTCCATGCTCTTACCCATTACACCACACTGGCTCTCAGTGGTACATAGTAAAAGATGTATTGGTACTAGATATGTGGGCCTAAAAGTTTTCTAATCCTTTTGAATTCTAATCCATCTACTTTAAATTCCATGAATCCAGAATTATGGCTATAAAAGGGTTTGTAAATTTCCAGTTGGTGAATTTATGATCGTATATGTGCATTTGTCGGTCTGCATATTTGCTATAGCACATCATGAGATTTGGTGTATTGTCAAGGAAACAAATTCAGAAGTTGAAAGTGGGCTCACACAAATGGTGATATTGTGAGATTACACGAGAAAGATGGCTACAAATGTTAATATATGTATGTATTTAAAACTTTTATATGCCATCCTATATGTGAGACATCTCAGGATGGCTTACAACATTAACATCAGAATACACTAAGACAATCAATTGCAATATAATAAAACAATATATAACCAGTAAAAATAAATAAATAAATAAAACCAAAAGCGACTGCTAAAACCATTAAAATATCAATTTTTCACTATTAAAAATAACGGTTGAATAAAAGGGTTATGACCTGGTGCGAAAAGAATAAAGGCTTGGCGTCAGGCGAACCTTTCCGGAGAACGAATTCCACAATCTAATAATAGAAATGAGGTCAGTGAGAGGGAAAAGATGCCCACAATCAAAGAGGGGAAAGACACTCCACTGACTTGCATGCATAATGGTAAAGGTCCAGTTTCTAGTCACAGAATTCTCTTGTACTGCAGAGAAATCTAGTAATAGAACAAGACCTGGCTTGAGAAGTAGAAGTGACAGGAACAGACGGAATGGGCAACTTGCCTGGTGTTTTGGCCTGCAATGTCCATACTCTCTCACCATTGCCAGTGTTGCTAGGGCCGATGGGAATCGTCTGGTAAAACATCTGGAGGGCCACAAGTTGCTCACCCAGATGTAAGGAAAGGTAAGCACTGAAGTATGTTGCTCATTATCCTATACAGGGCTTTACGTATCCAAATAAGCACTTTTATGGAGGCCCAAACACTCTGGTTGCCAGTGCAGCTGATGAATCAAGGCTATGTTATGTTGTCTGGTGCTTTCCACTGCTCATTCAAACTGATTAGAGTCCGCATGAAACAAGCTTAACTGGAAGTAGGGCCAAAAAGTTACTTGCTAGTAAGCAAGAATTAATGCCCTTGTGCTGTAATCCTATACCTAGATTTCAGGGGTAAGCCCCATTCAACTTAATGGGAACTTAATATTTTTCGTTGTTTCTCACTATGTTTGATACCAAAAACCTATTTTTTCAGTACCATAAACCTAAATTATTACTGTACTGCATTTATATCCCCCTTTTTCCTCTTGCGAGGAGCCAAAGTGGCTTACATCACTCATTTTATCCTCACAACAACAGTCGTGTGTAGTAGTTGATGCTGGGAGTGAATGACTGGCCCAAAGCCACTCAGTGGGGACTAGAAACCAGCCTAGACCTTCCAGTTTCCCAGTCCAACCACCACACCTGCCGTATTTCAGCTGCTATTACCACCTCAGACCTCAACAACTCACCATCAATTATATCTGATTATGATCACAGCCCTTAGGAGGGTTACATTCCACTATTTCAATTTTATTTCGTTGTGTATTAATCTGCAAGCTGCCTTCCTCTGGTATTCACACTCCCTGAATTTAAACATTCACTTAAAATACCTGAATCTTGACTATTAAATCTGTCACACACGCCCATACCATCTGCTTCCTTTTTATCAACAGGAGAGACAGATGTGAAGCAAGCCCTATTCTGAATGTGTCACTAATCATTTATATTCATCATCAAAGGCTCAACACCTACTGAAGGTGTAAAAGAAAATTACTTTCCCAGTGAATATATTTTTGAGTCTATCTGTCCTCAGGGTTTAGAGTTTGGGATTGTTTTAAGCAAAAATTAGTGGGCCAATTAAACATATCAGAAGTATTGTTTGTGACAAATCAAATGAACAAAGTGCAAGAATTGTTTGGATGTTTGGCTAAGATTTATTCATGCGGAGTGCTCCTTCTGGGGGAACTGAATTGTTTAGACAGTTGCTGAAGCAAGGCACTTCCTGCTTTGGGTACAGTGAACATACATTGGGGGGGGGGGCGTGGAGGACATGCAAATATAACATAATGATGGCAAGCACGCAAAACAAAAAATGCTTTTAAATCAGAAATACCATACATAAAACAGAGCTTGTAGCATGTTTAGGCAAAATTCTAGAATTCAGAACTAGAAATTAGAACTGGTATTTTTTCTAAATGATTCTTTATTTGTTTCAAAGGTCCAGCTCTTCCACAATTAAACTCAAAGCAACTTACAACATCAATACATGAAGTAGTACAGCAAAACATATATTGCACCACTATAAAATTATTAAACAATCCCAAACAAAAAACTAGGTATCAAAAAGTGTAGATAACAGAGGAAGAACACTAATATAACTAGCCAATACATGGTCATGCAAAGAGGGATCATTTTTATTTCAGGTGTTGGACAAGTTTACTATTGGCAACTTAGAAAGCAATACAGTGGGGATGCCCATAGCCCTCCATCTATGACAAGGGTGGGCAAACTATGGCGAGCAGGAATGATGGATAACTCTATGTTCTTCCAGTTCTACGTGGCTCTATGCTCTTCCACTTCCATGCTCTTCCAGTTCTACAGTGCAGCCTGAGGTCAGATTTCAGAGGGGAGGTGGATGAGGTACCACCAAGTCGTATCATATCCTGCTGGTCCCCTACCCTCTTCATTCCCGAAACCTCTTCTCTGAGGTCACTTCTAAGCCTTGCCCATGCAGTCAATGTGACTGTTTCTGTATCAGCTGGTGGCTGATGGGAGATCTGTGCACGGGTGCCCAATTTCAAGGCCACATCTTTCCTGACCTGGGAATGGAAATCTGAAAAACCCAATGGCGTTCTCCATGTTGCTTCAGGGCTAGAGGATTGCTCAGCCTCTGTGAGAAAGAATTAGGACAAATAAATCTGAGGTCAACAGCAAGTCTCAACATTAAGTAACACAGTTACAGGATGATCTTGTACTCTCTGAGAGGATGTTGTTTGAGGAATCAAATTTGGGAATGCAAACCCACTGGATTGTCTTGGCTTAGTTCCCTGGCTCTGCAAGCAAAGTCCTTCTTCAACATATATGACTTGTGGCAGTGGCTGGGACTGCACATGCGCACCTGCCACTGCCCATGCATTGTGCACCTTGTGCTTGGCAGGTGGGGATTGTGAACACAGCACAATAGGAGCATAATGTCCTAGTGTTCATGAGCATTTGTGGATCCACTCTCAGCTCAGCTCACTTCCTTGGGCAGGGCGAAGAGTGGGAAAGAAGTTGGTTAGTGTACAAGAGCCAGATTCTGGGTAGATCTTCACACCACCATCACAGGATCCATCCCAGGATGTCCACACACTAAGGCTGTAGGTGCCGCTATGTCCCTAGGGGGCCTTCTGAGGTTGACAAGACCAAGAAGGAGGGAAAGGGAACAGGGTGCTGCAGGGAGGAGAAAGGAGAGGTGTGCATATCCTAAATCTACAGGCTTGCATGTTGCCCAGCCTGCTCACTGAGAGCTAAGGGAAATTAGATTGTCAGACTAGATGGAACCAACCATCTAAGTGGCGGTCCTAGTTGACTGAACTCTAAGCTGATAGGAACACCTGAGCAGTGTGTTCACATGACCTCTACCTACCCGTTTCCTCAATTAGCAAATGGCCCTCTAGAACATACCTGATTTTACAAGATGCCTTAAAAAATATAGGGTCTTGGTTTGGCAACCTTCTCCTGGATGGCCACTCTAGAATGGGCACTCCAGAACCATTACCAAGAGATCCTGATTCTAGGGATGCTCACTGTGGCTTCCAGAGCAAGGTCTCTAATGTAGCGCAGACCACGTGGAAAGGAAATTTGTCCACACAAGCTTGGCCTGTATGAAATGGCCCGCCTAGATTGCCACACCACAAAACCATGCTGAACTGCTTACACATGAGAAATAATTCAAGGACCATTCGTTCTTTATCTTTCCCTTCCTTCTTACACATATAATGCAACCCATTTTCTCTTTTTGGGTTGCTTTGACTTAGGAATCAACATCTGTTGCATTTTTATTACTTCAGTTCTTCTCGGGATGTTCTTAGTCATTTCCCCCCAGCTGATGGATATATAGAGTTGGGTAGTAAATCTTAACCCAAGAGAATTTCTCATCTTTCCCCCTAGAAATTATTACTTTCTTTATTGTCTGCATCTTTAAAACAATATATTTGTGCCTTAGGATTAATCTTCATGCATGTTTAAAAATATCTGAAAATCTCTTTTGATCAAGTGGAAACATGCAGCATTTGGTTCAAAGCACATCTGCTCTTGAAGGCAGGAAAATGAGTTGAAAAGAGACAAACCCGTCTCCACATTTATGGAATAAAGGCCCTGTGACTGCCTCCACAACACTCACACACTTCAACACGACAACAGGCCAGACACAAAGGCAATCAAAGCCAATTAATTAAGCCAAAATCTTTAAGAAAGCAAAGTCTGAAAATAATCCCAATGATACCCATTTGCTGATGAAGCAGGCACATCCAGAATTTATCACCCCTGCAGTGTTTCAAATATAAGTGCAGTTACACCATCCTGTTAAAGCATATGCTGTATGGACATAAGAAATTGTGCCCCTGTGGTACAATGAAAATGCAAATAAATAATAGCAAGAATGGTAAAGAAACTTGGTAATAGGTGAAACACAATAATATATTTTTTAAAAAATCCAGATAAGGAATATAAGACCAGATACATCCTCAGATATATTCCCAAATGTGTATTCTGAAATATTGTCAAACCAGGTGGTCTCAAATACAGTGCATTCTGCTGTCCAACTATTTGTTTTATGCATGGTTATTGTGTCCTTCCACAAACAGTGTCCAGGATAGCTTCCAGAGTTATACCTATAATAACAGTGGTAAGATAGACTTCAAAATAGAAAGTTGTTCCAGGCTGTAGGAAGCCCTCGGGCAAGAATTCCATCCTTCCTTCTCATTCAGAACAAGTAGCAGCTGCGAGGAAGATGAGCCATTCCCAAGCAACACCAGCCCTAATCCTGGGCATTGCTCTCTGTTGGGGTACAGAGTCAGGAATGGATGACATCCATTTTGCATCTCTCTATTTCTCAGTTTTCCAGGGCTTGCTTTGTACTCTCCTGCTTTTGTATCAGTCTTGCAAGTCTTTTTTAAAGCTCACCTGCATATTTATTTATTTATCTAACACTTTTGAATACCATCTTATAGCCACGTGGCTCTCTAGATGATTTACATGATAAAAACCACCAACATAAAACATTTAGACAATTAAAACCAGAATTTAATTCAATACAGAACAAGCAACAAGCCTCTTAATTAACTGACATTCCTTGCTTCTGGGAGTGTGCACTAGGGTTGTGATGATCCTCCCTGGAATCTGGCTCTCTTCTGGTCATCAGATTCTTCTCCTGCGTGGCTCAGACTTGGAAGCAAGCTGAGCTGAAAGAAAGTCCATGAATACTTGCAGAAGTCCTGTTGTACAGCCAGCCACCATCTTGTGCAGCATATACAGCACGAGGGTCACAAGTCACATGCGTGGATGAGGGATGCCTCTCGTACTTCCTGGGGAGTGCCTGTGTGAACACTAGGCAGACTCAGCACCAAGTTTGTTCTTCATGGCTGCAAGAAAGTGGGCCAGAGTCCAGGGAACAAGCCAGAGAAACCCAATGAATGCCTCACACATCCTTCATGGACACTCTGAGACCAGAGAATTGGAAGAATTCTCCACTGCCTCCCAATACAGGCAACACCATCCTAGATCAATCATCCTTCAGTGAAGAGGAGACACCTGGGGTAATTGGGAAAGGAGTCTTGCCAGATGGTAGGGGCTGGTTAAACCGCCCAAGTTCAGAGCTTTGCCACACCTTTAAGAGTCTCATATTAGCTGCCCCACTGGATCCTGGCTGGAGATGCTGGAAAGTCACCTGGGATGCTTCAAAATGAGAAGCACCAGAATGACTTGCAAGAGAAATGTTCATTGCCTACAGAATAATTCCTCCAAACAGAGCTGAAGAGAAGCCACCACAAGAAGCAGAGGAGCTCCCTACTGTGACTAAACCTTTGTTGATACGCTGTCTTTTGAGAAAGAAAGATGCACACCACTTTAAAAAAATCCCCCTTTTTAACAGTAGTCCAGGCTACAAACTTGACTTAGTATAGTATTAAAAATTTGGTGCTAATCTACACTAGAGCTTCTTCTGTATATCAGGGGTGTTGCCATGGTATTCTGCAAAATGCATTTACCACTGTTGGGGGACGTAGTGATGAATACAGTGCAGCTGAAGAGGTGATCTTGTGTCACACAAACATATCATTGCAGAAGTAGGAGGAGTTGGAAAGGTAGCATGTATAGGAGAAATGACCCATTATGTTTCCTTCTTTTCCTTTTTTAATATGCCTTGAGCTCATGTATACCCCTGCTGGTGCAGTTTCCTTCTGATTTCTTTAAGCATCCCCAATGAATCCCATTGCTTTTGAAGGGACGGATGATACAAGCATCACCCTCTGATGTTGTCTTTTGCCCATCTGGCATGGTTGTACCACAAAGATGGTACTCTTCAGCTGCGAGACCTCCAACTACCTATCATCTCCTAGGACCAATTAAAGGTACTAGTTTGCACTGATATAACATCCACGTATCTCATGCTAAAGAAACTGTTGTCTTTTCCCTCTAAGATCTTTCTGAAGCATTTTCCTTCATCATGAAAGTCTTTTTTTCCTTTTCCGAATAAAGTTTTTCTAACTTCAGAGCTGCACACATGCTGTACTCTGAATACGGCATTCAAATGGATGAATGAAATAGTGCTTCCCCTGCCAACCCCCAGGAACTAATTCCTTAATCAGTACTTCGATTTGGAAGGGAAGATATTATTGCCATCAACTTGCAGAATACCTCTGACACCTTTTCCACCTCTTATTAAAAACAGCTTTTCAGGCTTATGATTTCCCTCTGCCCTGGGCACAATAAGCCATTAGCATCTCCCGTCCAAGCCTCAGAAGTCCAATTCACAGTCCACTCCTCAACTCTGCTTTCCTCTCCGTTCCAAATTGCTTTTCTCTGTGTGGTTCCCCCACCCTCCCATGTCTTTCATAAGCAAGAAATCCATCTTTGTGCAAGTGAGTTCTCCATATCAAACTGGTTTGGCTTGAGAATTAGTGTCACTTCCTTCTATTGCTCCCCATTATCCTACAGACAGTTGCAAATCTGAATGCAATACTCTATTGTCACTGTCATTTTGAGTTGTGCTAGTCCTTCAGAGTCAGTTTGGTAACAAATATTAGTTCGTGTGCACAGAATTGAAGAGCATGTATGTGCATCATGCATGATGTTATGTCTTTGCAGTCCAGCTCTCTGAGTGCTGAGAAATCCAAGCATGTGGGTGTGGATTCAGGGTTTCAGACTCCTTTGAATGAGGACACTGGAAACTTTTGCAGTATTGACTGAAGTTTGCAGCTTCAGCAGTCCCAGATGTGGTGCTTCTCTAGTAGGCTCTAAGGAGGTGCTTTCAGAGCTTCAGTTCAGGTCTCCAATCCTCCAGCTTGATGTCATCTCAGTCTCATCCTATCTTGCAACTCCATCCATCTCAGAAATGTGGCTTCATGAGAGAAGGCTTGATGACCTGTCATCGTCCACAGGGAGGGAAGGAGTTAACCCCAATTGCAAACACTATTTCCTTCCAGAAAACTCCTGTTATATAGAGAAAACTCCAGAAGAAGTAGTTGGCCATTATTTCATCCCAGAAGATTGGCAGCTCTGGCCACTCAAGCAGCTCATCCGTTGTCTAGAACCCAGCCTTCCAACCACAGGATCTCTGAGTTGGAAGAGAACCTGAAATTATTTGACTCAGCTTCCATTTCACTGCCATACCTAGTTGTATCATTCCATTAGCATCTGTTTGTGATACCCTTCTCCCCTTATGATTGTTGAAAGCTGGTTTATAAGGCACGTTACTTATGCATACCTGAAAGACACACCATATCTGCCTAAGTATATACTAGATGGAATGGTTTCATTCCCAGTCTGCAAATACCTAATTGGCACTGCCAGCGCTGAGTAGTAGACCCCTGATACCAGTGGACTATAAGCAGCTGAACATGGGGAAGCTGAAGTGAACAATTTGGCCCAGTGTTGGATGGGGTACTGGAGCGGATCAACAGGAGAATCAATCCAAGGCAGAGACATTTGTAGGCAAAGATCCGAGCAAATAATTCCATCTGAAGGGAGGCTGGAATCAAGATGGAGGCAGGAAGGTGGCTAAACAGAGAAGGACTCTGGCAAACCAGAAGAGGAACCTAAACAGAACATGCTGATAGTCAGGTGGAATTATGGAATCATAAGGAAATGCTGGATCAGCTGAAAAGAGTGGGGATGCAAACCTTCTGAATCCCTGGGAGGGCAAGAATGTGTATCTCCCTCTGTGGTCTCATGTACACAGGCAAAAGCCACGGGATTGAGCATCCTCTCTAAGGCAGGAAGAGCAGGTTTGTTTGCCTCTGCATTTTTTTCAGTTGTACTTCAGAGGGGTGGGGGAAAGGGCTGGAGAGGCCTTTGGATAGCTGATATCATGACTTTTCCAGTCCCTTCTTCTTCCTACGCACCCAAACTCTCCTTTTTAACCCCTCTCCAAGGTTACATTCCCAACTTTGGAGAGGCAGCAGCATGGTTACTTCTATGTGACCTGCCCAGGGGATGGGATGCTGGGCAAAGCTCTAATCCCCAGTGCCAAACTCGGAACACTGTCTGCAACCTCAGAGATAGGCGATGACCCCTCAAATGCTTCACTCAGATCACAGGATTGCTTCCTTGGGGTGCAGGCATTTTGCACTTACCTGGGACTAGGTCCCACTGGACTCAGTGGGGCTTACTTTTGAGTAGACCCAACTAGCATGGCACAGTCAGTCTGTCATAATAAAAGTGTTTTGATCTGCTTTCAAGCCAGTGAACATATTTTGCCTTTTGGATCCTTGCTGCTATCTTTTCTATTTCTGCTCTCCTTCTGTGTGATTTCATTAACTGATTGTTGTTTTTAATGTGGCATGTAGCAGGAGATAAATGGCCCACTGATCAATAAGCAAAGAGATCTTGAATGGAGATATTTATTGATTTTTATCTCCAATTTGCCCATGCATCAGATTTAATTACACTTATTAATGTCCATTTATTGCCTGTGCGTGGGGGAGGAACTGCACAAAATACAGGTGCATCAGTTATAAGTAGTATTGTTAGTTATTATTATTATTTATTATTATTATTATAACATTTCTATGCCGCCCCTTGCCGAAACCTCGGGGCGGCTTACAACATGATAAAATACATTGAAATACAATAGTACATAATAAATTACCATTAAATATAAAAATACAAAAAATACATTGATTTACAAATATAAAATTAAAATTATCAGTATAAAATAAAAATATAGGGGGAGAAAGAGAAGGAAGAAGAAGTTGCCCTGGCCAGATCATATGTTTTAACAATTGAAATGATGTTTAAATAAAAAGGTCTTTACCTGGCGCCGAAAAACCAGTAACGACGGTGCCAGGCGGACCTCTTTGGGGAGTGAATTCCATAGGTTGGGCGCCACCGCAGAGAAAGCCCTCCTCCGGGTACTTACTCTCCTAATTTCTTTCACGGAGGGTTCCCGGAGAAGGGACTCTCCCGCAGATCTCAAAGGGCGGTCGGGCATATACGGACGTAAGCGCTCGTTCAGGTAGCCAGGACCCAAGCCGTTTAGGGCTTTATAGGCCATAATCAACACCTTGAATTGGGCCCGGGCTTCAATGGCAAGCCAGTGAAGCTGACGGAGGACTGGAGTCATGTGAGCATAACGCCCCATCCCCGTCAGCAACCTGGCAGCTCTATTTTGCACCAATTGAAGTGTTCGGACTGTCTTCAGGGGAAGCCCCACGTAAAGCGTGTTACAGAAGTCTAGGCGGGAAGTCACCAGCGCGTGTGTCACCGTCGCCAGGCAGTCGTACTCCAGGTAGGGGCGCAGCTGATTAATCAGCCGAAGCTGAAGGAAGGTGTTCCTCACTACCGCTGTCACCTGAGCTTCCAAAGAAAGCTCCAGGTCGAGGAGTACTCCTAAGCTGCGGACCTTATCCCTAAGAGGGAGTGTTGCACCATTCAGGACCAGGTCAAATCCACCCTCTCCGAAACCCGATCCGCCAACCAACAGGACCTCCGTCTTGTCTGGGTTGAGTTTCAGTTTATTGGCCCTCATCCATTTCCTTACCTCGGCCAAGCACCAGTTCAGCACAGCCACTGCCTCACCTGGATTAGTGGAGAACGAGAGGTAAAGCTGGGTATCATCAGCGTATTGATGATTCCGCAGCCCACACCTCCTGATAACCTCTCCCAGCGGTTTCATATAGATGTTAAATAGCAGAGGGGATAGAATGGAGCCCTGTGGTACCCCATGGCATAGCTGCCATGACGTAGAGACATGGTCCCCCAGCACTACCTTCTGGAATCGACCGTCGAGATAGGAGCGGAACCACTGCAAAGCAGTGCCTCCAACCCCCAATCCCACAAGTCTATCCAGAAGGATACCATGGTCGATGGTATCGAAAGCTGCCGAGAGGTCCAGAAGAACCAACAGGGATGTACTCCCCCTGTCCTTCTCCCTGCACAGGTCGTCATACAGGGCGACCAAGGCAGATTCAGTACTGTTCACATTTGTTTTAAAATATTTTATTGCTTCAAGGTGGAATAAATGTTTTGGAGAGTTACATGAAATCTGCATGTTACCTTAATGTTAGTGTTCAATGCCTCACCACCTTAAAGCCCACACAGTATAAAAGCTAATTTCCCCTTCAACAGGTTGACACTTGACAATAGCATCTACAGAAAAATAAGATAAAGCAAAACATATCGGTTCTATAAATGAAATCTAGGAGAGAAATTTGTGTAATGTAACCAACGGGGCATGGGTCTGGCTTTTCTTTTGCTTTGTGATGATTATGTTTTGTAGGAATGATTAGAACTGGTGATGGACAGACTCATCTCCTAGATCCAATTTCATTAATGGTTTAATTAATTATTATTGCACTTATCTACTGCCCAATAGCCAAAAGGCTCTCTGGGTGTTTAACAGAATTTTTTTAAAAAGCAACAACAAACATCACCAGCACCAACAAAAAGCAATAAAGCAATAAAACCAATAAACAGTAGTAGATGAACTACCATGGCCACAGTTTAATTGTGGAAAGGTACAGCAGCAGGTAAAAATACAGTACAAAATTAAAACCAAAGTAAAGCCTATTGATTATTAAATACCTGGCAAATCAAAGGTTTTCACCTGGTGTTGAAAAGGGAAAAAAGAGTAGGCAGCAGGTGTACCTGTTTGGAGAGTTCATTTAATAAATGGAATGCCAGCACAAAGAAGGCCCTTCCCCTGATTGCTGCCATCTTTATTTCTGTTAGCTCTCTGAAAAGAGACCTGAAAGATGATCAGAGCTGAAAAAATCTGGGTAGGTATATAAGGGACAAGGCATTCCTTCAGATAGCCTGGTCCCAAGCCATTTAGGACTTTAACACTAGCTCTCTGAATCGAGCCCAGGATATCTTCAGGGTGTCCAAAATGAATTATGTGTATCCATTCGATTCCTTGTGTCAAGGCCATATAATCATCATCATCATCATCATCATCATCATCATCATCATCATTATTATTATAACATTTCTATGCCGCCCCTTGCCAAAGCCTCGGGGCGGCTTACAACACAATACAATAAAATAAAAAATCATCCCCCTATTGGACAGGAACACATAGCCCAGTTCTACTTCCTCTCACATTCGCTTTTTAAAAACCAAGTCCTTTCTTTCCTGAACCTGAACTTTGTTAATGTTGGTAAAATCTGATTTTATTAAAAATGAAATGAAATTAGGGGGTGTCAAACAGAGGTGGGTGGAGACTTGTTCTCCGCTGCAGAGGAGGGCAGGACGTGCTTCAACGGAGCAAAGCTCAGGGAAGTGAGGTTCCATTTAGATGCCAGGAACCACTTCCTGACAGTTAGGATCCCGAGGGTGTGGAATGGGCTTCTATGGGAGGTGGTTGAGGCCCCACTGGTGCGGGTGTTTAAAAATAGGCTAGACATGCAGATGGTGGGCATGTCGTGAGTGGAGCCGGCTGGAGCTGGGGCTCAGACTAGGTGGCCCAGGAGACCCTTTCTGACTTACTCTGTTTCTATGTTTCTATGAAATGGTCTTCCCACAGAACAGCATCAGCCAAATTCAGTAGACACAGCTACTCCCAGAATGGAAAGAACTATGTTGCACCACCTGACAGAAAAAAGGGGATGGCAACTTAATACAGCACTAACATGCTTGAATAAACAGGAATTCAAACTCAGATTTTTAAGAGCTAATTACCCTAAGCCCTGAGTCTTGATGGATGATGTTTTCAGCTTTGATTCCTCCAACACTCAGATTCTTTTCAAAGAACTCAGACTTGTGAGATTAAGAAATTCTATAGGAAGGTTTGCTAATTTTGGTAAATTTGCATCAAAACTTAAAAAGGACTAAATTGCTAACCATTTCTAGTGAAGAATCATGCTTGCCATTTCATTTTGCCAATGCAAGGTACTAATTTCAGTTCTGATGAGGGATAGTGTACAGGTGGCAAAGAATAAGAATGGCATTGTCCCTCTTACTGCACTCTCTCTAACCAGAATTGGACCTTCCATAGCTGACTGCTAGGATGGTTGATCTGATTTTTAAGGCCTGCATGTATAATCTTCTTCTGGATAGATCTTAGTTCAGCCTGCTGGCATAACAAAGCCAGTTGCTCTGCTCTCAGCCAAGAAACATTGTCCCTCAGAGAAAGAGTAGCACAATATTCAGGCCTTAGTGCTTCAGTTCCTGCTCAGCTTTCTCTTAGTCTTTCTAAAATACCACAGACCAATCAGCCAACCAACTCGTTCATTCTTCATAGACTGACTGATCTGACTGTCAGCTCCTTACCTGTCATTTTCCAACTGCTCCTTTCTGTCTAGCTTGACTTCCCAGCCAATCAGAATTTGATTTACCTGATCCAGATCTCATCTGACAAGGTTTAACACAATTCTCTCTCTCCCCATCCTTAAGAACATCCCTAAAGAATTACTACGCAGGCATTGATAGTAATAAACTAAGACCTCAACTCTACCCAAATGTACATTGTAGCCTCACAGAGACAACACAAAGTATTAATTACATACTAACAATAGCTATATAATGGGCAATTCTTCATAGCTTGGAAACCACATTCTGTCCTCCACCTTATGCAATTGCTTGGCTTACTTTGGATGCAATCCCAAGCATATTTAGACAGAGAAAGAGTCTAACAATCAGTTTCCCAGTGAGCTTCATGGGGCCATGTAGGGACTTTTCCTCCTACATATGCATAGGCTTGTACCTGCATTGTTTAGGGACTATAATCCAGTTTATCACTGAATGTCATATAGAATGCTCATATAGAATGATGTTCATATAGAATTGCTCATATAGAAAGATGTTCATTGTGCTGCATATGGTAGGATTGGGCAATTAGTAAATCTGCAGCTACTGGTAGAGCTCTGGTTGATTTGCAGTAGATTGACAAGGAATTCGAACTCCCAAATAACTGACAAAATGATGCCCCACTTACACTAAATTATAATGGTGAAATGAAGGAAGCCTGAGGAGACTAGTGGAGGATTTGTATGGAAGGACTGGATTTCAATTCTAGAAATCAAAACAAATTCCTAGTCTCAGTACTCCTTAGTTCCAAGTACACATTTTTTGCACTTGGCTCTAGATAGCAGATCTCAGGGCTCGAGTACAAAGCAAATTGTTCCCACAAGCATGGTAATGAAACAGATACAATTCACATTACCCCCCCCTTTTTTTTTTTGGATAAGTGTGAGTTGTTCTCAGCTAACTGTGAAATACAAGAACGATCACAATAGAATGTTAATTAGCACTCATCATTTAACGCTAAGTTATTATGAGTTGTACACTGATTACATAAGAACAATGCATCATTGTAATGAAGGCTTATTAAGAACATCATCATATGAATGCTAATAACCACCTGCTTTAGACTTCTCGTTTCTTCTTCTGCATATACCACAAACCCATCTTTGGTAAGGGCATTAAGAAATGGTGCTCAGTTAATGTTCCACCCTTACAAATTTTGACAATGAATTCTGATATACCCATTGCAGAGATGGCCTCTTTTTTTATTTATGCTGCTGTAAAAATAAAATGTCCTACCTGAATCCATCTGAGCCAATGAATTATTATTTTTCCTGATATATATTACTGTCATTCTTTGAAGAACATAATTTGGGTTATATTACAGTGATTTATTTCATTAACTTGAAATTTTTATTGGCTAGAAATGAATTTTGCCCCTCAGGTTGAAAAAAGTTCAAGACCTCTGAGCAAGTGAAACCCAGAAGTTGCCCTTATCCTTCAAGTTACTGATATAAGATGCAAAGAGGAAGTGGATCCCACCTTATCTTTGGGCAGCAAAATGTCCTGTGTTGTCTTGGGCTGGGTGTGAGAGACAACTTCTCTGAATTGTCTGTTTGGTTGGTTTGCGAATATACAAATAAATAACCTCATGGTCTTGTTGTTAACTTCCATGATTCTATGACATTCTGGTTTAATTGGGGAATTTTGGGGGATCCCATGATGCCATGAAATGCAATGAAAATGCATTTGTGTATTTTCAGAACACAGAAGGAGGCCAGAAATGGGAGAACCACCTTCCTTTTGCAGACAGAGTTGGAAGGAAAGAGGTTAAAAATGTGTTGGACTGAACTATTATTTAATCTTACTCAGGATTTGCAGGGGTGATGGACGTTTGGGAGTTTGCTAAGCCTGGCGACTCCAGGTGACTGCCTTAGGATCTGTCTGGGCAAGCTCCCTGCCCACTTCCTCGAAGAAAGAGTGTGTGCTCGCCCACTCCTGTGCAGATCAGAAAGGGGGCCTCGCTGAGAGTTCCTTTCCTGAGGCTGCGGAGCTTCAGGTAATTGAGCAGGTTAACCCTGTAGGCCAATTGTCCCTTCCAATGGGTCCTGCCACGGCATACAGCAAGCCTCAAAATGGCTGGTCATCATAAGGGTGCCCCAGGATATTAACCTAAATGTCTCCCTTCCTGACCAACAATATGCTTCTCTGTGACCAAAGTAACCAGCCTAAGCAGGAATCCAACTAAAGGCGAGTGTCAACTACCCACCCCGTGACAGGGAAGAAAACATCCAGTTTCTTCTTTGCTGGTTAAAGGAGAAATAACAGGTGTGCAGCCATCCTACCTGGCCCCAAATGGCAGTCAGGTAAACTCACGTGGAAATAGGATGGAAGGAATGAGGCCTCCAGGAAGAAAAGAAACTGAGTGATGGGCAGAGCCACTTTAAATTAGGTGAGGGCCTCCTTGCAAGGGGTGTAAAATGCACACCCACGGCCATGCTGTTGCTGTTGTCTTGCTTCTCCTTCTGGTCTGGTGGCAGAAGCATCTCCAAAGGGGTCAGCAGGACCAATCGGGGGAATGGCCATAGCAAAGAGTTCGAGCAGTTTCACTGCTGCTAGGCCATAGCCTCTGTTCTTCAGCAGGTCGATATATTTGAGACAACTGAGCCATTTAATGTCTCTCTGAATCATTAATTACCTTCAGAGCATTTCCCATTCTTTTCTGCCATTAACACAGTCAGCCATTCACAGTCCCTTAAGCACAGCAGTTTGATTTGCCACAAGTTCAGTTTTCAATCTGCAGTTAGTAGTCATAGCTGGTCATTAAAACTACATTCCTTTCCTTACTAGGAAGTGGAATTAAGCAACAAGAGGAACAGACAAAGGTTCCATTTTAACAGGTCTCCTGTGCAAACAACTGTACCCTCCAAAACTCACATATAAATAACCCCCAATGCTGTAAAAAGGCAGAGCTAAATAATACTCCAGGCTGTGATCACAATCACATTTTCTTCCTTGGTTAATTTATAAAACGTGGATTGTTTCCTATACATTGTTCATGGCAGATGTAGATCTGACTCTCCCTGTTTCAAATTTGGCCTTTGTCCTGACATTGCTTTGATGTCTTCCATTAAAGTGTCCAAATTAATCTATCTTCTTTGTCTCCAGTCTTCATTTTCTTACTGAAATCAAAAGCCGCTGTGTCTATGTGTTGTCCGTTCAGATGACATAAAATGTTACCCATCTCTTATAGGTACTGGAAAAATATTCAACCTGTCAAGTTTGTTGCTTTGCTCTTTATCAGAAACACCTATCCAGTGTTTTATTATGCCAAGAGTAGATCCATTATTTGATGTGTCTTTCTGGAGCATTTTTCTTAGCAAAAACTTACTTTATCACTTCAGCAAGCAGACTTTTCCCTCTGTTCCTTGAAAGAGTGCTTACAGTCCCTAAATTAATATGTTCCAGAACCCATTGAGTAATTTAATGCACATTCCTATGCCTGTCTAGAGAGAGAAAAGCCCTACATGGCTGCTTGGAGTCTTCAAGGAGTTATTTCTCTCTAAACACGTGTAGGATTATGCAATATGGTGGTAGACTTTGGCAGCAGGGATGGTGAAGACTTTTCAGGGTGAAGCATCATCACTGATTGATTATCTAAATTTGCTTCCATGAATTAAGTCATTGGGAGTAATATAGGAAAGGGGCCAGCATATTGATGTACAAACTGTATCGATGCAATGCATTCAATTCAAGTAGAGCCTTTCTCCCAAGTTGACTCAGGCATCATCAGGCCTTCATCTCCAGTTTGAGCAAGAAAGACACTAAGCTGGTGGCTACCCTGGTGGTGGTTTCCTGCCACAGAGATTCCTTCAGCCTGATTCTGTGCTTTGCCACACCACATATCTTTGGGATGTATATCAATGGGGTGGATTTTCCCAGGATCCTTCCAGCACATTTTGCACTTGCCCTGTTACAGGCTAAGGAAACATTGTGATCCTGGTGCCCTTCATTGACTGGGAATAATGGGAGTTACAGTCTAACATTCCCAATCTAGAAGACACCACACTGGGGGAAGACTGGGCTGAGGGATTAAAAGCACAGAGAGAACCCTTCAAAACAAGCAACACATTTTTTCCTGTGGCTGGCCAAAGACAAGAGGACAAGACAACTTTCCTTTTAATACCAGAGCAGAAGAGGGAAAGTCCACAGTCCCTATAAAAGAGGCTGTGGTAGTGCAGGCATCAGGAGTGGAAATCTGATCTTAATCAGATAGAATCAGCTTGGAGGTCTCTTCCAACACTTTGATGCTATGATTTATTATTATTTTTTTGAGTGCACTTGGGGAATAATACCCCATTTCCCATGATCATTTATGTTAAAAGCAACTTGTTCCTTATTACATCTAGTCATCATACCTTCCATTGCTAGAGCTATTGAGCAGCTAGAATTACAATGTCCAGAAAATATCCACATTAAAATCGTTCAGAGGGAACAGCAGGTTGTTAAGTGTCATTATAAATGTTCCACATAATAAAAGGGGTTGTGCTTGGGGAGGCATACAGGCTTGGTTTTACTGGTAGGAAATCATCCTGAACCCACTAATGCCTCTGTGGAAAATGTCAGGGACTCTAAATATTCCGGATTGGTTACCGAGGTCAATGCTATCAATCATGTTAGAAATATCTATATAAATTAAGCCCCTGTTCCTAGCATGTCGCATCCCAGCAGCTCGACACAGAGCTTCAGTTTTCATGACACCTTGCCCAACTTTGTAGCAAGTTGTCTTGTACTCCTTTGGTCTGTTTAGCACAGGACCCCAGCCCTGAACTGGCAGCAGGGGCTCCCCAAAGCTACAGGCAAATTTTCCAGCCCTTCCCAGAGATACTGCGGACTGAGCCAGGAGCATCTTCTCCATGCAGGTGCTCTACCATGGGCCGATGGCCCCACTTCAGTGTTTTCCTTGCAGATGAGAGATGGGTAAGAATTTGGTTTGCTCTGGCTATTGCTTTCATTTGTTTTTAATACAAGCTTACCAAAAGTATGCATTTGTTTATCACTGCAGTGGGAAGACCTTGAGATGTTTAGGGTTTTAAAAATGAAAATAAGAGAAGGCAAAAGTGGCTGATTCATCCTCCCAGGCGAGGGCTTTGAGTGCTTTGTTCTTAAAAGTCTGGGCTTGAATCTCTGCAAGTACATGATATTTGTGGTGGTTCTGAAATAGAAACAATGGGATAAATACAACAATTATTTTGGGGCAGTGTGGATGGCTGAGAATTGAGGAATGTAGTGTGTGTGTGTGTGTGTGTGTGTGTATAATTTATTTATACCTCTGATTCTTTGGCTGTAGATTAAGACTCTTTGGATCATAATTTCTAGCATATTTTAACTCATCCCATAAGTGAATTCCCTGGGTTCAGACAACACAAGAACCCACACTCAAAGATTGAGTATGGGTTGAGTGTGAGTTCTTAAAACTATGGTTATCACAGTTCAACAAGCATAGGTTATCATGTTGCACAAGCTCAATTAGCAGGGCAAATAGCATATGGAATGTTATCAAAACAGATACGTTCACACACAGTACTGATCCATCATGGTGATCGGTTACAATGGGTTGCTAGAAACTACGCCCCCATCACTCATAATGAGCCTGACATATGAACAGGGACATCATGGGAGCTTTGGGCCATTCCCACTTCTCGCCCCCTCCCCCATTCCTGCTAGGACACCATGGGATGCAGGCATCCTGTCATTCGGGACCATGATTGGCAGCAGCTTTCAGCTCAGTGCAGCTGCCAGATTATACCCCGACATGCATAAGGGAAGATGGGAAAGGCACCCATGATCTGTGCTCCATGCCACTGCCTTCTGCTCAGGACTATGGCATGGGGGAGGCGTGTCAACCTCACCTGCTGCTTCATAGGACTACTCTTGAGCCAGAGGCAGGGATTTGCTTAGGGCAGTGGCTTGGAGTGAAGGCAGGGATCTGCTCTGCAGTGCTGTTCCAAGCAGTAGGCAATGGCATGCAGTGGATCCTCCCCTCCTGCTCAAGAGCAGATCTCCGAGCACCAGGTAGGGCTGACCTCTCCACTCCACACTGCTTCCATGAGCACGTGGCAGGAGTGCAGAACAGAGCCGGGAAATTTCGGGCTGCTATTCCCAAGTGATGCTTGGGCACATTGGAAGCTACTGTCAGCCGTGTTCTCTGGCTGGCCACTTGGCAAGACCAGCCTGGGATTTTCCTTCACTTATCAAGTGGCTTGGTTTGCTCATAGCATGGTTTCCCTGTTAGTTAGCAATGAGTGTTTGCTCCATTCAACTGGGTTTGCCCCATGTGACAAGCAACCAGTGATCATAGACAATGGTTGTTTGCTGTATCAATGTTGCACCAGTGAATCGCCTGTAACGTTGTTCCAGTTGCAGAGGGGGAAAATGCAATCCAATGCTGAATTATGAGAGAACAGAGTTGGCACTGGAAAAAGCATGATCTGAATGAGATCAGAAAGATTCAACTACTTCGGAGGAACAAGAGGCACGGAGGTAGCCCGTTTTAAACTGATTACCTTGTGTATAAGGCTGTTACAGCCGTCGTTGCTCATGACACAGATTTCTCCTTGCCCCAGCTGTAGCAATGGAGAGGATTAGGCTATAAATCTGTCTGAAAGGAAAAGTGGTATTTTATTGTTTTGTTTATATACTCATCAGTCTGACAAAAGTGAAAACAAAGTAGAACTCAAGCCTGGCCATTTTTTCTCGGTCAAGAGCTCCAAAGTTGGCACAATAACAGCAAAGGTGTGACCCTCGGCTTGAAAGAGAAACCAAAAAAGAGACACAGTGGAGCATTTCATCAGCTGACCTAAAAACAGGAAGCCATATATTGAAGAAAACAATCTATATTAAAATGTACATAAATCCTTAGCGTCCAGTCAGTTTAGATTGTTAAAAGTTATTACATAGAAGCAAACCAGAATCAAATGCAAATGATCTAGTATAGTTAAAATATACTCATCCTTATTAAAAGGTAACTATTTGCAGAGATGAAACAGGAATCATAATATTAAATGTGATCAATTCCACTTATTCATTAAACACTGGAACTGCTTTTCAGTAGATTCAATCAAAGCTGTATCTCTTGGAAGGATGTTCAGTCCTAATTTGATCTGGCTGTGTTACTTACTTAAAAGTAACTGTTATCTTAATTAAATATCCTCAAAATACCACCTTTATTGAAATACTGTAATGTTTAAATTGGGTAATTAATCCATTAATCAGTTAAGGGCATGCGAGTTAATTGACAAAAATTTAATCATTTGGCTACGTCAATTATTTATGGTAGGTTTATTGTAGATACACTAAAAATACTCTGTTCAGCTAAATGCATGCTGAATAAGGACAACCCTTGTTGGTAGGAGCTTTACACGCAATTAAGGAAGACTGTATGTACACTATGACCTTCTTTCTTTATTCATATCCGAGTGATTAACGCAAGCCACAATAACCTGGAAAAGACCTGAGCTGACTTGATACCCTACAGGCTTCTCTAGAAGCAATCACCACTTGTGTGTGGAAAGATTATTATTAACTTAGTAATAATGCATATTCTATTCGGATTTGACTTGCCCTTTTGCTGACCTATCATGTTTTGATCCATTTTGTGATTGTCTCCTTGATTGCCTCGGAAAGAAAATGGAATTGGAATTTTTTAGCACTGCTTCTGTTGTCACACATCCCATGAAGGAATGAGTAAATCTGGGTGTATTAGAGCAAAAGGTTACAAGTAAGATGTACTCTGAGGATGGAAACATAACCCATTGAGTTGATCACATTAATGCACATGCTTGCAGCACCCTTATGAATAAAATTAACACATTATAATATGGAATTAATACAATACAATTAATAGAATACAATAATATGGCATTGAATGTTTTCCTTGGTCATTCTAAATAGCTGAAAAATGTTCTTTCATTAACTAGTCACTCAATGAGTATCATCCTTCATTTTTGTTAGAATTATTCATAACAGGATTATAGATTCAATTGGTAGAGTTGAAAAGGAACAAAACCCCCTGGAAGACTTATTACCAACATGCTATCATGATTTCCTACAGTGTTTCTTTTAAAACAACGAGCTAAATCCAATGTTCCATGAGAAGCCTTCTGCTCGCACAATAGGATATTTTCATTTCCATTCCTTGTGAAATACCCTACATGTTCCATAAATTGCTCTAGAGTCCACATGGAGTGGACAGAGTTGGAAATGAGGAGCGAGACAAGGATGAAAAGGAAAAGACTGTAAATGTATGCATGAACGGTTATGTGAATAAATCAAACTCTTTAACATTGGTGTTGAATTCCTTACATGGCAGTAAATCCAGAGAAGTAATTCTATTGGCACTGCAACCCAACTGCAGATTAAGTATCAGATTCCTTGAGGGAAGCTATCCTTAGTTCTAGGATGGAGGTCTCAAGCTCTGTGTCTGTTTGGGCAAGATAATGACTCCTGTGCAAAAATTTCATGAGCTTGCTCTTCACAGAGTTTCCATGATTTGTCCCTAAAGAACTGACATATAATTTCTCAGTTCACAGAGCTCTGAAGTGAATCACTTTACATTAGGGGATCTCTGTAGCATGGAAACCCTAAGCCTACATTTGCATCGTGAACTGAGTGAGGTGGAACACTCTATTTACAGTAATTCTCAGCTGACATTTCTGAAAACATGTTGAATGGATTAAGGAAATGATAGAGTTCCAAGCTCACATCTTAGGCAGGTCTCTAGCATAGCAAACAGATGGCTTGTCGGTAGCATGAGCAAAAGCAGACTTTTCTTGAATGAACTTTTCCCCATCATCATCATCATCATCATCATCATCATTATCATCATCATCATCATCCTTTGCATTCTTTCTTCTCAGCCCTCAGCATTTGGACTATTAACATCATACTACAAGGACTAAGATACATTAGTTTTATTGCAAGGAATTTCTTCTTTCAGTGAATAAAGTAACAGAAGGCTGCTTGATGCCAAACATTTAATGAAAGTAAATACAGCAAACATGAATAGAAACTCTTCTAATGAATAAATCTGAATAATAAAATCCCCTATGGAGCACAGAGGCAAATAGGTTAATTCTTTCACTTGAATTTTAATCCTGACTATGAGAAATAAAACACTAGCAAGCTAGCACTTTTAAACACCTAACATCAAAGCAAAAGGGGGTTTTCATTTCTTTTAATAAATGAATGCAATCATGGAAAGCAACAAGGATCATGTACAATTCTTACTTCTTACAACAGTGCTTGAAATGAAATGATCAACCGTTAACCATAACATGATGGACATTATCTCAGGTGTCCTCTTGAACATTCATATCATTCTCTACCACCTCTGTTGCCATCTCCAAAGAACGAACTCATATCCTCATGCTCTGGGACTCCGAACTCAGGTCCGCCCAGACATCATATATTCTCCTGAGGCATTTAGCTTGCCTCTCTCTCTCTAGACATGCAAAAGAGGTGCAGCCCTCTGCACTGAGGGTCTTCCTCATCCTGAAACACCAGCCAATGCCAAGGTCACCAATTAGGATGTGTGTGTGTTTCATTCTCTGAGTAAACTATCTCATATTATTTAAGATTTTTATCTTAATTTAATTTTGGTTAATTCATTGGTTGTGTTTACTGGTGTGCATGAGTATATTTTATCTGAGGTGCTATCATTTTATTGTTTTATATTTTTATCTGATTAATAACTGTTTTATTTTAATTTATGCCTATTTTTATACTCTAGCACTGTAAGCTGCCCAGAAAAACTTTGGGTTATGAGACGGCAGAGAAATGGAAATACATACATACATACATGCATACATGCATACATACATACCAAGGGTTCCCAGGAAACAAAAGGAGTTAATTTCTCACCACCTGAAACAATGTTAAAATTCATGAGACCAGCCAGGAGAACCACCACAGCTTATCATGCTGTATGAAGCCGGCCAATGAGGCAAAAAATTCCAACATGAAGTTTAGGCTAGCATGGACTGATCAAGAAAAGGTCTTGGGATTGTGGTGGACTGCTCAATGAAAGTGTGAACCCAGTGCACAGCTGCTGCGAGAAAGGCAAATTTCATGTGAAGCATAATTAGGAAAGGAACTGAAAATAGCGTTAGAACTGCCAAGATCATGCTCCTCTTATACAAATATTTGGTGCATTTAGAATACTGTGTACAGTTCTGGTTGTTTACTGAGTTGGGAAAAGTGCAGAAAAGGGCAGCTATCAAGATGAAGGTGCTGAAGCAGCTGCAATTGCCGTGAACTGCCCAGAGAGCTTCAGCTATGAGGTAGGATAGAAAACAGCAACAACCACTCCCCTATGGGGAACAGTGAGAACAACAGGGACTGCTTAACTCAGAAAGATGGTGAGTAAGGGAAGACATGATAGAGATGTTCAAAAGTATGCTTGGTATGGAGAGAGTGGAGAGGGAGACATTTTTCTCCTTCTCCCACACAATTAGGTCCCAGGGCCACCCATGAAGCTGCTTGGTGGAAGATTCAGGTCAGATAAAAGTGTAGGACATACCTGGCTGCCAGCATTAGGCAGAAGCTGGCTAGTCACATCCCAAGTATGCACACATCAATAGAGAACCTACAGCATAGTCTCACAACAATAGAGAATCACCAACTGCCAGAGACTGAGCAATTTCCCACCCAAAAGCCTCCCTCAGCCCTAAGATAGACCAGCCTCCCAGGTGTGTGTAGAGATCACATGGATCCAAATTTCCCAACCATGAGTCCCAGCTGGAATTTCAACCCAAGAAACAGCTGTCCCTGTTGCCGCATCATACAGGGTATAAAAGGAGGCTCTGCCATTCTCCTGGGTTCAATTGCCATTTTGCTGTTATTGAACTAATACTTGAGAATACAAATTCTTTTTTTCCAATCGCTCACCTTGTTTCGTTTAATTGGGCCAAGCACAGCAAGGTCCAGACCGCTTGTGGCATAGAAAAGGAAGTATTTCTTCACACAGCGCATAGTTAAATTATGGAATTCACTGCCACAGGAAGTGTGATGGCCACCAATCTGGATGGCTTCAAAAGGGGCTTAGATTCATGCGGGAGGAGGCTATCAGTGGCTACTAGCTTTCCAGCTTTGTGCTCCTCCTTTATCAGAAGTGGCTTGCCTGCATATACCAGTCACTGAGGAGTTTGGGCAGGTGGAGGTCCCACACCCATCTTGCTCGAGAGATTCTGTAGGCAGCTGTTTTGCTACTGTGCAAACAGACCGTTCAACTAGATAAACCATTCATTGGAAATAATGAAATGAAATTCTTGTTCATTTAGGACTTGAATGCACCGATATTACTTGCAGCCAAGGCAAACATCTAAGAATAGAATACAACTTGCTTTTACTAAACTACATAATGAGGAAGACCTTTCTGCTAGTCATATCAAAACGGAAATATATAAGCAGAGAGAGAGAATGAGAGAGAGAGAGAGAGAGAGAGAGAGAATAATTATAATACCAAAGGATGTTAAAGATTTGTCAAGGAAACAGATTTGTCAAGAAAACTAAGTATCTAGGTATTAATATATTTGGGTCAGAATATTCATGCTGTGATCCAGACACCGTGATTGCCTTAACAAATCTAACAAGAAAACAGTTATGAGGACTAGCAATGAAAAGAATGCAGAGACTGTAAGCCAACCAAGTGTTGACAGAATATCTTCAGGAAATTCACAATATCATCAATTGTTCTTAGCAGCTTTCAATTTGACATTAAAGAAAAGGCTTCAGCTTGTGGCTACAACAGCATAACTACTTTGTTTTTTGTTTTTCCTCAAGAGGAATTGAAAGCAACATATGCTTTGCTTTTGTTTTTGTTTTCAAAAACTACTTCTATGAAACAAGACTTAGGGTGTTGACTGTGAAGAGAAACAATTGTCACCCACTTGTTTTTATTTTATTTTATGTTTTATTTTTTAAAGGATTTAAACAGAAAGGAACCCAAAAGTATAGAATGGGTTTTAGAAAAACCATGTTCATATAAATTATGAAAAGTTATAAAGGTGACAAAAGTCTTTTAAGAGTTTAAGATTATAGAAAGATTCCTGTCAGAATAAGAAGCAGAATTTCAGGCAGAATTTTCCAGTGAGCCTTCTCATCGGTGCTGCAATTGCCATTCCGAATACTCAAGCTGTGGCAGTGGCACTCTGCCTCTTCTTGTTAGGTTTAAATTCAGCAATGGTCCACAACCCTAAAAAAGCTCACAGGTTCTGGGTATTTCGTCAAACACCCCTGCAACTCACCCTCTTCAGGTTCACAAAATATGGCAAGCCCTTGCTGTTGCTTGAATATTCAAACTGTCCCCCATTCCACTGATAATAAGCCCTGGGGGAGAAGATTCCCTCAAGGTGGGTTCTTTTACATGTGAACACTGTCACTGAGGAAAGAACAAAGATGGTGGACTTTGCATTACATTACGGAAAAAGGAGTCATGTGGTGTCCCAAAGTTTTTTTTCTAAATGACACAGATATAAGATTGCATATCAAAAGTTTTATCTCTGTGAAAAAGGAGACTTCACACTTAAATGCCATCTTTAAAGTACAAGGCATTAGATAACAAGTAATCATTCTAACTGCTCTTAACATAAAAATGAAATACCAAATACCAGTACTTCTGAGTATTAATTATGTAAACTCCACATGCATCTAATTGTCTATCACATCTACAGCTTTAACTTCCAAGATTGGTCAAAGTTTAAAAAATGTGGAGAACATAATGAAATCAGAACACATGGTGCTTGGTCAGTCTAATTTATTTTGCTGTGTCTTTTAGCTAAGACAATCATCAACTATAGTGAAGGACCCTCAGAGGTTTTGCTAGACTTATAAAAACTCAGCTGAATTTCCTCCAAAATTCCTCTGCTGACTTTTAATTTTTCTTATGGGAACATTTCAGTGGGAACTTTAATGGGGAGGTGTACTATGCTGTAACTAGGGTGCGTGAAGAATCCATCCGGGGCAGGAATCCATTAGATTCCCTAGGCTTAGCACCCTGGGCTCCGGTCCACTTAGCAGCAGCCCAGAGATTCTGGCAAGCATGTCCAGTGTTCATGGGCATTTGCAAGAAACCGACTTCTTCATACAGCACAAGCTTGAATGGCAGCTGCTCCTGCTGCCTAAGAAAGCTGGTTGCAGGGCGGTTGGTAATGAGGGGTTTACCAGGAAAGCAGTCCCTGACAGCTCACAGTGCTACAAAAACAGTGGTTGTTCCTGGCACTGAAGAGGGCTGGTCACCGGGCGCTCGGTTGCAAGGGGCTCACCAGGAGAGCAGCCTCCTCTTGGACCACTGTGCAAGCAGCATCCCTTTTCCGCAGCAGCTGCAGCCACCTTTCGAGCAGCTGCTGATGCCAAAGAAGGTTGCCAGTTGCAGTTCCGCAAACATTCACAGACTTCTTCTCTTCTTGGCTCACTTTGGAGGACTGGGCTGAGCACAAGGGGAGCCACGAATGCTTAGAGGGACGGATTCTGAAATTCTGACTTATCTTTACCTGCAATATGATGCTGGTATTCTTGGTATTTTGGCCCTGGCCTTTTTGCCATCAGCCTCCCCCACACCTCAGATTTTGGGCATTACAGCTTTCCTAAAATGTTGCTTGGTTCTCAGGCTGAGAGAGATTCCGCACCCTGGTCTATGAGAGTTGTGTCCAGACCAGTGTCGGCTGTGAACCCCATGCAGAATGTAGCAAACGATCCTTGCTCTTTAAGCTGCAATGCACAAAGCAACTCTCCTGAATATTTTATTATGTGCCACTTTTGGCACATAACAAAAACAAATGGCTTCCCCAGTCCCTGAGGGAGAACATCATATTTATTACTCTTTTATTTATATGCCACTTCCCATTTTACAATTCTGAAAGTGGTTCACAACATGATACAAAAGAAGGCACCATTAAATACATAACAGCGTTTAAATAAGTGAATAGCTGGGCAAAGCCAGGACACATGCTTTTAGTAACGGTCCAAGTCATGTGATTGTTGGTGCCTGACACATCACAGAGAGGAGGTCATTCCAGATGTGAGTCACAAAAAATGCATGACATTATTTTCCATTATTATTTAAAGTGTCTTGAAATCCTTTTTGTTGACAATGAAATACAAACACCACCAAAGATGGCAATCTATCCTCTCCAAATATCCAGCACATTTCCAAGGACCCATCCTCAGCAAATGTAAAAGAGGAAAAAGAAACAGATGTTGAGACAGGAGAGGAGAGGAGAGCTAAATGTCATACCCATAAATGAAATGGGGGAAAACAGAATTCAGGCAGGTCTAAAAAATCCAGACTTGAATGAGAGAAGAAGCAGATAGGAGGGGGATAAGTTGTCCAATTTATTTGCGCGTAGTGTGCCTGAGTCCCATGAAATTGCCTATTATTGGAACCTCTAAACTAGTTTTGGATGGGGTCATAAGTTTCTTTAGGCCATCCACAGTTGTTTTCAGAAGTAGCTGGGGATGACACAGAATTTAAGAGCTCCCCTAATATGAAAAAGCTGGGCCAATTACAAGGCAAGCCAAACTCTCCTCCCAAGTTTGGCTCAGCTTCTCATTAGCTGACTTTGGTGCTAGCTATACCCAGCCCTTCCTGCTTCTGGTTTCCATCTTGTCCCTGCTCCCAAACTCAGTCTGGGGAAGAAGAGGGAGGAAATATTATTGGCAGGAAAGGTTGGGAAACTCAGAGAGGTTCTAGTGACACAACAGAGCTTCTTAGCATGTTCAGAAGCTGCTGTTACCATCGATACTTCTTCAGACATTGTGGCTAGGAAAATTAAAATAACAGATTGCAGCTTTTGCAGTACTGGTGTCAAAGCCTAGGTAAACAAACTGTATGCTGAACATTAAAGAAAGGTTATAGCTGTATTGGAACAGCACTACAAAAACAAATGTGTGTGACCATGTGCAAAAGAGTAGGCCTACAGATATCCATTTGACAGTCTGCCAGAAATGTGTACATGTCACAAGCACAGCAGAAAAGCATAACTAAACACATGGTAATTTTCCAAGTTATTCGCTCTGCACTATTTTTATAAACAATCCTTGGCACTAAAAGTAAGGCTTTACTTATCTTAAGAGTTGAGGTTGCAAGCATACGGGCAAAACTAAAGCTTGCCTCCTCTGTTCTCTGCTTCTTCTACACTGTTACAAAGTTTGTGTCATTCCAACCTCATCCATTCCTGTCATTGCTTCCTAAGATGGGTATGCCTGCATGTTTGGAAAAGTGGGCAGAGAAATCTCAGCAGTGCCCAACACCTAAATGGGCCCAGTAATTCTGAGAATGCATCAAAGGATCCTAAGAATTATCTTTCAGAAAAGTCAAAACTACCAATTACCTCCATCCTGGGCCCAAGCTCTGAGTGCTTTGTTCTTCAAAGTCTGGGTTGAATTCCTTGCATTTCAACCATGGCAGTGCTTAATGTTTGCCTAGAAGACTACCTATGGCCTTTCCTAATATTCTAGCCATGGCGTTATAAGCCTTGGTAACTTCTCTATTGGATTTTTGTAATGTGCTCCCTGTAAAGATACCTTTGGGCTTGGTCCAGAAGCTGCAACTGATGCCATGGACTGGGTTCTCCTTCCAAGTAAACCTTTGGTAAAAGACCTGCACTGGCCACCATTGACCTGCACCATACTGGGCCAAGGTCAAAATGTTGCTGTTAGCATATGATGCACTAAAAAACATGGGAGCAAATTGTGATCAGGACTGTCTCACTTCTTAAGTCATTGCCCAATCTCTGTCATCATAAGAGCAAGCACTTCTGAGGGTATCACATGCTCTGGGGCTTTTCCTCAGGAAAATTTGCTGTAGAGCATTTGCTGTTCCCATCCACTGGAACACTTTACAAGTTGACAAGAGACAGGCCCACACAGTTCTTTCAAATGTCTTTACACTCATTTATTTACAGAGCCTTTCCCTGAAGTGTCACCCAGCAGACTATGTGCTTTCATTGCTGATGATCTGTACTGTTGTCATTTTTATTCTTATATTTATGGCTGTTTTTATGCCATTGTATTTTATGATCACTGCTCTGATACTTGAGTGGAAAGAGGCATATAAATCGACATAATTAATAATAATAAATATTTTCAGTGGAAAAAACCTGGCATTTAAAATGCAATGTGAAATAACAGATTCACCGATCCTTGGTCTTGAATGAACAACATTACAGTCTCAGCAATAAAAGTTTAAGCCTGATTCTTCTCTCCACCTTCACACAAAAAGAAAGAAGGCCTTGCAAGCGCTCAGGGCTATGGTTCCTTTGTCATGCTCTCATTCCACCTCTCTGCTAGCATTTCTTTCTTACCCCATGATCACCTTTTTCCTCAGGGGTGGCTTACACAATCCTCCTCCTCTCCATTTTGCCTTCACAAGTGTGAGGGAGGTTAAGGTACGAGTCGGTGAATTTTGTGGCTGGGCAGAGACTAGAAGCCAGAGTCTCAGTCCAACATTCACTGCACACCGCACTGGGTGGAGGCCAGGCAATCCAGGAAGCTGGCCATATGTCTGCTTCTCTCTGCTGCCCTACCAAAACAGGCAGAACTTCTTTCTTTGGAAAGGCCAAATTTCCCATCAGCGAATCTCTCTGAGGCCATGTTACAGTGGTGGGTGAGACCAAGCACAAAAGTGTGCAGTGAAAATATACCAAGCTAATTATCCTGTCCCAACATTGGTAGCTTGAAGTTACCATCACAAACCAAGCCTTAGAATGGGGAAAACTGCAACAACACCTGGAAACCATCCAATGGTTGATGGACAGGGACAGGGTTGGAGCCAGGGGAACTGCTGGACATTTGTGGAATGCTGGATGCTACACTGGGATCCTGGGCAAGCTGAATTTGTGTAACCCTATCCCTCGGGATTATTACATGAATCATTTTTGAGACCCCTGATGTAAATTAGCTCAGTGGTAGAGATCATGGTTGATATACACAGATCCCAGATCCTTTTGCTGGCATTTCCTCTTTAAAAAGAAGGATTTCAGGTTGCAGAATGAGGAAGGAGTCCAAACTTGTTGACCCCATGATGATGAGAGGAAATAATACCAGGCTTGGAAAGGATAGTAGTCCAGTGGAAAAACAGCTCTTGGGCAGCAGAAATCTCAGGCTCTCTGCTGGACTTTTCACCTAAGAATGATCAGGTGGCAGATGGAAATCCTCTGCTGGAGATCCTGGAAAGCAACTGCCAGTGTGACTAGAGAATATTGGCCTCCATGGACCAAAGGTTTGACCTGGCACCTGGGGACCTCCTGCTTTCAATAGAGAAAATATGCACATATGTTTCAACTACAAGGCACACGTGTCTGCTTGTGGCTCCATGAATGTGTGGCCTGAAAATTCTAGGCATGATTTAAATTACAGTGAGAAGCTTTTCTCTCATTCCAAAGTGGTACAGAGCACACTGGACCTGAATGGAGAATGAAGTGGCAAGGTAATGGGAATCCAAGAGATTTCTTTCTCATATTTAAGTGGTATCTGTGTTGAGGCTTAACAAGACTAACATAAATGAAGAACAATTTTAGAGATTTCTGCTTCCGAAGCTGACAAAGCCTGAAAAAGTGAATTGATTTTGGAAATGACGTTAACAATGACCTGAACATAAGATGGTTAATAAAACAAGCATAGCTTTTGTCTTCAAATACAGAATTTGAAAGCTTGCAAGGGAAAAAGCAATCCTGACTGGAATTACTTTGGAACCACAGCCTTTAGCTATAAAGAAAATAGTTTCCTATCATCAGTCTTATATTTATCACAGATATTCAGGGGAAAATCTTTAAGAGTAAGTAAAAGGAATAGCAGATAGTTGTTAAATGATAAGAACTCCAGATAAGAAAGAGAACCTCCTAAAGTTTTTCAAGGGAGAAAACACACACACAAAACTTTAACCAGCACATTTAATCTGAAATATAATGAAAGGAACATGAGGAAGTGGGAATAGAAGAAATATAAAAAAGAGTAATAGAAATGTTTTAAAATGCTAATTATGCATTTGTAGTCACTCTAAAGAGCTATGCTTAAAGCGTTTCTCCCTTCTAATGGGAATGCTCACTGTTCTGGAATGAATTGAAGAGTTTATTCCAAAACCTGCAGAAAAATACATAAAATGTTTTGTTCCATTGTATGGAATGATTCCATATATAGAAATGAGTGCACAGATAGCTGTAAGTATTCCCATGGAAAATATGGAAAGTACATCTTTGTGGTTTTTACATTCCTTTTCCTAATGCTTAGAATTAGGCACATTTTTTTGTCTGTGCTTGTTGTAAACTATCCCGAGACACTAGTAATGGGGCGGTCTATAACAGCTTTAAATAAATAAATAAATAAATAAATAAATCTAAAATAAGTGATATGCAGATGAATGCACTTGGATCCCAAGGTCCAAGACCCGAAGCTGTGCAATGCACAAGAATCCCTGCAACCCGCTGCACTGAAGCTTTTGAGCACTTACTTTGGTGCAATTTCCCCCAGAATCTGCTCTGGGCTGAACTGTTCTCCACCACTACTGAAATTGCTACTGCTAAACCAGCCAACCAACAAATCAACCAAACAAATTAAAAGAGATACGGATGGTTTGTGCAAAGTACACGAGAAGTATGTGCCTTCCTGCTTCTAGACGAGGCATGAGCTCCTTTCGTGCCCTTTTTTTTTTTTTTTTTTTTGCAGATTTTGTGGGGAGAGGTTGCTACTGCTACTTCATCAGATCTGGCAGAGTTGTCCAGCTCCTGCTTTAGAAGAGTACTTCAGGTTCTTAACTATGTGACCAGAAACTTCAGTAAGCCTGTGAAGCTGCTTTAGATACGTCCTATATAATCCAAGCTGCTCCATCAATAGCTGCTGGTTTTTGTTCTTGTTCTTTTGTACCTGCTGAAGTTTCCTAGAGAGTGTCAAAGGTGAAGATGCATGGGGATTTGATTTTTGCTCACAAAATATGCAAACATATCTGTTTGAAACTCCAAATGTCAGCACAAGTGCATGGCTGCTCAAAATATCCACAAACTGTCCAATGCATGCTTGTTTTTATCTCATTCCCTAATTCCCAGTTCGATTTGCACACATTTTTGCCATAAACTGAACCAGCAGCACTTTAGTCAATGGAAGGAAGTTGCACAAATTGAGAAATTCATGTAATATTGGCAAGTTATTCAAATCTCTCATTTGATCACCAATTTGCACGAGTTTTCCATTTGCACAGTATGAACACTAATCACAAAAATCACACCAAGACCAAGATGGCTGGCAAGACAGTGTTCAGAGGATCTTGCTGAGCTTGAATAATGCATACTTTCCCTAGAAATGAATCTAGGTCATCAATATTGGATGTTGCTAAGCTGTGAATAATCATGGTGAGGCTATAATAAAACTCCTCAAGAATGAAATAAAACGTTTACTGAAAGTTGCCCACTTTACCCTCACCACTTTACTCTGCCAAATTCTAAATGGACTCTATGCAGAAACTATGAATAAACCAATTTGGTAGATTATCGCATGGAGATCGTGGTCTTTTAAATGTTTGTACAGGCAGTCCATCAGTTACAAATGTCTAAGTATGAACAACCCACATTTATGGAATGAATTGCCATAAAGCCTATTTATTTTTAAACATTACTTTGGAAAATTGTCATCACCATAAGGAGAAAAGAAGCAAAAGGGAGAGAGGAAGACCTCCAAAGCATGCCTTCCTGTTCTGCCCATTTGCAGAGGGAAATCTCTCTGGCATTTCCTTGCTGCAAAAAGGAGGCAAGGGTGAGTTTGCATGGAGGTGGGGGAGGGAAGAGCCTAAAGATACTTGAGGTTTTTCTACGGTCTGGTGCCACTAACTCTTGCAAATGCGGAGGACCAACTATATGTGAACCAATTTAAATATCAATTCCACTTAAAGACAAAATTCCAGTTTCTCAGGAATGTTTGTAACCCAGGGACTGTCTATATGTGTTTTGGCTGACCATATGCCAGAGATGTTTTCAACTGGCTATGAAGGCTGACATGGCTCTATGGACTGGTGAGGTACAGGAGACTCAGCTGTCCCTGCATCCGGCTTCACTGCCACTCTAATGCTTGTACAGCCATGAATAAAGCCTGGAGTTACAGCTTAGCCGTTAAGACTGCAAATCTGCACCATTATTTAAGTCATCTGCTTTGAAACTTGCTTTTAAGAACTCATGTGGCACCAGACTAGCCACACTGTGAAATCTGATGGAACAGACCAGGTTTCTTGTTGTTAGAGATCCACTAACAATTGTCATGTGGCCACAGTTCAGGTAAGCATCTCATGCAGCCCACTTTAATGGTTCTGCTTTCCTTATCACCGCTCATCTCGCACCTGTTCTGCTGCCGCTGCTTCAATGGATGCCCTTGCTGAACACGACCTTTGCAACCAGTGCCTATGAGCCATTGTTCCAGTGGGCAGGCCAGCTTTGCACAAGACGGGATAACCACAGGGAGAGGTGAAATATTATATGCTGCCATTTCCTGTACAAGTAGAAAACATCTCTGTGCTTAATGCCTCATGCCACCTGAAGCAAGTAATTGAATACAGATTGCTACCCTTCCTTTTATAATTCCCCACACTATGCCAGGGAAGAAAATGTCAATTCAGTACCTGCAGTGTATCACTAATCACTTCCTGCAGTTTGACTTAGACTTGTGATCTACACACCTCCTGTGCTCGCCCAACAGAAAATTAACCACCCTCCTACCATGTATTCTGGGATACCTGAATCATCTCTCTTTCTGTTTTACTAGGTACTGCAGATTCAATCAATTAAACAAAGAAAAGGCTGTTTCGCTAGCAGTGGTTGTATGAAATAATTCTATGGTATATCTTTCAGCTACAGTAAAGGAACCTTGTGGGTAAGTCATTCAGCAACTTATCTTTCACCTATGTTATAGTTTCAGAAGGAAAAAATGAACCAGACAGACTATTTTTTACATTGTTTATCAGGATTGGACTCCACATTTTCTCCAAGAAATTCAAGATGGCGGGCATGGCTGAGTTCTACTTGATCTTCACCACAATGTGAGGTTACAGGTGAAGCCAAGTGAGAATTCTATCACCATGGGCTTTTTGACCAGCTACCCCCATTCTTGGAAACATACACCCTTGGTGCAATAACACTTGTCTTGATCATGTCCGTGGGGACTCAATGTTACCTTATATGGGGCTACCCATGAAAAGTATTCAAAAAATTCACTTGAGCTGCTGAGTTCTTGATAGGAGTTGGTCACTTCTAATATATTACACCAATATCAGCCATATTGTCTCCCAAACGGTTTATGATAACATCGTTATCCTTTTGGTATCCAGTTAAGACTTTCCTCCAGGGTGGCAATGATCTTACTTGGCATCCAGCTCTCCTCTGTTTGTTGGACTTCCTTTCATGTTGGCCCTGGTTCAGGAAGTGAGCCTAGCCAAGAGGAAGTCCATGAATGCCCTCAAAACTCCAGTTGTGCAACCAACAACCTTCTTCCACAGCACATGTAGCACCAACAGATGCTCAGGTCGCTGAGGGCTCACTTCCTGGAGTGGATTCATCAGGAAGTTGGATTCATGGTCATGAGAAAGTAGGCCTGAGCCCAGGGAGATGAAGCCAGAGAACCCAACGGATTTCCACATCCAAAACAGATTCCTCACACATCCCTGCTTTTCTCTGCTCCTGGGCCCTCTCAGAATATGATAGGGCATTTATGTCTGTTGGCTTATCAGTTTCTGGTCATGCATTGTAAACTCCATGTTTTAAAACTGTTCTAAAATGTTGCATTTAGAAGATTTCTATTTTTATTACCTTGCGTTTATGGGTTGCAATTTTTGTGAACTACCCAAAATGCTGGTAGCTATTGGGCGGCATGGGCATGAAATAAACAACATGAAATGGAATATGGGTCTGCTGTGAAATCATTTCCTACTTTGATGGAATGCTAGTTAATTTTACTCTGCTGCCTTATTTTGTGTGCATATGTGTAGGTGTGCTCATATATCTCTAGCTAGCTGGCTGATTTTAATAATTATTAACCACGGTTTAAAAAGGGAGAGAGAGAATGCAAACACTTTCATAAGTAATTATCCACTGAAATAGGATGGAATTCTCTTTGTTTCTCATTTCTCAATCTTAATTTCAGCTCATCTTGAACTCTGAGAATTTCTTTAGCCTTAAACTTGCTAATCCCAAACTTTAAGAATAAATTTAGATTAAGATACATTTGACTTTTTGCACTTATCTCCTAATACATGCCCTTTGTGTGCATCTTGGCTTAATATGCACATCCTTACCAGCAGTTTTCCTAACAGAATGCATTAAGCTATTTTCTCTTAGTCAGACATTTTTGTACATGGCACGTGACAGTAGAACTCCTTGGCAAAATTCAAAGAAGTAAAGGATAGCTGACATTCAGTTTGCCTAGTCTTTCAAAAGAGTGAATGTAGGAAAATTAGCATTAAAATGTGAACCGAATGAATTTCTACTCCATCCTGATGTCAGAGAGTGATTAACTTTAGAAATGGCAGCTTGCCCATAATTGTGCCATTTTCTTCACCCCAGAGCACAGATTTGAATACAGTCCATCCCATCCCATCATCACACCATCAATTACGTCACATGAGTTATGAGCGACTCTGGGATTGTCACCAGCCCGGCCCAGTTGCCCTGCTTTAACTGGATAAGGCACCAGACAGCAGTGCCCTTACTGTCCTAACACAATCCAGAGATTTGGCGAGTCCTTTAATTCTCCGTTTTCCACTATGGAGGAAGTTGTGCTTGTGTGAACACAGAAACAACAGGAGAAGGGGTAGGCAGTCAGGTTTATAGTCCTAGTTTCCTGCGAGTGAGAATTAAGCCTTTCTGCATCACTTCTCCTTTCAGCAGCCCTCTATGCTCAGACTCCTCCTAACCATTTAACAATAGAGATAATGTCGCATCTCTTCACAGCATCAGACTAATGATAAGGTTTCACTGGGAGTTTCAAAAGAAAAGAAAAGCATCAGTCAGTTCTTCAGGGCTTAACTCACTTCTTTCAAACAAAAAAAGAAAAGAAAAGAAAAGCCCTAGCACTGAAGTGAAAGAAAGCCCTCCGAAGAATTGAAAAATAATAATGCAGTAGGGACCTGAAAATGTAAGCCATTGTATCTACAAGAAGAGAACAGGGTTCAAGGCATTCCTCCGTACAGAGCAGACAAAGCCTGAAGCATTAGAGTTTTACAAACTTACAATCCACCCTTCCTCCCTGCATGAGAATATGCATTATGGCAAGATCCTAGTCTGGTAACAGTTGTTCGCCGTGCAGGGTTGCAAATACATTCGAAAGATTAGATCCTGCTCCTGGTGGGGTTAGTGCTCAGATTTCTGTTGAAGGAAGTGGTTTAGAATTAAGCATTAAGCCAGGGAGAATACCATACTGCTGCCTTAAAAAATCCACTTATGCTTCGGATCTGAAAATCCTCCTGCCTGTTCAAGCAATACAACAATGAAACCAATTACTTACAGAAGTCATGGGTTCTCCCACCTTGGAGGCAATCAAGATGCAGTGAAACAGCCATCTATGGTTGTTATGTGCCATCAAGTTGTTTCCAACTAGTGGTGATCCTATGAATGAAAGCCGTCCACAATGTCCTGTCCATGACAGCCCTGCTCAGCTCTTGTAAAGTCAAGGCTGTGGCTTCCTTTCTGGGTTCAACCCATCTCATATTTGATCCCCTTTTTTCAGCCTTTGATTTTCCCTAGCATGATTGTCTTCTCCAGGGAGTTTTGCCTTCTCATGATGCGCCCATGTATGACAGCCTCACTTTTGTCATTTATGACAACCTCAGTTTTGTTAGGGATGCTTTAACCTGAAGTTATGCACTAAGCAGGAAGTTGGACCCAATGACCTTAAACCAGATCTCACAACATCTTTTAAAGAGGTTGCTGGAGACCTGAAATAGGCTTGGAAGAGCTAGGCTGAGCAGACAGGTGTTCCTCTTGATCAAAACTGCCCCTCTCCTCTTCCCAAAATATGATGATAACAGAGGCTGGAATGGACACTTATCATGCTTGTTTTCTTCACAGTGACCTACTAGTGTTGTTGTTGTTGGTTGGAAAACAGTGGGGATGCCAGCAGGGAGAGTTAAGGATGTCCTTTCCCATCATCACTTCCTCATTACCACACTTACAAATTCAGAATCCCCAGCAGGTGCTTCAAACCTTAAAAAAACAAAACAAAGCAAACACCTCAGGAGATCTGAGTGCATGGTGGCAGATACAGGTTAAGTTTATTTGGTTTCTTTATTTGGTCAATGTTTGAATTTCCTGATGGTTAACACATTGGGGGTGACAGGTCAACAGTGGTAAGTGAGGCCAGAGCCAAAGTGGATGGGCCAGCACCTTATTTCTTACTGCCACTCTTTTCTTCCTCCCCCCATGACTTCCCATGCAATGGGCTGGAAGGGACAGACCACTCATGCAAGAGGTTGGTAATGATTGCACATGGAGAACTTGTAAAACAACCACAACCACAACTTTTGGAGTTAAGATCAGGGCTGCATGAGATGACACTGAGGGCTGCTTGCTAGGCCATCCGTCACGCACCTCTGACCTCAGCCACTGGTGATGCATTTTTATTGATGTGCTATCTACATTCTTAACTGGTATCTGGCCCAGAAGTGTGAGCAGTACAAGGTCACAGACACTGGGAGACGGGTGCCATTCAACAGCACAGGGACTAACATTAATTGCTGACTCTCAGAGGGACAGATGCCTTTGGCACTGCACAGGACTGTCACACTCCACAATGGGCCCATTAATGAAAGAAATATCAGGATGCGTGGGTGGAGGAAATGACATTGCAACCTTGGCACCATGGTTAGCCGAGATGCCTGGATCTTCTGCATCGATTAAAATGAGATAGAAGGATGGGCTCATAGCTCCTGCTATTTTGACTACTTCCAAGCTTCTGAGCTCAAGCACTTGTGTTGTAATTTATATTGCACTATTATTATAATCACTTACCCACTTAACAGCTCAAATTACTGAAATTACTTTTGAGTTAATTACATCTGTTTTATAATATTCACTAGTTCCATTCAGGAAGCTGAAGCTGTTTTGAAACTCTACACTTGACAAGGTCAGGCATTCAGAATGTAAACAAAAATGGATCTGCCATCTTCCATCTTTGTCCTGGCCATGTACTGAATCTATTAGTTTCATGTCTTCAGGCCCTATTTTTAATCGTTTTTGTATATCTCTTTGCAGAATATCAGAGATAATTGACCTTGCCAATTATTTTTGCATATGTCCCAATGCCACAAACTTTCCTCAGAGTTGCATAAATGTTGCAAACATTTCAACGTGGCTTCCCAGCTTCATAATGTGCTCAGAGAAAATCTGCCATCTATGATTTCTCTTTGCAGCTTTGTACTAAGTGACCTTATCAAATTATAGGCTTCCATGTGTTATCTCATCCCACATCACATGTGAAGGCAGAAGAGCTGGTCCTTTACAGAATTGAATGTATAACTAACTGTTCTTGTAAAGTTTCTAGTACAGTATACTGGTAAACAGGAGTAGAAAAATTACAATTGTTTCTAAGTTTATCCTTTTACAATGCTCTCCTCTGATAATGGGGATTCTCACAGACTTGATCCAATTCAGGACGGGAGTAGGAAGGGCTGGAAGGAGGTGGTAGGAAGAAAGCGATGAACACAAAGCAACCTCACATCAGCTGACACGTGGATGGGGCACTGGGCTGCAAAAGCCAGCCCACCCAATATTAGGCTGCTTCATGCTCAGCATCCCCCACCCACTTACCTGTGCTGTAGGATTCAAGACAGGTGAGGCTCATCGCAGTGGGGCCCACTAGGATTTTTTAAGCTTGCCAACCTGAATAAATGCTTCAATAAATACATAAATAAGCTGTGGAACATAGAGGTGGCCTCGTGCCTGTTTCACAAGGTACTTGGCCCACTGCAGGTATTTCTGCAATAAGTCAACAAAATTGTGGCAGGGTTGCATGCCCTGTTCTTTTGGGCAAGGGTACAGTTTTTTCCAATCATCATGTCCTATTTATCCTTAAACTGTTTACTTTGATTTTTTTCAGGAAATGGCTGGGCAGTAATTTGACTGACTTGCTCTAGGCTTTCTTGGAGCAGGGCATTGAGCTTCATACTTTATTGGATTGTTGGATTATTTGCTTTCTTTACGATACTAGTCTATTGCTTCTGTTCCCCAAAACAGAACAGGTTTTCAGGAAGGATGTAGAACCATCCCATCAATCCGGGAACAAGGTGATAAGGCACAGATACTGGTTGGATGAGACAGAAGACTAGGAGGACTCGTAAGAGAAAGGGCTGTGACTAATAGGTGGAGTACCTGTTTTGCAGGCAGAAGGTCTCAAGAGCAATCTCTGGTATCTCCAAGGCTGGAAGAAGTCATGCTTGCAACCTTGAGGTCCACTGTCACTACCTATATCAACCAATGATCTGACACTATATAAGACAGCTTCCTGTGCCCCCAGGTCCAATCCTTCCTGAAATCTGGCCCTTTTCTGTTTGTGGACTTCTTCTCATGCTTAGCCCTCACTTAGGAAGCCAAGAGGAAGTCCACTAATGCTTGCAGAAATCTGGTGCACAACCAGCAACCTTCTTCCACAGCACATGCAACATAAACTAAGGCCACAAATCATGTGTGTGCAAGAGGGATGCCACATGAGCCATGTTCATGTGGGCTTACTTCCTAACTGGCACCCACATGAATACTCAGCATGGCCACCAGGGAGTCAAACCCATGGACATGAGAAAGTGGGTTGGAGTCTGGGGAGCCAAGCCCAGGGAACCCAATGGATCCTCACCTCCCAAGTGGATTCCTCACACATCTCTATTTCCTACTGATGTAAATAGGACTTGGTGGAATATATTATGTCGAACCCAGCATACAACCACCACCACATGTGCGTGTGTGCTTGCATACGCACGCACACATGTGGAGTATCATGTGTCATTCTAATTAAATCTTACATCAGAAAAACAATAACTTTGTCATGCTAGCAGCCTTCCATCAGGAGACACATGGAGCTGATAAAGAAAGAACAGTTCAGCTCCCAGCCCAGCCATAATATTCACTGGATCAGCCTTCTTCATTGCCCATGCTGTCTGGGAATGATGGGAGTTGCAGTCCAAGATATCTGGAAGGGACCAGCTTGGGCAAGGGTGATCTAGATAAGTTGAGGGATGCTTTTCTTTTTCTCTCTCAGCCCTGCCCTCCAGCAAGAACAAGACTGACCTTCCATATAGACATCACCATGATTACTGAAATAACATCGGTGAGGTGCTTTGATTACTCTAAACTGCCATATAAAATGTACTTACTACTAGTAACTCCTTCTTCCATAAAACAGAATTCATTGGAGATGGAAGCAGAAGTACAATATAGGTCAGCAATGTAAGGTCTTGAATATAAAAATTAGGGTGCTTTACATTCCAATAGGACAAAAATACCTCAGGAGCTGAGTCAGCTGAAAAAGTAACATATATGTACTCTTTGAAAATGAACTGAAGAGAATGTGGGCTTGTAAGATTCCATTCAAAGCATTAGAAGTAGTAGTATGTAAATTCCAAAGTGAACAAACATTCAGCAGTCCCAGAAGAAATAAATGCATGTTCCTTGAGGTTTAGGATAATTTGATGCACTGAGAAACAGCAGGTACCTTCCTACAAAAGCTGGAAATGAGTCTCCTGAGATAAATATCGTAATCCTTTCATGAAGCACTGCAAGCCAAACTTGCAGGTGCTTCACAGCAACCCAAGTCCCACTTTGGTTTAGTTCACCAATAATTGCATTGGCATGTTTGTTTCCTCTGTTGCCTCCAAAATATCTTGAAATTTAACGAGTCTTCTCACCAACGGGTGCTTCCTACGTAGCTTCTTCAGACATAAATGAATGTCTTCGTAGCTCTCCCTATCTCCCTTGGAAAACATTCACACTAAAGCTGTTGGATGTAAATATTTTAAACTCAGATTGTTTTGGTTTCCTGGAACTTCCTCTAAGAAACGAATACATGCTGAGCTACCGAGGAGGTAAAAATACCTTCCACACTCTGCTGCCAATCCAACTGGGGGGTGGGGGGAATAGAGGTCAGGGCTTAAATTTGTCTCTTCTCTTTTTTCTTTCTGCAGTTGTTGCTGCGTTCAATCTGATTTATCAGTTTTGTTATCTCAGTGAAGTTGCTAAAGCGATAAAGCTTACTGTGTTCAGCACACTCCCATTAGCAATGCTTAAGGAACTGGTTATTTTCTCTTGATTTGCATTTCCTGTCCTTTCTTTTGTGCATCTCAAATGTTTTGATACACTTTATGGCTAAAAAGTGCATCAAAATTTATCTTAAAATGCATTGTTAGAAGTGCATTTGAGAGAAAATATGTGAAATGCATATTAACAATTCCTTCTCTGAATGCAGTTTGGTGTGCATTTAATATATGATACAGAGATCTAAATTTACATTTAGAGTTGAATCCTACAGACACTTTTCTGGGAGTAAAGCCTTTTGAATGCCATGGTTCTTACATGGAGGTAGGTATGCACATAGAGCTTACACATAATAGAATCACAGAGTGGAGTTGTAAGGTAACAATTGGGCCAGCAGGTACATCCCCTTGCTGTAATGCAGAACTCCAAGTTAAACCATGCCTCTCAGATGGCTGTCCAGTTGGATCTTGAGTGTCTGTAATGTGGGAGACCCCATGACCTCCCTGGGTAATTGGTTCCATTGCCGTACTGCTCTGGCAGTCAGGAAGTTCTTCCTGATCTTCAGTCGGAATCTGGCTTCCTGTAACTTGAGACTATAATTGTGTGTTCTGCACTCTGGCCTGATCAAGGAGAGATCCTGGCCCAACCTGAGTGACAATCATTCAAGTGCTTGAAGAGTGCTATCGTATCTCCCCTTAGTCTTCTCTTTTCAAGGCTAAACATGACCAGTTCTTCCAGTCTCTCCTCACAGGGCTTTGTTTCCAGCCCCTGATCATCTTTGTTGTCCTTATCTGAACCTTTTCCAGTTGATGTGCATCTTTCTTCAACTGTGGTGCCCAGAACCAGACACATTAGTCCAGATGAGGCCTAACCAGTGCTGAGTAGAGATGAACTAGTACTTTGTGTGATTTGCAAACGATACTTCTATACATGCAGCCCACAATAGCCTTTGCCTTTTTTACAGTCATATCACATTGTTGACTCATATTCAGTTTGTGATCTATAGCTAGGGCTGCAATGATCCGGAACCCAGCCCTCTCTTGTCCGCCAGACTGCTTATGCAACTGGAAAACTTCTTCCACATCATGTGCGGCATGAACGAAAGCCACATTTGCAGAAGAAGGAAGCTGCTTGCCCAGTGTTTGCTTGTTTCCTGGTGAGTGCCGGCATGATTGCTTGGTGCTCTTGTCAGGAAGCCAGACTTATAAGCACGGGAAAGCTGGCTGGAGTCCTGGCAGCTGAGCCCAGGGAATCCAGTGGATTCCCATCCCAAAACAAATTCTTCATGCATCCCAGCAATTCTTTCTCACTTATAGTGTTCTTTACACAGGTTTTCCTGTCTTGTCATGATGCTTCTCTTTCCCTCTGGATGCAGAACTTGGTATTTGTCCTGAATAAATTTCATTCTGTTGTTTTCAATCCAGAAAGCCAGCCTATCAAGATCAAGTTGGATGTTGTTTCTGTTTTCCAGGGTATTAGTATTCCACTCAATTTTGTGTCATAGGCAAATCTGATACGCATCTCCACTTCTATTGTATTAATAGAAATATTGAAGATCACTGGGCCCAGGACTGGAGCCTGCAGTATCCCACTCATTACCTCTTCCCAGTTAGAGGAGGTGGCATGAATAACCATCCTTTGAGTCCAATTCTGTAGCCAATTGTGGATCCATCTGATAGTTGGGGCCATCTAGTCCACTTCTAGCTAGTTTGCTAATCAGGATATCCCAGGGTACTTTGTCAAAAACTGTGCTGAAGTAACCTATGCTTTAGTAGTTTCAAAGCTGATTAGTGCAATGCCCTATACATGGGGCTGCCCTTGAAGATGTTCAGAGCTAAAGCTTGTGAAAAATGCAGCATAACGGGGACAAAAAGATTAGAACATAGAACAACAATTCTGGCCCACTTGCATTGGTTGCCCATGTGCTTCCAAGTCCAGTTCAAGATACTATTTTAAGCTATGAAGCCCTACACAGCTTGGGGCCACAATATCTAGCAGAATGTCTCTGGGACCTCTGATCACCCTCTCCAAAGAAAGGTCAGTTGGCAGCAATAAGGAGAAGGGCCTTTTCAGTGATGCCACCCATTCCCAGTTATGGAACAAGATACCACTGAGGCACACACAGTACCTACTTTAATATCTTTTTTGGTGCCAGGTCCAGATTGCTGGGCATTCAAGTAGTTCACCAGTACACTGCAGCTTTGTTAGCTGCTTAAACCACTCTTGTGATTAAATTTGTATAAGCTACCATAGCTGTTTATATTTTTTAAAAATGGTTTTAAATTTTGTATGGTAATCTTTCATAGTGTTTTTATCACTTTTTGTATTTTATATTGTATTTTATATGCTGTTATATACCGCCCACAGAGCTTCGGCTATTGGGCAGTACAGAAACAAGCAAACAAAATATTGCATTTAAAGACATAACCCAAACAAATATATTGGTACATCCATCACCTTTTCAGTATGACTGCATAACTACAAATATCTGGACTCACTACACAGTTAACAGATTTACCCACCATTCCATATTCCCAGGGAATCCTGGGGACTGTGGTCCTATGAAGGCTGGATATAAGAACAACTACTACTACTTAGGAAGAAAGTTGAGTCAATTCAGCTGGGCTTCTTTCCTCAAAGGCATCAAAGTTTTAAAAATTATCTCTTTTGAAAAATGTGCTTTGCCCCTGCCAGGATAAAGAGCGAGTGAGTGAGAGAGATCACATTTTTATCTGTAATGGGAACAACTTAAATAATGATAAATGCGTATGCATATGCCAGAGGCAGACAAAACGAAATGCCTTCTGTTCTTCAAACAAGGGAATAGCCACAAATGATTCAGAGCACCATCCTTTATTCATGCTTTTTGCAACAGGTTCAAAACATGACTAAATTGAATACCAGTTGACAGCGCTTTGGGTTCATGGCTATCGAAATCTGGTGATCTCTGGCAATGAGGCCTTCTCTAACTTGATGACTTTTGCACTGTACTCATCAATGGTGTTCACTGAGCAATGTAGTTCAATGGCTTGAATGAACAACTTGTGTTTATTCAAACAACTTAAATGAGATCATCAGGTGAACAGGTGGTGCGGCACATTCTGGTTTTTGCGTTTGTCACAACTGTGTTTGTGTTTGTCACAACTGTTATTTGCACGTATCCCACCCACTGGTGAAAAGAAGGTCTTTGTTACTGGCAGAGAATCCTGGTTTCACAGCCTGAGAGAATGTACCCTTGAATCCATGGGGAGACCTCTGTGTTACAAACTTAAGCAGTTTAATTGGTGAGAACATTCAAAAAAACCCTCTGCAGAGGCAAACCTTCACAAGCAGTACTGTCGGATAGAGCCATGTCCAGCTACAAGTTTCCAGAACATACACAGAGCGTTTTATAGGTTTTGAGTCACATGTACAGGAGTTGGTGATGAGCAAATAATGGGTACATATCAACCGATAATGTATTCAGGAACAAAACAATGTGAAGAAACTGCAGAGGAGATGTGGCAGAATGGTCCAGTAAATATCAGTGCTTACAGAGTCTTGATATGGCAAAGAGAAAGGCGCATGAATCATAACAGGTTTGGGGTGTGGGTGTTGACATGCAACAAAACTCTGAAGGGTTGTTTGCTGCAGCCTAGCAGATTAATAGAACAAAAGCCTCAGTGCAGTGATATGGGTCAACTAATAATGTAACAAGCTTAACTTTGCAACTAAATGTGAAATCCACCTCAGGCTAGCAGAGAGTTTTAGCCTCTTAAAGGGACAGAGGACTAATAAAGCTTCAGGGAAAAAGTAGCCTGGCTGAGAATTCTGGTTCTTCATGGCAAGAGGAGCAGGGACAGTGCAGGTTTGATCTCATATCACAAAGGCACCTATGAACAACCTTTCTCTGTACAGATTTATTTGGATTTCCCTAATGTTACTATTAGTAACTGCCACATGGGGGTTGGGGTGGGGGTCTCAGCCAGAGAAGGAAGGGTTAAGTGCAGGATAAGGTCCCCATCTGCACTTACTTTTGAGTAAAGCAAAAACAGTAAGACAGTCTCACCCAACAGATTTTTGGGAATGTGTAGTTGACCCTAGCTCTCTCTTTTAGATCAATGGGCCTTACATAAGCTTTCTTTCAGCCAGATTGTGTCCTCATAGTGCAGGCCTATGTATTCCTCTCCAGAACGTTAATAAAGATGCCCCGTTTTCAACCCCAGACAAAAACACAGTTGTGATTCTTAGGAATGCTTGCACTTTTTCAAGCTTGTAACAACATTCATAAAATGTATCCCTTTCCCAAACTGTGTACTTTAAAACATGCATTTTTCTAAAGGATACCTTAATTAATGTGAGAAAGCATTATTTTTTTCCTAATCAAAAATGCACAGTTTCGCTCTAGGTGGAGAGAAACATGCTTGCATGTGTGAGTGTGAACAAAGCGAAAGAAGCATGGGCCTGGAAAAAGGGAAGCCTCAAAAAACTCCAGTCGCTTCTTCACCTGCCTCTACTGAAAAGAATGCTTCCTGATGTTCAACAGGACTTACTCCTAGGTAAATATTACAGATGTCCAGCCTTAGTCTAGCTATGGATAAAACTGGGAAGGCCATTTGGCTTATCTTTCATTTGAAGGTCTGTTCTCCTGTCCAATCATGATTTAAAGATAAAAATCAAAAAGAGCTATTAAGAGTTAGCAGAATGAATAACAAGTCACAACGGCCATCAGGTCACACTTTCCTGTGCTATGGACAAATGACTGCATTTCTATCCAAATTGCAATGATGATTTCTACCTTTATATTTATTCATATTGATTGCCATAAGCAGATACTATGCAAATACTTGTCTTCTTTGTTCTCTTGTTAGGTGAGTGATAACTAAACAGTTAAAATGGCTGACTTTTAAAGGCTTTCACAAGGAGGCTTTTCCAGCAATAGCTTTTAGGGATGTGCAAATGAGCAAAATTCAAGTTCACTGAAGTGCTTCAAATTCCACCTTGAGGCTTATTGCAGCATCAGATTATGAGCTTTGCTCCCCCCTTTTTGAATTAAATCCACGTGTCTTTATGTACCTTTTTCCATGAATGCATGCATCAACTGTGTGTATCCTTGAAATGCACACATTCTTCTCCCTGTGTGCATTGTTCAAGAGCACACTTTGCATGTGCATTTTTCAAATGTACGCATATTGTCAAACACAGCCCTTTCTCGGTTGGCAAATGACATTGCAAGCTTGGACGTTAGCCATAGCTTATGTATGAGTCTGTGTTCAGTACCAAAAGTGTGAACTGTATAATTCCTGATGAAAAACCAACTGAAGTGAATTTTTCATACATTCCTGCTTTATACTACTTCTTCATATCTGACCAGTAACATACAAGTATTATGTCAAATGGTGCTGCAATAACACTTATATACACTCAAAATCATATGCACTTATATGCACTCAAAATTCTTTTAGAAATGGAAGTTCAATGAATATTTAGATGAGGAATCGATCCCCATGTTCTTCTGTACTATTTCCCCCTTATTTATTTATTTTTTCAATTCACAGACACACTGAAAATGTGAAACGATAGCTCAGTCCCCAGGAATGCATTTCTGTTGTGTGTGTCTGCAAGGAACACTGGCGATTTTCTCCCTTTCTGTTCTAATATAGCATCATCTTCTTCAGTGCTGATTGATATTGTTTTTGCACATTGGATTCATGTCCTCCTTGATGCGAATGGGTATGAGGAGAAAGGGATAAAAAAAGAATCCAACATTCCGATAAGAAGTGAACTGGAAAGGCCGTTTCCTCACAGAATTGCACCACTTATTCTATTTGTTGTGACAACTTAAAATTCTCGGGAATACATTCTGATGACAGTGGAATGTGAACTCACTTTATTACACATGACAGGAAAACATCATTGAGAACAAATGATTTGAAGAGCCTTTTTGCCCTGATCTGTTGTTCCTTTCATTTACATTCTTGCAGAAGAATATTACTCTTTGTGAAGCTGAGTCAGGGCAGAAATTAATTTCTATATTAGATCCAGCATTATAGGGACCCCTGCCCTATAAGGAGGGTCTGAAGGGCAGACAGAACAGATGTGAATTTGGAACACCATCCTTGGGGTAAAACTTTCTCTCCCTCGTCATAGAATGATTCTTATGGGAAAAACTCACAACAAATCAAAGTCATGTCAGATGGCAAAAATGCACATGGATTTTTTCCAGAAAGGCACATGAGTCAGTAAGTATCTGCTGCCTATCTCTGTGGAGGCCCCCATCTATGGAATAATGTCTCCGCTGCGGACCAGCTGACACCAATGGTGGCATCATTTCAGCACTAAGTTAAGAAGGCCCTCTTTTTGAAGGTTTTTAAAGTCTTATTTACCAGGGACTTGAGGGGAAACATTGGGTGTTTTTCAGAGTTAATATTTTGTTGTTGCTCGTTTTTGTCTGTTTTTAATAATCTGTTTTTAGCTTTTTAAAACCTTTAAATGTTTTTATGAATTTATAACATTTTATTTTATTTTTATCATCTGCAGAACATGAGGAACTATAGATGGTCCTGTAAGAGATGGGTGATTGCCCTGATGAATAACCTGTATCATGGAGCTAGCTATGCTTAGGACAGAATGTGGAGAAACAATAGTTTCCCATAGGCAAAGGGGTCAGGCAAGGGTGAATTTTACCTCCCTATCTCTTCAATATTTATGCATAAGGAAAGTTGGATTAGTATCAGAGAAAAGAGTGACAATTGCTGGAAGAATTGGCACTAATTTAAGATATGCAGATGATACCCTATCACAGGCAGAAAGCAGCAAATTGAAAAAATTCCTGATGAAATGACAGAAGAAATTGCAAAAGCATGACTGTAGCTGAGCATTAAGAAAACAAAAATTGTGTCTAAAGAATTATGGAACTGTATGCAATGAATTATACAATGAAGAAATTCAACCTGTGAAAGATTTTGCATACCTGGTTCAATTATTGGGAAACTGTAGCCAAGACATTAGAAGACTGAAACCTGGAGGAGCAGCACTGAAGGAGCTAGAAAGATCACCAAGTGTAGGGAGGTCTTGCGGGAGACCAAGAGCAAGGTTGTCCACGTTGCATTCCTAATCTCTGTGGATGAGTGTGAAAGCTGGACAGTGAAGAAAGCTGACCAGAAGAAAAATGAGGTATTTCAAACAAGGTGCAGGAGGAGAGCTTTGTGAATACCCAGGACTGTCAGAAAAACAAATGGGTTCTAGATCAAAGCAGTCCAGACCCTGGAAGCAGAAACAACAAAATTTCGGCACATAATGAGAAGGTAAGACTCACTGGAGAAGACAATCGTGCTAGGGAAAGTCAGATGCAGAAGGAAAAAAGGAGGACCAAATATGGGATGGATCAACTCCACAAGGGAAGCTATGATTTTTCAAGCAAGGCTACTAAGAACAGGACATTTTGGTGGGCATTCAGCAACATTTGTGGCTGAGTAGTAGAAACCAGATTTCCTGGGTTCCAGCCCAACAGTCTTACAAGTAAGCTTCATACTTTAGGCTTCCTTCCCTTATTTTTTTTTTTTTTTTAGATTTCCCATCTGTGTGTTCACCCCACTCAGTCTTTCAACTCTGTATCTGCTGTTCTCTCCCCTGCTTCTTGTCCATTTCCCATTTTTCCCATCTCTCTTTGTACTGTTTCCCACACAGATACATGCAAGTGTGCTCCCTTCTCTGCAGCTTCCTTTAAAACGAAAACAAACGGAAAGGTAGCAGAGGCCCCATTCCCCATTCAAGTGGGGGAGGAGCTGCCACTGAGAGCTCTTTCTCCCAATGTGCTGCTAACAGATAATGAGATCTGGACTAGTGGGGGAGGCAGGGCAAACCTGGAGATGGAGTCTGAGGTCCATGGGAAATATCGTTTTCTCCGTAGGTGCTGAACTTGCAATTCGATTTGGGAAAGCTACACCCCTCCCACTCCCCAGAAACCACTAGGTTCCTTTGCTCGGCCCACTGCTCACTGGTTTGTTGAAACATCTGATGAGGGAGGGAGGGAGGGAGGGAGGGATAGATAGCAGAGGACAGAGGAAAAAGTGGTCCAGTTAATGTGGAGCCCTCTGCTGACACTGGGTGAAGGAAAGGACATTGGAAGTTGCAGCCTCATGAAGTACAAAGATGGTCGCTATTCTTGCTGAGACAGGCTTGGCATGCTAGGAAAAGTCAAAGGCAGGAGAAGAAAAGGAAGACCGAATCTGAGATGGCCTGTTTCCGTTCAGGAAGTTACGGCCTTGAGTTTTCAAGAGCTGAGCAGGTCTGCCAAGGAAAGGACATCTTAGAGGTCACTCATTCAAAGGGTTTGCCCTAAATCACAGGTGACTTGGTAGCAAGGAACAAGTTTTGGAAGCTGCACTGGAAGAGGGAGAGAGATTGGGTGGAGTGGAACCAGGCAGAGGAGAGGCCTGCAGGTTATCACTTCTAACTAAAATAACACTTGAGATCCTAGGGGAAGTCAAAAAACTTGATAAAAGCAGCAGACTTTGGCTTGCTGGTTTGTTTTGTTCTCAGGCATATTTGTAGGCTTTCATCTGCAATCTCCCCTTTTAATGCTCACTTTTCAACATTTTTAACAGAAAGTGACATGAAGCAACACTTCACGACCAATTGGCTTTACAGGGTGCGTTGATTGTTGCACTGGGTGACATTTCTTAATCGACATGTGCTGTGCAGCTAGCTAGTGTTATATTTTCCTTCCCATTATGCTGGATGTGGGATGCTCTTTTGGAGGCAGCATCTGCCAAAATATCTTCTCTAAATCTTTCTCCTCTGGTGAGATCTATTTCAAATGATTGATTATCATGTGAAGGAGGCATATGGCTCAGATTGTTTCTGTTATTTCCCATTGACTGAACCAGCCTTCCTTGGCTTCATGCTTGCCTAATGTTTTGGATTACAACTCGGTCAGTGGTCAGGGATTATGGAGATTGTAGGCCAAAACATCTGAATGTCATCAGGTTCGAGGCAAGGTGAACTAGATTCTGGTTGTGGTGGTGAAAGAATAGTAAAAGTATTGTCCCAAATCAATAGGACAGTGACCTTGAGGTGTGGTGTGGTGTGTGTGTATGAGTGCATGCATAAACAATATATCAAAAACATGCATGATTTTGTTGAGAGGCTTATACCAGGGCATAAATTATCTAAACAAATGTGTTCCCATGCTCAAGCAGCAGCATGTTTTAAAACACGTGAAGAAACTTTTCAACCCGCAGTCCACATTATCTTGTGATAACCCAGGTGGAACAGATGGCCGGATGCGCGTGGCGGGTTGGCTGGAGCCAGAAGTGGGCTACGGCAAGCAGCAGGCATGTATCCCCTTCTTACTCTTGCCTCTCCATCAATCTCCCCCTTCATACTTTACTTGACTTTTGCTGCTGGGAAGAGAGATGGAATGCTAATCAGGATTTTTGAAGTCAAGCATTTACATGTTTCAGACATCCCTGGAAAATGGTTTTTGGGACTCAGCCCAAAACCTAGGTTCCCCTTCAGCACACTTTGTCCTTCACAGTGTAGCAAATGTTCCACACTGGCCGCTTGTCACGGTGATGACCCACAACCTTAACCTCAATGAGCTGGTCTGTATGATTCCCAGGACGTTTGGGCCAGTGGTTAGGGTTTGCTTTAGGCAGTCAGTCTTGCTTTATGCCTGCCTCCCTCATGTGCACCGCACTTCTCAGCAGGCACCTTTTCTGCTGTGTTTGTCCTAAGTTTCTGTGCACTGGTCTAGATTGGGAAGGGTGTTCTGACTGGGGCTGTGAATCCCTGGCCCTGCCTGTGTGGCCCAGTGGAGGGCACAAAGCTGTGTGAGAGCCATAAAGATATTCCACAGGGACTTGTGGCTTTACTGTGAAGCAGCGGTAGCATTTGGGCTATTCCCTGGAAGCACGTGCCCTTTGAAGTATCATCTATTGCAGTCACTAAGACCGGTCTGTCTTTCTGTTGCAGAAATATTGATTGCAACTATCTGCCAGTCAATCAGTCGTTCTGGTGTATTAGCATAAGCAGATTATAGGTCACCACAAAGTGGGGTTATTTCCACCAGTCTGGCACAGTACACAAAGCACATTTCGACTAAGAGCTGCTTTGCAATTCATGTGACGATTTTGTTGAGTGGTACGGTAAATTAATGTTAGACTTCGGAGTTAATGGTCTGGATGTGGGACTCTTCAGATGGTGATATGTATGGGACTTTAAAGCAGAGATAGAAGGGAAACCTCCATGTAGCCCATAGACCATGTGGAGTCCCCCAGATAAGCCATGGTGAACAAACCATCAACAAACCATGGTTCTCTTCATGGGTTGTTTTGGTTACTGAGCCTTGGCTTGTTAGTCTGGCTGGTTGAGGCAGAATGATAACCCATGTTTCAACAACCCATGGTACAACATCAACCTTGATTATTGTGTAGCTTACCATGTTTCCTGAACCCAGTCATGAGCACTTTGAAAAGGTTTAAGACTGCAATTTGAGAGCTTGTGCCTGGAGCTTTAAAAGCTTTAAATAAATAAATAAACACGGTCAAAATGAGAGAGGTTCCAGCCCCTTTGTTCAAAATGAAGTTAGAACTTTTTTCCCCCCACAATCATAATCTTTCCCACCAGATTTCACTAATAGAAACACTGGAAATAGCCTTTTCCACTCTTGTCCCCATCCATCTGCTCATTTCTTTCCAGCTGTTCCTATCCCACTGAAAGAAGCCTCTTTCGATGGCTTCTGTTAATAGTTAATAAGAACAATGATTTAACTCATTGATTATTCTCCTCTGGCTTTTAAATGCCTGTACTGCGTTCCGAGCTGGAATAATAATTCTGAAGATGAGTGTAACAGAGAGGATGGTAAAATTGCAATTTAATGCAAATTGAGGATCTGAGATTTATACAGGTCCTTGCAATAAGGAATAATGGTTCTAATGAGGAAACGTAATGTACACTTACACTGCCTTTCATTAAGGATGGGTGAATTTATGCAGATGTTATTGTTTCAGTCAAAGGGACAAGGTAGGAGAAATCTCCTGCGTCAGAGGGAGAAGCTGACAATGCGGAGCTTCATGGAATAGCTCTGGGATGATCCATAGTGTTTGTGTGGTGGGGGCACCATCCTACAGTCCCTGGGAGGGCACCCCACAGGTGGCAGGTTATTGCACTCCCCTCCCTCCCTGGGTGGAAGGGTATGCTTGTCAACAGGAGGAGCCCCACCCGGCCCGGTGGAAGACCAATCCCTAAGGACAGTGCCTCCACATTGCCTTCATGGCCATGAGCCCGGAGGAGGCCGCCAGCAAGGCTCTTCGGAGGACCAGCCAGGCTGAATGACTCACCATGCACATATTCGGAAAGATTAAGGGCGCCAGGCAACAAAGTCACTCATTAGTGCACTCACTCAGCTTTCGCATGGCCTGTCAGCGATTTGCATGAATTGATCTGCCAGGGATTTGCATGGACTGTGATTTTAGTGGGATGCAGGTGGTGCAGTGGTTTAAACTGCTGCGCTGCTGGGCTGGTTGACTGAAAAGTTGCCGGTTCGAGTCTGGATTTTAGCAGAAGGTAGGAAAGGTAGGAAATATACTCAGGTGGGAAATACACTCAGATGCCTTTTTTCAGGGCCGGCCAAAAGCTGGTGGTCAGTGGAACGTTGCCCCCTTGTGCTGGTGGTCAGCAAGTTCAGTTTTTATTGCAGTGTTGGCACTTTGCGATAAATCAGTGGGGTCTGAGTTGCAGTTTGGGCACTCGGTCTCTAAAAGGCTCTCCATCACTGTCCTAGGAGGGGCCTTGCTCAGGTAGTCCTCTGGCCCGCTCCAAGCCAGGCATTTCGGCTTCCTGAAGGGCTGGGCCATCCTCTTTCCCACAAATGTGTCTTTCCAGGGGGTGCAATGAATGCCATTGTGGGACAGCACCTGCAGGGACCTCATGATCATCCCTGGAGGCAGCAGGAACAGCTGGGATGAAATCAGCACAATTTGTCTCCTTCCACTTCATCACTGGAGATGAACAGTTTTGTGGTGTCTCCTTCACAGGTCCCTTTGCTAAAGCTGGACATCATCCAATGGGAGCAATATGCCCTGCTGTCCTTCAGACAGAGCACACAGACTGCTGCTGTAGTTGAAAGACTACAAAGCACCTCCCTTCATAAGTTCGACCGCCCCCTGAGATCAGCGGGAGAGGCCCTTCTCCGGGAACCCTCCGGGAAAGAAATTAGGAGGGTAGGTACTCGGAGGAGGGCTTTCTCTGCGGTGGCGCCCAATCTATGGAATGCGCTCCCCAGAGAGGTCCGCCTGGCACCGTCGTTATTTGTTTTTCGGCGCCAGGTGAAGACCTTTTTATTTAAACATCACTTTAATTGTTAACAATATTTACTTATTTATCTGGCCAGGGCGACTTCTTTTCTTTTCTTTTCTAACTTTTCTAACTTCTTTTATATCGTTTATATTTTTTATTTATTTTATATTATTAATTTTAATTTTATATTGTTATTTTTGTATTGTATTGTATTGTGTTGTAAGCCGCCCCGAGGCTTCGGCAAGGGGCGGCATAGAAATGTTCTAATAATAATAATAATAATAATAATAATAATAATAATAATAATAATAATAATAATACGTCCCGCTCACTCCACTCCTCCCTCTTTGGCTCAGCTTGTCCCTCAAGTTCTGCCCTTTCTCCTCAAGAAATACATCATCCATGTTACTATGCCCATTTTAAACCCCTGCAAATCAGGTTTCATATTGTTTTTTGTTTTACATATAAAAGAAGTTGTTCATAACTTTATGCAATTCAAGCAGTACTCTATTCGGCATGTGTGGAAAATTCATTTCAGTTCAATTTTTATCAGGATTTTAGCTAGTTCACCCTTTTTGGGCTTAAGACCAATTCAGGGGCAATCTGCAGTTAAAGGCCATGCATTTCTCAGCCTGCCAGGTGATTCACGGACCTAAAGAATGCATTGACAGCAAACTTCTTTGAAAAATATGCATGAAAAATGCACATAAATATACTTTAAGCAACGAAGCAAGAATGTATACATTGCAGAGATGGTGAGCACATTTAGGAATTTCATGCAAAAAGAAAAACAACCTGAAGCTTGCTATCTGATACAGACCTGAGCTGGAACAACCTTTGAGATGGAATTCAAAGAATTTTGGCAAGCATATATTTTGTGACTTTGCACATCTAAAATACTCAGTGGAAAACAAAACCTGTTTTTTAGTCCTGGTGCTCTAGCAAAGGGATCCTATGGCACCAGCAAAAACAAAATTGTATTTTTCTAACAGCACTAGGAAAAATTATTTATTTGTTTGTTTTATTAGAGCTTTTATAAACTGCTCACACTAGCCGAATGGTTCTCCGAATGGTTTACAATAAAATTTAAAAAGACCTAATACAATAATGCCATGTAATATACTTAAAGTAATATAAACCATCACACACCAGTCCTGATCCAGTGAGAGTAAAATACATAATTCGATAAACAGTAAACAGTCCATGGTGATCCAACAACAGTAAAATGCAGTATAAAATTGCAAATATTTTCTTACTTAACAGTTAAAATACAGGGCAGATAAAAAGGTTTTAGACTAGTGCCAAAAAGCAGAAGACTTGGTACCAGTAGCACCTCTCTGGGGAGTTAATTGCTCAACATGAAAGGGCTATTACTGAAAATGCTAAACAGTTGCTGTGGATCCTGGAGCTGCCCCCTGGAAGAGGGAGAAGCTTTCCATGAGAGGATGGTCTCTCCCTGAAGAAAGTACCTCTGCCCAAGTTTTTGGAACCGCCGTCCCATCACAATTCCTGACTTTGTGTAGCATTGTCAGGGGTTGGAGGGGCTGCCATAGGAAGGAGAGGCAGGGAAGTCCACTTCCAGCACTGCAGCTGATTCAGAGTAAATCTGGATCCAACCTCTTTTGGGGTTGTGCACTGACTTGCAATGCCCTCCCTGCTCTTGGCTGTCACTACCTATTCTGAACATGGAAAATTGCAGTTGAAAACTTCATTTAGATATAATTACTTAATGTCCACTGAGTAGTAAACATGTACACATTAAATTGGCATCTTAGTCCAGACTCACCAAATATTAATCTCAAGTGCACTCCTACATGTAAAGAACGGAAGAGGAGGAGGAGGAGGAGGAATGTCCATCAGCGTAATAAAAGGAAAGTGTTTGGCAGGAAGAGGCAAGTGTTCTCTGAACAAGACACCTTTAGGTGAAGGCCAAGCAGTCCAGTGTCAAGGGTCAAGTTTGGCATTCACTGCAATAGTGTCTGGGAAAATAGTGTTTTCTTTTTCCCAATTAGAAAGATGAATGGCAGCCACACAGAAGAAAATAAATGGTGCAGCAGGTGATTCCCCCAGCCTTCCTTTCTTGCTTATGCTAGAATGTGGCTGAATGCTCAAGCCTGAGTGATGATTAATAGGTAGATGGATGGTATATACATGCTGGGTAGAAGATAGAGCTTTCTGCAATATAGCTTAACACTGAGCAAAAGTGTTCCTTTCCAGGGTTCCAACCAGCCAGCAAGCCATACTTTCTTCTATGATTGTAAGTTGCCAACCCGATTCACGCTCTTCCCTGAAGTCTTCGTTTCTCTTTTCCAGTTGTTAGATCCTCCTGTTTCCCAACAGGATACTCAACGTTCCATGGCTCCTGCTGTCCCTGAGAATGTCCAGCCTTTATTGTGCTGTTGTGTGTTTGGGAGGAGGGGGACAGGCTTTTGATTTTTCATATTCCTGCAACTCCACATTCTTTCTCAGTTGCCCTGCACTGATTCTGCTTCTATCAGCCTGAGTGTACCAAGTTCACTCTGGTATGGAGTGATTTCACTGGCAGTTCAAATGGAATATTTGAATGTTACTTGGGTTTGCTGCATGCAGGTACCATGGAGAGTTAGTTTGGTTATGCAATCATACTCATGGCATGATGTCATTGCCTCTTAGTCCCCCATCTATAATATATGATTTAAGGTCACTTAATTCAACAAAAATAATTAAAATGAAAGAATGAATCATTCATCTGCTGCCCAATTTGTAGTGCCCTAAATAATCCAACATTCCAGCCTGAAATGGATAAATGGATGGCACATGGATGCTACAAAATCCCATGGGTGCCACAGGGTTTTCTTATTTTCCTATGAAATGTTATCCAATGAGCAGAGCAATCCTACGGTTTCTAGATGGCCTCTAGGACATAGGATTCTCCGGATTCCCAGGTCCAGAGTTGGGAAATTTCGGCTGCCTTGGAGCCAGGCGCCTGTGCTTCAGTCCCTCTCCCCCTCACTCACAGCCAGGGTGAAATGAGCAGCCTGGACTGCTGCTCCTAGGTTGCAAAGCAAAAGCGTTGTGGTGGGCGTTCCAGGCCGCAGAGACTGATGCTGCCACGATATGATGCCTCTCCCTCCTGAAATGCTGCGGTGATACAGCTGAAATCACTGTATTTCAGTGGCACCCTGAAAGCTGCCTGGCACCCTTTGCCTCCACACTTCTTCCATACTGCATAAGATGTCCACAATTCTCTGAGTTTGCAGGGTAATGGGTTCAAATGTAGAGGAATCTGTATAGATTCCTGGGCTCACCTTCCTGGACTCCAGCCTGCTTTGTTGCACCGGGAATCAAGCCCTGCATGACTAGATCAAAAGGATTAGAGAGATCAAATTCCATTAGAAATATATTTAGTCTTTGCGGGGAGTGATACTAGCACATTTCTGCACTGTATTTCACATTAAATACTGTGACTATTCCATAAAATCCATAGATGATCTCCATTTATGTAAATTTAATGAAAATGACAAGAATAATGAATTCAAACCAAAGCAATTTTTGTATTTGTTGATTTTTTACCCAGTCTGACTAGATTTGATTCACTTGCTAAAAAGCCCAGACAAAATCTAGTGCTGAAACCAGGGGCTGCAAACCAACACAGGGCCATGCGTTCTTAAACTAACACTGAGGGAGGGCCATGTCTATGGCATCCTGACCTCATCTGGGGGGTTTTGCAGTGATAGCACAGTTCTCCCAGCCAGTGGAGAAAGATCTGCTCCAGCTCGCTCTCCAAGAGTGGAAATGCGCCATGAAGCGGAGGAAAAGCATGTGGCCAGGGACAGGGTAGGCAGGAGGCTGGGGCCATCAACTGTCTTGGGTTCCCCTTAGCACCCAGCCTCCTTCCTTTCTCCTCCTTGAGAACAACCCTCTAGAGGAAAGGCATGGGGCGAGGTGCAGCGGTGTGGTGGCAGTGGAGATCGCTGCTGCCGATGCACCTTGCTCCAGCCGTTGAGCGCACTCAAGCTTCCAGGGCCAGAGACTTCTCTGCTTCTCGGCCAGGGACTGAAAGGATCCACGTCCTGTAGCCACGTGCTGCTTCTTGGCCACACATTTTCAAGCATGACTTCTCATCCTGTGGCTGTCAGTGTGGATCTAGGGATGTGAAAATCGGTGCAGCTCGAGTCCGGTGTGGTTCTCTCATTCCTGCTTCAGAGCTCATCCTGACTTGCACCCATGTCTGATTGCAGGCTCCTCCCTCTTCACAGTAACATTAGTACATGCTGTGGTGACACATCCAAGGATGCATCCAACTCACCGGTAGCATTTGTTTCTTAAGTCATTACCATTCACCCTTCATCATGCAGGTGTTCCACTCCCCATTCGATCCTTCGAAGAGGTTTGTCTAAGAGGATTTGGCTTACACAAAATAAAGCCTTTCTGGAAACATCTCTCTACCAATTCCTTCAAAGGGAGAAAATAGCTTCACTAAGCAGCAACAGGAAGCATGTCTTGGTCTTTTCATTGTAAAAAAAATATTGTTTTTCAAAGGTTCAGAATATGTTGAACTATTTAGTTTTCTTTCTTAAATTGAACAGACTCTTCTTCCATTTTGTCTTGCTTATCCCTCTTTCCAAAGTTAGAATTAGTTAGTTCACCTGAAGCAAAAGTGCATTTCTCCATTTCATATCAGTGGATAAAGGCTTTCTCTTGTAAACCACAGCAAGTTTGTTTTGATCTTAATAGCTAGAGAGAAGGAACATGAAAGAGTGAGCACTTAGCTCTCATCTAGAAATCCCAAATGATGTTGAGCAAGCAAGGAAAATACATTCTACCAAGCTTGAATATGGGCTTAACTGTCCATTCATTTTTTATGGTCCTCATGGTACTCTTTTTCCAACTGTAAACCACTACCATGGTGACAATATCCCATGTTTTTGATTTGTTATATGATCTTACACTTTTCCTGTCCCACAAAGCAACAGAATTACTTCTTGTGAAAGCAAGATGGTCCATGCAGTTCTCCATTGTGAAATTAACTTGTCATCACCCTTTCAGGGTGTACACACTAAACTAGGGATGGAAGAATCTTTCAATTTTGTTTTCTTGCCGTTTCTCATTTTCTGTACCTAAGTTGGATTTATCTCAAAGTTTTTCTTGCGTTAAGGTTGTTTTGTTCCGAACATTGAACATTGTGTTTTATGTTCACATAAAAATTCGTAAGTACAGTGGTGCCTTGTACTTTGAATTTAATTTGTTTCAGGAGGCCGTTCAAACTCAGAATCATTTGAAGTTCGAATCAACTTTCCCCATTAGAAATAATGGAAAGTGAATTAATGAATTCCCAGACCCTAAACAATACCCATTTCTATAAACTTAAAAAGCAAATGTGCATAAGTTAAGGTAAAAATAACACAATTACATGCCAGAATTATTAATTAAAACTCAAAAAGAATTAATAAAATACATAAATATATACTGCGTAATAAAATGAAACTTGCATTTACTGTACTGCACGAGTGTTACACAAGAGATGTTTCACAGCGAGAGATGACTTGGGCACACAACAGATGAGGTCATGCAGCAACCGTATTTTTTCACTGAGTGTGCAGTTCAAACGTAGAAGCATCATTTGAACTTCAGAGTGATTTTATCTCGACTTTAGCATTTGAACTCTGGATCATTCAGAGTTAGAGTCATGCAAACTATGAGGTACATTTCTCCCTATCCACACACTTTTGCAAGAGCTATTCTAAGATAACATATTTTAATATTATTTTCTCCTAACATATGCATTTTGGATTGGTGAACTCCACTGCAACACTACAACAATATATGTGCATTTCAAAGGCTGAGTTTTGGTTTGCATATTGGTGTGAAATAGGTGTAAAACTGAAATAGTTTATACCCTATTAAAGAGCTTCTTCAAGTCTCTTTAACAATTATTTGCTTAAAGAAAGAAGAATAAATGGAACATTTAAAAAATGGCACTCCTGTGAAAAATAGAATCCCAGTCCACCGTGTGACATGACTCAAATGTATGATTCTGTGCCTGAGGGCTGAGGATGCTGGGTTTCCTTTGACTTTGCCAAGATAGTGAAAATGCCTCAGGACTTGTGCATGTGGTTGTTTGCCACCCTGCAGATACAAAGACTGAAATGCTGAATAGAGATCTAGGATCTAGAATTCCTTTTCTTTGAGAATCCTTTTGACCCTGGCTTCTTACTGGAGCATCCCTATGGTCAAAATCTGAGGTTTGGACTGGCCACCCGCTGAAGATTCCCCATTTTCCTGAAGAACCTTCAAATGTGATTTCATCCTCACAACTCAGGCATGGACTACATGCTGTCTGTGAACTCCCTCCGTCCTGTGTTCTCTGCCAGGACAGGCATATGAGCTATCTTTATACTGTTTGTGGAGTATTTGTTCAAGTACCCAGAATTGCATTGCCCATATAGGTGGTCAGAGCCTTTTCTGGACTGGATAAGTGGCATTACTTCTCTCTCTGGATTCTTGCAGTGCTTCCATTCTATACATGCATTGCTATATCTGCATATGTTTCATTCTATGGACAACAGACAGGTAATAGGTATAGCATGTCCATAGGGATGCATTACTCTTTGGCCTTAATTGCACATTTTATTTAGAATATCTCCCATATTTATTTTTATTAGTAGTTATAATTGGCTCCTTTGTGTCTCCCTTTATTACTGCTTTTTATCATCATGATAACAGATACTGACAGAGCAATCTTGGAGTTATTCTTGGAGCAGCCTCTCCAAATTAAGCCCTGAGAGGCTGACTCCCACCTCAGTGGAAGCAACTCACTTACCTGGCAGTATGTCCCACTGAACAGAGTGGAAGCCCCTTCCAAGGAAACATGCTGAGAACTGCACTGAATGCATCCTGGGGCAATATTCAAAACCCACCACATTTCCTTTACATATAAAGCACACTATCTGAACAGGTCCAAAACAGGGCTGAGATACAAAGCACTTTATTATAAAGATCCCTATATCAAAGGTTGGCAGTCTAGCCAATTTGCAGGGCTCCATTACATTGACACGGTCTCATATTCTCATTGCCAATCCTTCATTCACCATTCACCATGTATCACAACTGGGAGCAGTGCCATTGTCGAAGGGGACACACACTGATAGATTAGCCAAAGCTGAAGGAAAGCGCTCCTTGCCACCGCTGTCACTTGGACTTCCAAGGACAGCTCCAGGTTGAGAAGCACTCCCAAGCTGCGGACCCTGTCCTTTAGAGGGAGTGTAACCCAACCTCTGAAGGGAGGTTTTATCTTTCTTCGATGTCCTTCCACCCACAGGCACAGATCATTTTATTGAAGAAAGGATTCTTTCTTCTGCTGGACTGGATGCTGATTTTAATTCTTTGTTTCCCTGTGGTTATATTTTTATTGTATTTTAATGTATTTACCATTTTAATCAATTTTAATTGTGTCAATCTCCTTGAGTTCCTTTTTGTGGTACAAATGCATGGCATAAATCAAATCACATCACATCTTTTTTCTACTTGTGGAACAATCCTCATTCACAATCCCAAATGAAAATATCTGTGGCGTTTCAGAGAATATATTGACACATTTCCAAGCTTGTGTACCCATTCAAAATGTGTATTTTAAACACGTGGTTGAATTGGGGAAAGATGTGTGCATTTTAAAAGCTTATTTTCTCCAATGAAAGATGTATTTTCCCAAATAATAACAATGAATGCTTGCATTCAGGGAATGTGAATGAAAGGAACTGAGATTTGGAGGGGAAGAAGGGAATTTGGAGAACCTCAACAACTTGCGCCTTGCATTTTGCCCATCCCTAATTTATGTGGGCCTTGCATTGGGACATTGACATGGCTACTCAAGACTGGGAGCTCCCTAAATGTTGTGCTTTTTGACTGAAAAAGCTGCCTGCTTTATTCCACACTCGAGGAGGCGTTGCCAGTGAATGATGAGTGCAGAGGAAAGCTGTGCTGTAGAGCAGGATCGGGGATGGATGGAATGCATGAATCGCCAATCTCAAGATGCAGTTCTGAGCACTGGCCTTGACTCCATGGGACTTCTGTGTAAACACTTATCTGAAATGTGGCTCACATTTCCATTATCCACACCATAATATCCACACAAAACTTAATGAGGAGAAATCCTGTGGAAGTTAGTGGAAGAGGAGACAGATTCCTTGGCAGAGAAATGGTCAATCTCATCTCTGCTGGCATGTTATTCCAGCATAGGAAGGGCATTTGGTGGGAGAATCTTCTTCATTCCCTCCTACATTGTCCTCTAATGTTCTTCCCGTTGACCCTGATGGGAAAGGCTTTAGCAGCTCCAGGTTTGGCAGGGCTTGGGATGGTTTGTGGGCGTATTAGCAAATGGGAGGGCTTTGGAACCTCTAAGGCTCCTGTCAGTCTGCCATAATTCCCCCACTCTTACCCTCTATCAGCCTTGGGGCAGCAATGGCAGGAGGGTTTCCCCCAAATCAATGAGGAAGCTTCCAGTGGTGGACCTCTTTCTTCCAGGGTGGGAAAAGGGTGACTGGAACATCCACAGAAGTACAACCTAAAGGTCGATGTAATTTTGAAAGATACTGTATTTTTCTGTGTATAAGGCAATACTTTTTCTTAAAAATAGTTACCCAAAAATGGAGGGGCATCTTATACATGGAAGGCCGAGAGGAGAACCATGGGCACACTCGGAGGGAGGGGGGGAGACTGGCGTGATTGCAGGTGCGCTCGGGGAGGAGACTGGCGTGATTGCGGGTGTGCTCAGGGGGAGACTGGCACGATCGCAGGCGCACCTGTGGGGAGGCAGTGAGGTGGTGGGCGGGTGTGCGGGCGGCAGCAGCTTGCTCACTCGGAGATCAGTAAGAAATGTGGGGGCGTCCTGTACATGGGGGCAACTTATAGATGGAAAAATACGACAATTTTCCTCTATTATATTGTTATATATGAACAGATTACACTGAAGTGAGACAGGGTCCATATCTTTGCCTAGACATTCTTCTCCTTCCAAATGATCAGGAGTACATGCACTGTAAAATAGTTACTTCCTCACAACATTGCATGATTCAGTAATTCCCCTAAGAAGAGAGACCATATTAACTGGTGTATAAGTTAGCTTTGTAACAGATTGTGTGTCTATAAAGGAAATATTAAACAGTAATTAGGATGTTACATTACATTATGGGGAAGATTGTAATGTGGGTTATTTTCTTGTGGGGCATAAGAACATACTGGTTTTTGTATTTCTCTTAATTTAGTTTCTTTTTCCTGTCACCCGTTGGGCTTATTTGTTTCTGAGCTATTGCTTGGAATTTGCTGCTACTAACTTAATAAGGGAGCTATAGATATACCCAGTATTAACAATATTCACTTTTGCTCTGAAACAATTTTGCTCTGAAATGAAAAAAGAACAGACATCGAAGTCTTATTGCTGAGCATGGGGCATTATTCCAAGACATCAAGCCATGCAGGAGAGACAGTCTGCACATGCCCATAGACACAACGCTCTCCATGGGTCCTGTCACTCAGTGGATCACTTGCTACTCAACCTCCTTACTTTGGAAATTCTGCCTTCTGAGAGGGTTATCCCACAATGGAGACAATGCCCTGAAACAGACTCATACTTTTCTTGGAGGACAACCTACCTTCTATTCAATATGGAATCTGAAGCAGGGCATCACTTGCAAAATTTAAGCCTGGATAGCTTCATAGGACAAGACCAGACCAAAGATCAAAATTAGCACCTGGAACTAGGCTCAGAACCAAGCAGGTACCAGGTGTTGTCAGCTGTTTCAAATGCTCATATAAGGCAGCTTATACATGGTGGTTGGTCAATATTAGGCTTTCTTTTAGATTTCCCAGGAATATGCACATGCAAACTGCATATTAGAACACAAATGTCCAAACTGAGAAAATGAAGGGAAGAATTTAAGGTGCAATCCTATGTTGGCTGGGGCATTCTGGGTTTTTTTCCCTGTCTACAGTTGCATAGGATTGCATCCTTGCAATACCCTTCTCGTCCATGTTCATTCTGGAACATTCTGCATGTAAAGCAGCATATAGACAAAATACCTTTGTGTGCTTATTTGTGAAAATAATATACATTGCTAGCTGCACTGTTGATCTTTCTCCCATCCACGGAGTAGGAAGTAGTAGTTTTCAGGGGCCTCAGGACCCTGGAACCATTCTGCTGAATGAGAGCTGTTCTTTTGTGTAGCTGATTGAGTTCAAGGGATCTTGCACCAGGGATGTTCCCAGAAGTGATGCCATCCCTCCACACACTTTCTCCTGAATGCCCTCCCTGGAAAGAAAATATAGATTTATTTATTTATTTATTTATTTAAAGAGTTTGTGGGCCATTCTATAGCAAATGCTGTCAGAACGTTTTCAAGCATAAAACACAGTAATAACACTAACAGCCTCATGCTATGCCTTCCCATCTCTAATATATAACCCAAGATAAATGACTACTGTGATTTGGGACTCTGGGATCATTACAAAGCACCGCCATTTACCCAACCATGTGATATCATTCCAGTTAAATGTAGCCTTAATTTACAGTGTTGTTACCATACGTTAATAGGTACTGGGAGAGTGAAACCTTGAAGCTTCACTCAGCACAGCTTTTAGTGCACAGATTCGCAACCAACAATTGGGGGAGGGGGTCATAATGGTGATTCATCCTCAACAAGAGTTTTTGGCTCCCTTTCATAATTAGATCACCAAAGAGGGCAAACCATCCTGGAAAAGTTTAAACTAAGAACACTGTTTCCAATTGGCTATTGTTGAAACATGGGTTAACATGTTGTCTGACCCCATGGAGATAAAACAAAACCAAAAGCAAAATATGATGAACAGCTCACATTTCACAGCTCCACAACAAACCATGGGTTTTCTTCATAGGCTGCTCTTGGTTAACAAGCCATGGCTTGTTAGTGGGGTTGGTTTCGGACAGGAAAATAGCTCCCATTGCAGCAAGAACCCATGACAGAGTACCTCACATTCAACCCTAGGAGGTGATAAGTCTGCTGATCAAATTCTCAGATGATATTAAAATGGGGGTGGTGGCAACTGAGGAGCAGGTTCTCTGGATCCAGAAGGATCTGAACAGACTATGGAAGTGGGCTGGGCGCAACAAGATGATGTTCAATGTGGATAAGTACAAGGTCTTGCACTTGAGCATAGGAATGAGTGTCATAAGTACAGGTTAGGGGACAAGTGGCTGGAGAGCAGCCCTTGTGAAAAGGATCTTGGGGTGCTGCTCAACTGCAGGCTAAACATGAGTCAGCAGTGTGACGTGGCAGGCAAGAGGGCGAATGACACCCTTGGTTGCATAGCCAGAAGTGTGGCTTCTAGATTGAGAGAGGTATTATTGCCACTCTATACAACTCTGGTGAACCTGCAGCTGGAGTATTGGGTTAAATTCTGGGCCCCTCATTACAAGAGGGATATAGCAAGGTTGGAATTGGTGCAGTGAAGGGGCACAAGAACGTGGCTGGTTTGCAGAGTAAGCCATATGAGGCGAGACTGAGGGAACTGGGTTTTTTCAGCCCTGGGAAGAGGAGACTCAGAGGGGACCTGTTAGTGACATATACATACATGAGGGGGTGTCACGCAGAGGTAGGTTGTGACCCTTTTTTCCCTGAGGATGAGGGCAGGGCACATTCCAATGTAGCACAGCTCAGGGAAGCAAGATTCAAGGTGGATGCCAGGAAGTACTTTCTGATGGTTAGGACCCCTAGGGTATGGAATGGGCTTTCATGGTAGGTGGTTGAAGTCCCATTGGTGAGGGTGTTTAAGGATGGGCTGGACATGCCCATAGTACGCATGTCATGAGCAGAGCTGGAGTCAGGGCTTACACTAGATGGCCCAAGAGGCCCCTTCTGACTCACTCTGTTTCTCTGTTTCTATGTTGCCTGAGCCCAGTCTTTGATGCTCAATCCACTTGCTTTATTGCCCCGGTATAAAGTCCCATGTAATATGATGCATGTGGATGGAGCCCTTGCATGTTCCTACCACCACAATAATTTCATTAGAACCAACAGATCTTGGCCTGCAAGGAAATGGTCACGCCAAGATATTGACTGAACCCAATGAATGCCATGATCTGCATCAGCAAGGAGAACTCAGTGGCCACAGCAATGCTCTGAAACATAGCATTAAATAAAGTGGATTGATTTGCAGTGGTACCTCGCCTCACAAACACTTCAGTTCATGACCAAATTGGGTCGCGAAGAGAAATTTCCGAATAATTTTGCTTCAGGTTGGGAACTCTGCATCAGGTGACAATCGTGATCGTGCCTGTCTTCCTTGCACAATCGTGCTTGTGGGGGGGGGGGGGCAGATGGCCACGATCGCGGTCGCACTCATGCAAGGAATACAGGTGCGATCATGGTCGTGCTTGGTACAGGGGGGAGGGAGATGGCTGTGTCTTTGTTGTTCTTCATTACTTTGTGGTTCTTTGTCACTTTGTTTCAAATTTTTGTGATTAAAAAAACGGTTATAGAATGGATTAATCTTATTTACATTGAACCTTATGGGGAAATTTGACTAGGGTCACAGCCAATTTGGATTACGACCAGAGTCGTGGAATGGATTAAGTTCATGAGCCAAGGTGCCACTGTATCTACTCAAAGATGATATGCTTTCAAACTGCTTGGTGGGTTAGGAACACACAAGGAACACGCAACAGGATATCACCTTGTCTCATAGTGCTGGGCTCAAACTGCCAAAGTGCCGACCATTTCTGGCCGAAAGTTCCAGCATCATTAAGCTGCTGCTCCAATGCATTCCCACCCATTGTGAAGACTGTCCATAATTCTAAATACTGTAGTTAAATTGAACTAGGAAGTTAAATTAAATTACTTGTTTTTGTTTGTGTGGGAGATGGGGAAAGCTATAGTGGGTATGCCATTATGCTGTTTTAAATTATTAGTCCATAAATAGATGTCATTAGTTTCAGTATTCTGCTGATGGTTTTAAAGGACACTTGTATTCATGAATAATCTGTTAATTCCACATTGTGAAGAATAGGTGCTATAGTCATAATAACGAAAGGTGATAAGAAAATATTGTAGTGTGCAGATTTCATTAACACTGCTTATTGCCACTTTATAATTGATCCTTCTATTTTAATTTCCATGTTTTTAAGACTCACTGTCACTGCCACAAAACACATGCAAACATATTAACCATTACAAGGCCAGAGCGCAGTTTCCTACATTTCCAGAACAATTCTATGGATATCAGTCCCCATGGACCAGTTTGTATTGCACATTAATTATTAGAGTGTGTGAGTGTGTATGTGTGTGAGAGAGTGTGCAAGGGAGCTGAATGTGGATCCTATGAACTGCTGACATGCAGGGCCAATTCATCCAGTGTAGTCATATTTGTACAAAATTTAGAAGCAATCCTACAGCCCTAGACAGGATGTGGAAGCCATACAACAGTTTGGAGTCCATCCTTTGGTGCTCCAACCTCAGATGGAGGACCCAGAAATCTGTCTTCCTCTCTCTTGAGGCTGGCAGGGAAGACCCATGCGAGCTTGTCTCTGAAGCTGGGAACTCAACCTCGGAGAAGGGGGAATTGGGGCATTCTTGAAAGGAGGGAGAGGAAGTGTCTGGAGTTCAAGATATACCCTGTCTGGAGGCCTCTGCAGCCTCCTTCTCTTCCCTTCTGAAATACCTCTGCTAGGTGGGCAAAAAAAACTGTCAAGCCAAACATGTAGGGCAGAAGGACTGGGAGCAGAAGATTATCTCTGCCTCTTCTGCCCTGTATAGGATGATGCAAGTCTCTGAGTTTGGGGTCTTAGAACCAACAAGGGTGCAATTGATAGAAATACACCCCTGTACATTACTTTTCTGCCCACCCTCAAAACAATGTACAATAAAATTCAATAACATCATAAATAAAAACAAAAAAATTAAACAGGGTGAAAGGAATATTACAGGTCTGTCCTTCAAAGCTGATGGGCTACTTCAGAAAAGTTCTTGTCTCGTATAGCCACCAATGAAGACTTTCCTGGTGGTGGGGCATGAAACAGGGTGTCTGATGATGATGGGTATGACCTCATGTGGGATGAGGCGATCTTCAGATATCCTTAGGCTAAAAAATGGTCCCATTCATGGTGTATAGAGTTACACCCATAGGCTGGTATCCTATGTCCATTTACTTGGAAGTAAACTCCATTGAACTCTACTCAGTTATTTCTGAGTAGACACCTACAGGATTGTACTACAAAACTTTGATGTATAGATGTGCATTCCCCTCTGTGTTTTATTTTTAAGGACTAATTTACTCTACCAACATTTCAATCTGAGAAAAACAAAAGCAATCCATCTAGAAAATACACATTTTATTTCAGAAAATCAATCTGTTGATAACCAACATTAAAATAGGACCTGGAAAAAAAAGTTAAATAAACCAAGTTTTAAAGCAACACACAAAACAAGAAAATGTTTAATCAATATAAACACAATGTTTTGAATGAATGCACATGTAATATTACAGATATCATGACTCTTATCTTAAGTTGCATTTATGGCAGTATGACTGAAACATTTCTATGAATAGGGTGGTCATACATGCATTGTCAAAATGGAAGACATTCTCCACCAAAAGAGGACAAATGAGGGCACAGATTTGCATAATAAATGCTTGTGCTAATTTATACATATAGATGCGACTTTAGAAATAATTACTGTGATTTAAACAGAAGTAAAATTTACCTCACTAGGGTAAGCATGACTCTGACCAGGTGGGATGTACTGATGCACAACTTCAAGGACCATCAATGGATCTTCACCATAGGGTTCTTCAAATTTAAACCAGACATGGATAGGAGCAAAGATTCTGCTCTGTAAAGTAGGATACTTTGAGAAATTTAGCATCCATTCCTAGGGTTTAATACATCCTGCCAAGGGGAATGTCCTCCTGTATGGACACACACATTTAGAAATAATGAGAATATTCATTCAGAAGGAAATACAGAGCAGGTACAAACCTTTAACCTGGTGTTATTGTATTCCCATATTACTTGATTTTTCCAAAGAGGTAGAGACTTCTGCCTGATAGCCTTATGAATAGTTAAAAGTTAAAAGACAAAGGGTGGCAGTCTGTTGCCCTACACAATAGACTCAACAGTGGACCCTTGTGGAGGCAGGTGGGGGGGACAGTAGTCCATCTTCCAGGCTGCTTGCCCGGTCTGTGTTCTGACCTTGCTCACTTGTATTTGCTAAGCCTCTGGCTCATATACTGTTTTATCAGACTGCTTTAATGAGCGTGGGAAGGTTCCTTTCTTAAACTCGTGCTAATTACTAGATGGGTGTTTAATTGCTCGTGATAAGTTCAGCTATCGTTTTATTGCTCCCTGCTACATGACTGTGTTTCTCTTCTATGGGTAAACAGCAAGTTCTTTGTGTCTGCTGGCTGCTCTCGATAGGATAATATCCAGGTGTCTGGTGACTTACTGTGCTCTCTGGGACAATGGTAGCCATGCCTGTCAGGACTTTGCCTAATCCCGTAAGGGAAATCCCTTCTGGTTAAGCATGGCCTTCCTTCTGCAAGGATTCCAGCATCCATCATTCATTCTGCATCTCATTCACACTGGCTGGTCCAGGGGTTTAGGTCACTTCTCCTGAACACTTGCTCACCCAGTGAATCCTTGTTCTTACGGTACCTGGCATACAACCATTGAAGAAGTTAATTATGTACATATGCAACAGGGCATGCTAAACATGCAAAGACCCCAGAAATTGCTACAATGTACATTCACAATATGGCAATAAAATGAGGCAGTTACAAAACGTGGAAGAGCAATGATCACAGGATAAAACTCCATTGTTCTCTCATTAAGGCAACATTCCTGTTTAGTTACCCAGCAGTGTGTACCATGGAACTGGCTGCAGGGGATAAATAATAAGATTGTGTAATAAAAGAAATAAAACATTTAGAAAATAGGCAAACCATTATATGTTTGCATAGTGTGTTTGAAGTAAGGCATGCTTGTTCTCCATTCTGCTATGGCAATTAATGAAGGGCACAGCAATGTGACGGTTACTTATTTGGAAAGGTTTGCTGACTTTCCCTATTAGCTAGTGTGATATTCAAGCTACAGTGGATTGATCACATGCATCCCTTGTTAATGTCTTTTACATAGAACTATCATGAGTAAATGGGCAAAACTGAGGCAAAATTGGCAGACTAAAGTCTGAGCAGGCCTGGACTAATGTAAACTCTCTAACAAACTTGTTAGTGGAACAATCCACTTACTATAGTCAATTAAACAATCAATTAACAGTAAAGCCTAGAACCACTAAAAGAGCTAATTGTTTGCGCAGGTGGATAAAGATACACACTGAAAAGCAAATAATTTACATTTGTAATGATCAAACACAAATGGCATGGCTTTAGAAATAGTGAGCAGATGGAGAACTACAGTGATTATCTTTGCAATATTTATTTACAAATTTATTAGTCACTTTTCAGCATAAAAAGTGACAAAAATGAAAAATGTCATATTAAATATCCATAAACAACTAACACAAATAAGAACATTACATAGACAATGATGCACCATTGGAAACACAGCAAAACACAAAACAAGCCAGCCAACAGCAGTTTCAGCAGCAGGCAGCAATTTGGGAAGGGTTTTGTTAATGGAAGCTTCAGAAGCCTTGGGAGCCACCTGCGTGAAGGAACCTTCCTGCCGTATCAACCTGCCCATGTTAAAATTACCTGCCAATGCCTTTCTCCAGCTGTGCTGCCAGTGGAGAAGAGGAATACATCAGCAAGGAACAGGTCTATTTTGGGAGTGCTGCCCTATAAATGGAGAGTGGTACACACCAGGGAGATAAATCCAGTGCTAACTTGGCTGTCTTTTAGGTGCCAGGCCAACCTCTTCAGGCAGGTGTTTTAAACCTTAAACATTTCAGATGTTTCAATTTGCTTTCCAATATGAACTAATGAAAAGGGAATTCAGGAAAGAAAAGTTTCTCCTTTGCCCTGTTTTATGTTGCCTAATAAGCTGAAGATCTCAAGGTGAATCACTTTTAGATGCTGCCATATTTGCAAAAAAAGCTATCAAGGTAGCCCATGGCATTCTGGGCTCCTAGGGACTTGCAGGGCAAAGCCTTTGTACAATACCTCCCCCCCCCCCCCAAAAGACCCCTATGTCTATCCCACATCATCCAGGATAATCCAAGTTCAAAAGATACTTTTGGGAGAAGAGCTTTGTGGAACTGACGATGAGAAACGTTCATTTTGTAAACATGTTTAAACCGATTGATCTTTGATTGAGGCTTGACAATTAATTTCCCTTTTAACTGCTGATTGGTTTTTCTATTATTTTTGTCATTTTACGCTTTTTAATTTTTGTAGACCGACCTCAAATCTTTCAACAAAATGACTGTGTGTGTGTTTTGAAAGATGTTTTAAGCAATTAATTCTGAAAATGACTACTATGCTTAGCAGAAGTAAAAGTAGCAATGGGTGGATGGATTTTCAAAGTGCAACTAATGGCATAAGGGTACATTTTGTCTGGAACGTGAGCTGCCAAGAAGTGGTCATCGTTCCTTTACTGAGAGCATCCTCAGTCTCACTAAAGCACAACTACACCAGTCAGGGGCCATTCTGTGTCTCTTCCAGGGCATGGGGATATGCAGTTACATACCTTTGGTAAGGATATTTAACAAATACAGAAGTGTGAAATTGTAATGATGCAAACTCACATGCTTCACAGTTGCAAAAATACACAAATAAATGAAAAACAAACAGTTCCCATGAAAGAAAAGCATGCAAAAATACAACCAGGTTATGCAGTTATTATTAATTTCCATTTTAATATAGAAAGAACTCCATTGTCCTTATTTTATTTAGTTCTTTCAAAATCTCCTTGAAGTCAAACATTATTATTTGGCAGACCTAAGTTGTTGGATACAGAGGTGATTTTCAAAGGAATTCTCTGCTTCAGATGCCAGCGATACATTTAAAATTCTCCTAATGCAGTTGTTGAAAAAATGTGCTAATGGAGAAGTGATCATATCATTGCAGATGAGGGCAACATGTCTCTGTTTTGACTCTTAGCCACTGCCACCAACCAAAATCGCATTAATGATTCTCTTTCTTCCTCTACTGTTACCACCAGCAGCCATTCCAGTAGGCAGACAAGTGGTGGTGGAGAACCATTTATGTGGAATAAAGTATTTTTCTTCTTCCCTCCCCATACCTTTGCCTTGTGTGCTGTGTCATTTTAGACTGTAAGGAGCAAGAAGGGTTTGCCTGTGTGACTGATTGTATGAAAGCAAGTCTCAGAGTCTTTTTGACTGAAGAACAACATAAAATACCTCTGCTTTTGTGTATATGTGTATATTATTCCAGATGCCCCATAGGAGGGGCAAAATGACCCCAGTTCTTCAGAGGTTACCCACCTTGATCAAGGTCATACACTACATCTAAGTCTATGATTACCTGGCATATGAAGCCCACTCCTCTACAAGAGGCTCAACTTTTCCAATTTTCTTTCCCTTCCTTGGTAATGTCATATACCCCCTTCTTCACCTTTTGACACCCAAGGAGTAGAAACATACAGCTGATTTATAAATGTGGTCTTTCAGGTTATACTAGATTCAGAATGTGAGCACTTGTAGTCTAACATGACCAATGGATGCTCCCTTCAGTCGCCATCAAAGCAACTCCAGGTATCACAGGTATTACATCATGCCTACTAGTTGATTTATGGCAGGTGGACCTTCAAGGCAGCAAAGATAAGCAATCAAACAGCAGCCACCATAAAGGCTTACTTCATTCCATCTGAGCTCTTTTTAGCTACAGGTTTGCTTCCTGTGAAACTAGCTTAAGAAACTAGCAAAGTTATTGTTACTGTATGCTTCAGGGGGAAGGCTCTAAAACCTGGGAGCGCCTGTGAGATGATACAGATTGATTCGGCCTCTCACACTGGTGCAGTAAAATTCTACAACATTCCAAATTGACCTCCAGAGCAGCATTACATTTTGTACAAATAAACACGTTCTCTTATGTAAACATATGGCAAAGGTAAGCACAACCAATTTTAGTGGCCACTGAGGCTACTGAGAGTGGGAAAACACCACCCTTCCTTGGCCTCTATGATAAAACAATGGACAGGATCCTGGCCTCAGGATCTTTGAGGAATTCCTCTGGGGAGTGGGAACTTCTTGACTTCTCTGGGCTCAGCTCACCAGACTGTGGCCCACTTTGCAGCGTCTCTGAGCTGGTGTCCTTGCTGAGCATTCCCAGCATTCACAAGGCACTCACCAAGAATTGACCCCCATGTGCTGTGCAAGCAACGCTCTTCTTCCACACCCAGAGCTGCCATGGCCAGCCACCCCAGGCTGGAAAGCAGGGTGGTCTCTTCAGCACCCTCTTTCCACATCCTGCAACCGCACCTAACGGTTGCACAACCAGGAGTCTGCAAATGTTTGCAGAGTTTCCCTTCGCTTGGCTCACTTCGCAGGACCGGACCAAGCATGAGAGTCAGTCCACGGATGCTGGAGGGATGGATTTTGAAAGGGTTCCTCTCAGCCCCATCCAGCACTGCCAGCCTGTTCACACTGCTGGTGGAACTACCAGGGAAAGTGACTTCTGGAGCTTTCCAAATGTGAAATGGAGCTCTGCCTTTCTCATTTCAGCTTATGCCGTTGGTGAACTACTAGAGATTGCTCACACGAGTGGGACATCATTAGTGTAAGCAGACCAGCAGTTCTGGAAACTACAATCAGTGAAATATATTAGAGCTTCTTCATGATTGTAACTTCAGTAATCTTGCCCTTTTTTTCTGTATCATGTAGTATTGTGCGACCCAGCCACACTGATATTAAGACATGGGCAAACTGAGCGACCAGTTACATCATAGCTACTTAATGTAAGGAGAGTCATTAGTTGACGCTCACCAATTTGCGCATATATATATGAGAGAGAGAGAGAGAGAGAGAGAGAGAGAGAGAGAGAGAGAGAGAGAGAAATCTACCCCACTTTCCAGAAATTTTGTACTTTTCTCAGTAACGGAGATTGCATAGCATAGCTATGCTCATAAAAACTGACACATGGCAATTATCAACCTGTCAAATGCGGGTTTCCAGCCAGGCCCCTGAATGCTAAGGAGAGGAAAAGAATAATGGTGATGACATCCTTCCAGAAGACCTACAGCAGCTTAGAAGAACCTCAAAACCATCAGGCTCTCTGAACCCAATTATATAACATAGATAATGCCTCACTGTTTTTACTTCTGTCAAGTTGTTTATATATTTAAAAGAAATCTCTGTCTGATTTAAAGCCTGGGTCAATTGCTTTTTTAGATATAACACTTCTTCTGAGGGAGAAGAAAAGCTTGATTTCAGACAGGCCCAGAGCCTAAAAACTGCTCTTCTATTTACAGGATTTATTAGCTCTGGCCCCCTTTCCCACCCCCAGTGGCTTCTTTCCACCACTTAGGCTATAAAGTGATGACAGCTGAGTGACAACCGAGAGCAGCTCAGCCTCCCTGTCGCTGACCTTACAGACTAGCAACAAATAATGATGAAGCCGTTCCCAAAAATGCTCTCCAGATTTTGGCAGGAAGGCCCTCAGCTCTGTGGGTATTAGTGCATCAAGGTCAACTGTCAATCCTATAAAAGTTGAGGCCATGTTAATATCCTCCTGCTTCCAAGTGCCTTTCAGAAGGACTGTGCACAAACACCACTGCAGTAGACCCCTTATTAAAACTGGAGAACAAAGAAAGAACAGATTACTCGCAATTATTTCATTTTCTTGGCACAACATGGAATTTCTCTCTGGGAAATATTTGAAGTCTTTTACCAAGCAAGACAAGAGCCTCAGCTGGTGGACCATCTGCAACATGTTAGATGCAAAACATCCAGTCTTTCTCTGGTGAAAAGGCCCCAGTCCTATCTGCAGGGTTGGGATGATAATACTGACCGACTTACGGACACAAGAAGACTCAGTGCTGGATCACACTGAGTGCCATGTTCACACCAAGGCCAAGCAGCTGCTCATGGGAAACCTACAAGCAGGACAAGGGTGTGACGCTCCCCAGCAGCTTGTGTACGTAAGCACACTGCCGTTGATCCTGGAGGCAGCATAGAGCCATCAGGACGACTTGGCATCTCTAGCCTTATTCCCGTGAATGAGTCCACCTCTGACTGGTTACATTACCCACACTTCCATGGCATATCCTTAGGGCACCATTCTGGAGCAGAGCCTTGCAAAGATGTCTAAAGGTGGTTGTTTTGTGATGGTCGTTCTTACCAAGCATCTCACCTTAGTTGTGACAATTCCATTTAGCCACCTGGTAGCATCTTCAATGCCAGACACATGCAGATCCTACCTGACAACCAACCCCCCCCCGCACCTGGCAACTAGGGGTGTGTGAAGACCCTGTTTGGGGGCTGGGGATCCATTGGATCCCCTGTTCACAGCTACCCAGACTGTGGTTCAGTTTGTTGCAGCCCTGATCCTCGGGGCCTGCCGAGTGCAGTCGGTGCTTGCCAAGAGCGGAACCTGCTTGAACATTGCACATGAAAAGCACCCTTCTTCTGGACCATGTGCAGCCACCTTTGCATGTGCTGCCACATGAGATGCAGAAGAAGTTTGCCATTGCACAACCTTCATCCTGTGAGCATTCTCAGATTTTCTTTCAGCTTGCTTTCTAAGACCATGCTGAGCACAAATTCTAGCATGATGCATTCCACCAAGTTTCATCCCAGTCCTACTGACAATCCATGAATGGGCCTTTAATTTGTATAGTTGGGAGACTTGGTGGAACATGTGGGCCAATCCTAAGGCATCTCCCTACCCCAAGATAGATCAGTTGCTTAAAGCACCAGCTTACTGCCTCTTGTGATATTTTTTTGGTGGCAATACCTATAGAAAAACCAGGTCTAAACCTAGTGAGATAGCCAAAGCATAGCCTGGGTAAGGTCCCTTTTTTGAATGAGTCTCAGTCAGTACAGTTCAAGAATGCTGACAAGGTGCTTGGACAGGTTCACAAAACCATGTCCATACTGGATCCTTGCCTCTTTCAGCTAAATGAAGCCCAGTAGGGAGGAAACTGCTGGCTGAGCTAGGAGAGCATTAATGACTCTATGTGAAGGAGTGGTCCCTTGTCACATGAAAATGTGGTGGTGATACCGCCACTGAAGAAACCCTCTCTGGACCCAGATCTTAATAATTTTAGGCTGGTGGCAAATGCTCCTTTCCTGGGAAAGGTCCTTGAGGAGGTGGTGGCCAACCAGCTCCAGGTACTCTTTGATGAATCCATATGGATCCATTTCACTCAGTGTTTAGGATTGGGTTTGGCATGGAAACACCTTTGTAGCCCTGTATAATGACCTGTGCTGGAAGAGGGATAGGGGAGTGTGATCCTGAATCTCTCAGTGGCCTTGGATACCATTGGCCAGAGTATCCCTTGGGGGCAACTGTTTGAGATAGGAGTGGGAGGCACCGCAATACTTTTGTATTTTACCTTTGTTTTAAATTAGTTTTTTTAATGTTACAATGTTTTTATGGTTGTATGTATTCTATGTGCTCTTGCAAACTGCCCACAAAGCTTAAGCTATTGGGAGGTGTAGAAATAAATACTATACTATAATATAGTGATACAAAAAATAAAAACCCTTCACTGGTAGCGTGACTTTTACTCAGTTACCTAGCTGTAATTCAGTCAAGTAGGCAGGAAGCTCCTTGAGATCCCCTTTTATTCTCAACAGTCTATTAATTCTTCCCAAGCACTCCTCAGAAGTCATCGGCCCATTTTATAGTCTTTGCTTTAGCCGTGCTCTCCTTGAAGGTACCCAATACCTTCTCTTGTTCTTTCACTGTGGGACTCTTGTGTACCACTCCAAGAAAAAAATCCCCCTCGGTTCTCTTGACATTCAAGCCCGATCCTCATGGCCCTTGCCTTGCTAGCCATGGATAACAGGATGAGAGATCTGTTCCTGTTTCAATTTAAATCTGAAGACAGACATTCGGCAATAGTCCCTCTCTTCCTGTCAGGGTTGGCATCAGTGCCAGGCATCCAAAAGCCCACAGGGCTCCTTCCTGGGCACCCACAGGCTGACCATTTCCCCAAGTGCCTGGAAGCTGTGTTACCTTGAGGCTGCTGTGCACCATTTGAAGATGGAAGCATGCAGCTGCCCACAACTATTTCCAAAGGGTTATGGAAAGCACCATTGCTGGAAGGGACCACGAGAGGGCATCAGGCTGAAAGCCCCTTCACACCTGGAGCCAGCTCTGCTTTTGATCTTATTCAGCTGACATTTTAACATTTTCTCTTCCCTCCTGCTAAGACCCACTGCCATAGCGGTGCTTGGTCAACTCCAATTTTCCTCTTCTTTCTCATTTCATCTTACGCTCCCCCCTCCACAGTGCACATGGCACAATCTGAACAAAGAGGACCATGGCGTCCTCCATAGAAATGACCTGCTCCCTGCCCTCACCGATTTTACCTCTGCTCTTTGCTCAGTTCTTTGTACCCTTTGTCATATTTCTTGTATGCCAAGAGCAACCCATCCCCTCTCTCCCAAACTAGCTCCCTTTTCTTCTCTAAAGTAGTCTTTTCCATTCATTATGATGGAGCCTGCTGAGAGAAGGGTAAATTGTACATTCTGAACTAAGGTTGCCATCAGCCTGATGTGAGATTACCATCAAGGAAACATGACAGAAATGTGTAGTTGCTTGTTAACTGAAGGAGGTAAAAATAAAGAGGTGGGGAGGGGTGGTTCTGTACAAGCAACTGATTGTCATCATAGTATTTGCACATAATTCTGGAAAGCGCTGATATTGGAATGCACCCTGGGGCTAAAGTCAGAGGAATTGTGCTGCTTTTTAACCTCAGCAGAAGCAAAAGCTACACCCGAGGTAAAGTCACACAGGAGGTTACTCTTCCTGTTGGAGCAGATTGGATGCCACCATCCAAAATGCTTCTGTGCAAAGAAAAGAGGCGCATGTGTTGAAAGTCTAGCCAAATGCCAGGAGCAACTTAACATGACCAGAATCGCTTTGCATTAGCAAGCATGCAAATGAACCATCAGCCTGTTCACATGGTATTAGCCAAAGACTTCGGTCCAGACACAACAGATGCGGCAGGATGCTAGTGGACTGCAACAAATGATGAAGATGTACATTCCCGTTTCCAAGGCAAGGCAGATGGTTCTGCACCTCCCCACCTGAATGGTGCATCAGGATGGGGATTTCATTGGCTGCATTGCACCCAGACGATTCCTGTACCACGTCACTGCCCTTGACCTGCATAAGACCAGCGGCAGGATCTATCTGCAGAAGGCCTATTTTCCTGACATGGGTCTTCTTTCCTGACTCGGAATGCTGATGTGTTCAATTACTCCTTTTAACATGAGCTTTGCTCTATAAACCTGAAGCTTTTATGGGCCTATTTATCACCCTGTAAATCAAAAGCCACCATTTCCAGCAGTAGGTTTTTAATGTAGTTTGCTCTTTGTCTAGTTTTGTTTGTTTGTTCAAAGGTAATTCAGCTCTCCTTTTCTGGTTTTCACCCAGTTCAACCCCACTTAATTTCTGAGACCAAACAAGCTGGGCATGGCTTTAGGTGATAAAATGTCAACTATATTTATGTCCCTAAATATGAGTCGTTTAATATCTGTTCCATAGATGACATAAAAGGGTTTCTAACTAGCCCCTTACACAATATTTCATTTACATTTCAATATGTGCTTAAAAACCACTTAAATTGTAACTTTTTGCAAAACAGGAATGTAAAGTGGACACAAAAAGGCTAAAATGTATTTCAAGGAGAGTATAGCACTTTAATTTCTAGCATTTTATACTCTGTATAATTTTTATAAATCAGGCATGTCAAAGACAGGAGGGAAATGCCAAAATACAATTTTAAATCCATAACAGTTGGATGACATGCGTTAATTTGTGATCATCCTTCAGGCTGCACACACGAGCTCAGAGGAGGGGGCATGCCCCTGATGGAAATGTATGTTTAGCAGGGCCCTGCATGACTCTGTTGTGCACGCATGTGTCTGTACGTGTGTGCACGCGGGTGCTCTTTTACCTAACATAAAATTCCGTTCAACCACCTTTTTATTTTTATTTTTTCACATGCCATATTTCTTCCCCACCCCACTCCGCCTCACCACTTCCATTTTCTTTGGGTGTTTAACTGTTCCCTGGGGGCATGCCCAATTATTTATGACATACTTCTCTGTGTAATATTTAGCTGGGAAAACTGTTCCTATGGAAACTGATGTTTTCAAACAGGCTTGTACCAACTTCAGAATAATAGTGCTGCATACACAATAGAGAATAGAGCTCTTAGTAGAAAGCATATTCTAATGGCTTTCATAACCAAACTTTTTTTTGAAGTGTGGAATAAACAAAAAGAGGTCTATTTTTTGGTACAATCAAATGGATTGTTCATCTGTTGTTTAATAAATAAATGGAGTTTTAAAATCCCAGTTGTTAAGAAATGTCCAGCCCTGTATTTCATTGAAGCCTCAGTGAAAAGACACCAATAAAAGATGTACTTTCATATTCAAGGTGGGCTATTTTACAGAAAGATAAAAAGACAGCAGGTTTGTTAGCTACGATTTCAGGAGGCTGAATGATTCTGTATGGAAACATCTATATTCCAAACAATATGTATGATAGGCTATTTCTATAAGAATTTTGTAGAAGGGGAAACAGAGAGGGGATGCTCTGTCCTGCTGTCCAAGACCAAATGGGGGTGCATAACCAGCTGGGAAGTATTTGGAAAGTAAACCAAATCAGTCAACTGAAAGGGAAAGCACAGTGCCTGAGAACTGGTGGAGCAAGCCAGGATGGTCATGAAGGCTAGAGCCAGGAGCACCTAATTGACCAGGGCGGCCCTGACATTAAGCTAAGTGAATCAGCTGCTTCAGGTATCAAAGGATTTGGAGCAGCCTCCAGTTCTAAGGAAACAGAAGTCTGTGTCATGAAGCCTTCCCAGTGGTCTGTAACTTAGCCTCCTGTTCTCATGTGCACTGGAAAAAGCTGTCCCATCACCAGTTAGGTACTTGGTTTTAATAACCAATCCAACTGGCTTTTGTACATGGAAGGAGAAAATTCACCATCTTGTCTTTTGCCTCAGGATACAAAATGTTTTGGTTTGATCCACCGATCTATGCACAAACATTGGAAGCAGCGATGGAACCAGTCTTGAGAAGATACAGACATATAATTTCACGAGTCAAAATCCCTGAAGCGATTTGTCACCCAATCATGACATTGGAGGTTGGGGAGAGGCACTGATGGGAAAGAGGATGGCCACCCATGACCCAGGAATGGAGAATCATCAGGATGGGACATGTTATTTCCCCCCTGAAAATCCCAGATACAATTTGGGGCTTCAATCTATTTACTCCACAACCAATCATATTTTCCAAGCTATACTTCCCACCTGCTTCTCTTTTGTAGGTCCTGTTCACTCCTCAAAATTTATCCCATCTTTCATTTGTATCAGAAGCAAAAACATGTGAACTAAATTTCAATAAGCAATGATCCTTCCTTTCCCTAATGTTTTTCTCTGAAGCAGCTGCCGGCCCTTCCTGAGTTCAGTTGTGAAAACTCCATCTTTCTCATAGCAGGCGCCTAGGTCAGTGAAAAGTCACAGCATGTCAGTACAAATGCTTCTGTTATGATCGCTCTGTTAGAATCAAACCGATTCATAGTTAATACAGAAATTGGTCTTGCTATTCCATTGACTTCTCTATGAAAATTGCAGCTTAGGAGAGCTATTGTTGATGAGAAAATGGGAAAGAGCAATAGCTCCTTTTAAAAAATATTTGTAAGGTAGCCTGTTATGATAGTTGGAAAAGAAACTTGAGAGATGCAAAGTCTTCTGGGGCAAATAATTGTCACAATGACAGTTTCAGGGCAGTCTGCAAGCCCTCAGAGCTACCTACCCTCTCCATGTTCAGATGTCATGACAACCTGTGCCTGACAAAGATAATTGTACTAATTAGGTGGCTCATGACTGGCACTTATAGAGAAGGTGATTATGATTGTGTGAACCTAGTCCATGAAATTCCCATTCACCGGTCTTCTGAGAAATTAGCTATGCCTGTAGGCTGCTGATTGCATCTTCGCTACCAGATAAAATGGAGGAAAGGCTTTTGTTCCTGAAGAAGAAAGAGCAATCTCTCTACCATCTTATCCCCAGTCCCAGAATTTATTTATTTATTTTATTGGGGTATATTTATCCCATCCAATACCAATCATCTCTGGACGGCTTACAATATGACAAATACCTAATAAATACATCAATCAATAACAAGATAAAATGCAAATGAGGATATCAATGAAAACATAATTAAGATTTTAAAACTTTAAAATATTGGGTAAACGAAGCCCTTAACCTGGCACCAAAAAGCATATAACATTGGTGCAAGGTGAACCTCTCTGGGAAGCACATTCCACAGCGAGAATGGTGGGGCGCCACCACAAATAAAGCCCTCCTCATTCAAGGAGGGTTCCCGGAAGAGGACCTCTGCTGCAGATCTTAAGGGGCAGGAGGGCATATAGGAAAAAAGATGTTCCTTCGGGTATCCTGGTCCCAAGCTGTTAACTGGTCCCAGACTTCAATGGGGAGCCAGTGTAGCTGATAGAGGACTGGTGTTAAATGGGAATAGCAACCAGTCCCCAACACTAATCTGGCAGTTCTGTTTTGGATCAATTGAAGTATCTGAACCATCTTCTAGGGCAGCCCCATGTAGAGTGTGTTGCAGTAGTTCAACCGGGAGGTTACCAGAGCGTGTGTCACCGTTGCTAGGCAGTGTTCGTCCAGGTAAGGATGCAGCTGATGGATTAGCCAAATCTGAAGGGAAGCGCTCCTTGCCACCGCCGCCACATGGCCCTCCAGGGACAGTGCTGGTTCAAGGAGCACTCCCAAGCTGAATTAAGTTTTTGCCCACATAGTCCAAAAGTTGTTGGATGGTCCAACTTTCATCAAGGATAAACAATCCTTCTAACCAGCACTACTTTTGTACTTGAACTGCGATGGCATTCATAAATTGTTGTTTATAAACAATGTAGCTTCAGTTCAATGTGCTTTAATTAAAATACCATAACATTCAACTCATCCATACATTAATTTATAGCATCCAATTTACAAAAGTGGAAAGGAAGATCCTGCAAAATTTACTAAATGCACAATTACTTACAATTCAGTTGGAAAGAAGGGTGAACATACATTATACATTACATGTCTGCAAGAGAGGAAAGTCATATAATGACTTTTCAGCTCTATATGAAGCTGAAAAGTGTAGTATAGAGAAGTCCCTATGAAGGGAGGAAGTTCCAGACCAAGGAATCTTTGGTAACTATCAAATGCGCACAAGATGGCTGGTATCTGCAGGCATTTGAGGAAATCTAGTCATCCAAAGATTCCAGGAGCAGATTCTGAAAAGCACCAAGAACTTAAATCCAAATCAGGACATTAAAAACAGGTTTAAATCAGGAGCTTAAGAACAGAAGTAAAATCTGAAACACCATCCCCTATCCTATAGCTACTAAATATAACAAATGCAAGGAGCCAGATTTCCATTCAGATGAAATTAAAATTTTAATTTTTTCATAGTTAATTGCCATTGTTGACAAGTTATGCAAGGGGGTACTGCAGGGTTCTGTTTTATCCCCATTGCTATTTAACATCTATGTGGAACCACTGGGAGAAGTTATCCAGAAGTTTGGGCTGAGGTACCATCAATATGCAGATGACACTCAGCTCTTCCTTTCTTTTTCCTCAAACCCAGGGGAGGCGGTGGCCACTCTGAATCAGTGTCTGAGCATGGTGATGGACTGGATAGGGCCAACCGAGGCTCAATCCAGACAAGACAGAGGTGCTGTTTGTGGGTGGTTCATCCACCCAGCTGGGTGATATTTGACTAGTTCTGGATGGGGTTCCACTCCCGCTAAAGGACAAGGTTCATCGTTCAGGGCTCCTCCTGGATGCAAAACTGTCACCCGAGGCACAAGTAGACTCAGTGGCGTGAGCACCTTTTATCAGCTTAAGCTGATATACCAACTACTACTCTATCTGCACAGACAGAGCCTAGTTACAGTCATCCATGCTCTGATAGCCTCTCCTTTGAATTACTGCAATGCACTGTATGTTGAAGCAGGCCAACAAGATTGTTAATGGAGGAGTGGCTTACGGGAACACATTATGCCAGTCCTCTTCCAGCTGCGCAGGCTGCCAGCTGAAATCTGGGCCCAACTCATCTTCAGGGGTCCTCCTCTGGGAGCCCCCTCCAAAGGGAGTGAGGTGGGTGGCTGCCAAGAGAAGTGTCTTTTCAGTTGTGGCAACCTGGTTATGAAATGAGCACCCCCAAAAGGTGTGCCTAGTGCCTACTCTGTATTGTTTTTGGCACCTGGTGAAAACCTTTTCCTTGTTTATTTTCCCAGTATTTAACAATTGACCTCTAAACTTTAATTTTAATATCAGTTTTAATATCATGATCCTGTATTGCTGCTATACCTCTGTGCTGATTCGGTTGCAATTACTGTGACTTTATTGTCTGTCTGTCTGTCTGTCTTGTTTTTGTGGTTTTAACTTTTGTTAACCTCCCAGAGAGCCTTGATTATTGGGAGGTATGCAGACAAATAAACAATCAAACAAAAAACAAGTAATTCCTTTTTTAGGTAGATCAAAGGCTGAGCTCCATCCAAGTTTGGATCATTTGACTTAGGATGAACTGGTGATGGGCAGATCTCTGAACTCAATTTCCTGTCAAATCAGACTTATTTCTTTTCCAAAGCCTCTTCCATCCTAGTTCAATGCAGAATTTATCATTTACAGGGGAAAAATCCATATGCATTTTTGTGCACATTGTTCTTCAAATGGGTGCATTAATGATGCATCCTAAGCATAAAGGTAAAAGGTAAAGGTTTCCCCTTGACATTACGTCCAGTCATGCCTGACTCTAGGGAGCGGAGGGAGCCAGCATTTGTCCGCAGACAGTCTCCGTGGTCATGTGGCCGGCATGACTAAACACCGAAGTGCACGGAACGCTGTTACCTGCCCACCGAAGTGGTACCTTTTTATCTACTTGCATTTGCATGCTTTTGAACTGCAAGGTTGGCAGGACCTGGGACAGAGCAACGGGAACTCACCCCGTTGTTCAGATTCGAACCGGCGACCTTTTGATCAACCAGCCCAGCAGCACAGCGGTTTAAACCACTGCGCCACCTGCAATTCCTATCCTAAGCATATCCACACACATTTCAGAAATGTGCACAGTGGCTTTGTGTGTGTGCATGCATGTGTTTTTCAAATGTGCGCAAATTGTTAAATGCCTTGTTTTTGCATAGTGCAAAATGCAACAAGGCCAGAAATACATGGATTTCGGGCTACATTTTTCTCTTCACCACAGTCATTTCAGGAGGTGCCAAAAATAGCCCTCAGTGGAGACAATTTCTCCCCATCCCTAGAATGAACTATCCTGCCTACCTCAGGCCCACAAAGCTTTTTGGTTCACCAGTTCAGATGCAAACCATGTACTGTCCTCTTTTAAAATGTGGTGTGAAGGAGCTGCAAGATGACCTGCTTTAAAAAGTAAGAGAGACGGATAGCTTTCTGGCTTCATTTCACTGTCTGCTGATATTTCAATTGGCTACTCTGGAGTATTTTGGTTCTACCCTCCTACGTGACTTTGCAAGCTGATGTGCCAGGGAAGCTGTGCTCAGCATGATCCTTAATGATGATTCCACTGATGTAACATCACCACTCAGGGTGGTACATCATTTCATCACTTTGATAGTGACACTCTTCGATATTGTTCTTGGCACTGGCCCCGTCTTATCTTCCCTCCTGTATCCTTTGTAACTTCTTGGTGCTGACATGTGAGCCTTCACCCTCATCCATCTTCTGATTTACATGGTCAGCATCAGGATGTAGTTCAGTTGGCTGCGGCAGCATGTGGGACAAATTCTCATGACCTGAAAGATCTGGGGAAAATGTTATTAGGACTGGATAAGACTTTTCCCATATTTTCTAGTTTCCTTTTCTTCTTGCTTGATGAACTCTGACTGTAATGTGGAAGGGAACACTGAGATGGTTAGAAGGAAGGCCTTCTGCACAAAGATCTTGGATGTAAATTGTTTATTCTGCTTCTGCCTTCTTCCACTCTCCCCCCTGCCCTTCTTCTTATCTACAAGCTACAGCTTTGGCATCACAGTCCCAGGTGGCCCTGTGATGAGGCAGATGGAAGGGTGGTCTCTGGAAGAACGCCCTGCCCACTGGAAGTTGGGTGGTTGTGGCAGCCTTCTTCCAAGCCTTCCCTCTTTTGGGTGACTTAACTATATGAGCCAAACAGTTTTGGCTACATCCTAGATGGTTGTCCATTCAGTGCAAAGGTCTGAATACAGCCCTATAACCAGATTTGATTGAAGAAGCTTACAAAAGGCAGGATTGAATTCTGCTGCTGGGCTCCAGAGGGTTCTTTGGTGCTCATGGGAACCACCACTTGTGCAACAGGAACTAGCATTTCTGACACAACTAGCTTGCAGTCTGGTAGCAACACTGGCTTCTGGATTAGGGCAGGCCAGCAAAGCTCTCTTCTGCAAGCTGCAGTGTCTCGCTCCAGCCTTGATGCATGTTTCACCACAAGATCCAGCTGCCAGTCCCACAGGAGCCTCACTCCTGCCAGTAAATTGGCAGCGCTGGATACTAGCCACAGTCTTTGTGATCGGAGACCCCACCTTCTCAGGGTTCGTGGTACATTAGAAGTCCATTCATCTTTTCTTACAACTCTCACTCTATCCTCCTTTTCCTCATTCAACGTCTGGTGGTTTCTTAGACCAGGAGCAGGGAAACTCTTTCAGCCTGAGTTTCAAATTCAGTTCCAGAAAAACTCTTACTTGTCATGTTTTAGTGGTAGATGGAGACAAAAAGTAAAGAAATATTGACAGATTGAAGCTTAAAACTACAAAAACGAATCCCTGTTGTTGTGATGGGCCACCAAGCCATCTCCCACTTATCACAGAATCATAGAATAGTAGAGTTAGAAGGGATCAGGCAGGCTATTGGGTCCAACCCCTCCACTCAATGCTGGACTCGCAGTTAAACCATCCCTCTCAGAGGTCTCTCCAGTTGAATCTTGAATGTCTCCAGGGAGGGAAAGCCATGACTTTCTGAGGTCATTAGTTCCATTGTCATACTGCTCTCACAATCTGGAGGTCTTCCTGATGATCAGCTGGAATCTGCCTTCCTGTAACATGAGGCTGTTATTTAATATCCTGAACTCTGGGATAACTGAGAAGAGATCCTGTCCTTCCTCTTTGTGACAACTCTTCAAGTTCTTGTCGAGTGCTCTATCTCCCCCTGCCACCCTAATATTCTTTTCTCAAGGTGAAACATGCCAGTTCTTTCCATTGGGCTTATGGTGATGCTATGAAGGAAATGTTTCGAAAATGTCTTATTCATGACAGCCCTGCTCTGCTCTAACTAATCCCTAGGAGATGCATTTTCCCCTTTTAGAAGGTGGCAGAAACCAAGACAAAAACCACGAAACTACCAAATAATTGCTGGCTAGGAGAAAGGAGGGAATAGTCTTCTGGAAAATGGTGGACCAGGGGAAAGGACATGGCACCTCCAAAGGACCGGATCTGCCCTCCAGCCCAGCTTTAGGCTGCAAGCCCATGAGCACTGCCTGCCTTTTAAAATCCTTACATGCTGCCTGTCAATATTAGGTGAGTGAGAATGAAATGGAAACAGCAATGGCTGTTAGTATCACTTCCACCCCATTAGGAAGTGATGAGTCAAAAGGACACTGCTCAGAGCTGTCAAGTAGTTGAGAACTGGCTAAGGAGAGGAAAGAACAGAGATAATTAGCATACATATCAACCTAAGAGCATGTGATCTTCCATGGATACAGCTGGGTTCTTGCAAATCCATGTTTCTGTAAAGCCTGTCATCATGACATGTGTACACACAGAGGTCGAAAGGAGTATAATTCGCTACTGTACATAGAATGACATTTTCCTTGCTGTGTCGTATTTGGATTCTGTACTTCTAATTAATTATCTAAGGATGCTAATCTAGTAATGGCAAGATAGGCAATGTAAGTCTCATAAAAAACAGGATGCAATGCTATGGCCCCTAGATGCTGCCTAGGTAGCCATAGGATAATTTGGAATCCAAGTGTTCCAAGGTTGGATCTGTGATTCCAAATTCAAAGTCCATACATTTCCTCCTTCTACCCTTGCAGCCTGTGCTATCCAGTCCATGCCAACTGTTACTCTCAGGTCTTAAGAACAACTTTGGTGCCAGTAATGGGGGCGGGAGGCATTCCAAGGGTGGAGCAGGGAAAAGCAAAGCACCACCATTCTGGGAAGAATCTTCTTGGGCTCTTCTCCTTGTGGGCCAGTGTAAAAGATGGCAAGAGAGGGAGGAATGCCAAGGCAATCCTCACCCATACATTCTTCCTGACCCTTTATTAGATACTTGCAAATCTCTGTATTTGGAGGGTTCTGTGCAACATTGGATGGTGTTGCTAAACTCCATGTGTGTGTGTGTGTGTGTGTGTGTGCGCGCGTGTGCGCGCATGCCTGGGTTTGAGTTCAGATAATGCAAAAATGCAGCAAAGAAGAAGAAAAACTTAACAATTTAGTGTCCTTCCTCACCAATTTAGTGGCCAAAGGACTTAGGTAGAAATATATACACATTTGCCTGCCAAGTAAATCCCCCTGAACTTAACAGGATCTCCAAATTGACAGTTGTAGCATTACACATGTCAAAGAGGGAACAACAAAAATAAAATCATGATAAATTAATATGGTGTGACGACTGCAGAGCCTCGGTGCCACCTCTAAGAAAATTCTGTCTTGGATTGCTACTTATCTACTTTCTGATTATCATGATGGATTGCAATAAAATATTTTAATCCCCTATGGCACTTGGTGATGGTAGAAAAATACCCAGAGCAAGGACTCCATTGATCATTATGGCACTGATAGACTGATATAAGAAGTTATATTTCAGCTCCTGAATCCAGACAGGTTTTGGCAGGGATGGAAGGACTAGACTTGTTAAAAGAAAGTTCATGTCACTTTTCTTTCCTGTCCTATTTTCCCAAAATTCTATGCTTTAAAAACTGCATGAAAATTATCTTATAAATGCACATTTAAATGTATGATGTTGAAATATTTCCTCTCAAAACATGCATTTCCATCTACATTTTCACTCAAAATATGTAACTGAAATGCATTTTGACACTTTTTATAACTGTGAATGGTGTTGTGACACTCAGAGAGGTGTGAATCCTAATGGATAAAGCACCTTTCCTCTCCACACATTAGTTGAAGAGAAGTGAATCAGATCAGTCCACATCAGGATCATGTTTCTCATTCATCTGTAGCTTATGGCTTTAGGAGTCAGGACTAGGCCTTCGAATTGTGCTTGGAAACAAACCAGGAGCAGGCAAAACATTAAGGAATGGGCTAATATTCCTAAAGTGGCAGTTTCCAGGAAAATATTTACCCTTGGCAATCTGAACCAGTCGGTGTTTTCAACCAATTTTCCAACCAAGCTGCTCACAGACAGTTAATAACCTAATTTTGGTAATATGAAGGCACAGATGACCAGTTGGTGGGAGCCAGGATCCCATGGACTGTATCCTTTGCTTATGTTACTGACCCTCTGTTTGTTTATAAAGCTTCTATCCTGCCTACTTCTCTGAAAGGGAAATGCATGCATTTTTCTAGCATTGGTAAAAGTGTGTTTGTGTATATTTTTCAAACACAGACTTTTGTTAAGCACATTTGTGTGTGAGAGAGGTGGGCTGCACCCTGAGCTGGGAACTATATGGACTTCAACCATGGTCAGCCCTTGGGGAACCACTAGGCCCAGGAAATGCGAACTGGGTAAATTCTGGTCAACACAAAACTAAAACAAATTTCTCAGACATCCCTGAGAAATATGTAACTCTATCTGTGTCTATATTTGTATATGAGTGCTGCTGACTGGCTGCATAACTGGGCAGGCCTGCTCTGTTCGCTTTAGACAAGATGTTCTTTTGACTGTCCTGGCTGTGTTTGCATCTGCACTGCCGTATTTCCTACAGAGATGAAAGAAACAGATCACACGAGTGGTGCATCAGAGCCCTGGAAGTTCTCACTTAATGTATTCAAAGGCAAACATAATGGGAAAAATGTTGAATTGCTTGGGATTCCATTGGGTGTAGGGGTAGCCCCAGGTGTTACTTTTTAATTCCAAAACAAAACAGAAAAGTCTGATTTCATTGTTAGGGTATATTATTATCTAGAGATCCTGGAGTCACTTGCAAATGAGGCAGGCATGTCTCTATTTTTGGAATAATGAGAAATGTGAAAGCGTGGAACTGATCAGGCACTCGCATGCAGTATTTGTTGAACTGGCTCTGATGTGCATTTTACCATGAACATTTCCAAGTAAAAATGTTAGCACAGGGCTACCAAATGAAGATGAATAGTTTACATCATTTTTGATTCTGCTTCCGGGGAGGCTGGTGACTCCTTTGCCAGAGAGGCTCCTCTTCTGTTGCAGCTTGTATTCCAGCCATGGTGCAGAATGTCATCCTCAGCATAGTTCCACCTCCTTGGAGCCCTATGGATAGGTCCCATAGAGCTCAAAAGAAGAGCTGCAAAGGATAAGGAGCCCCTCTGACACAGAAGTTACCAGTCGCCCATGCTGGAGAGCCAAAAGCCAAGCAGGTAGCCCACAGTTACCTGTTCCTCGTCAAACTTGGACCCCAGGCACTCACTTGCCCTAACGATGGTTCTGCTAATACTCTACTAGTAATAAGGGAAATCAGATGCTTAGAGTTCTCCCCATCTCCTACCCACATTCCATTTGATGTTTGAAAGATTGTAATCTTAAATCCATAGGCTTGAAAACAAGTGAAATGAATGGAACTTACTTTCATATTTGGTATGTGCAGTAATTTTTTGGTGGTGTAGTTGTACAGCTTGCAGGAAGCAGGCTCCCTTCTATGCCTCTGCAGGTTAAAGAAGAAAAATCAAGACGATGAAGTATCTCTTGATCACAGCTTTGATAAGCATTTCATTCTGGCTTTGTTCAGCCATTCTGGAAGTGTCCTAAAACGCTTGAAGTATGATGCTGGTCTGTGTACACATAAACTGACATGCCAAGCAAATGAAGATCGCTGCATGGTGGTTTACCTTGGCGGACATAGTGGAAGAAATATCTCTGCCTGCCTGCAAAACACCAACTGCCTATGGACTACATGGGGAAGCATTTTGGTAGTGACAGCTTCAAAATCAGATGTTGTACAAAAGACTTGTGTAATAGCAGTTCAGTTACAACAGGTAGCAAGACAATCCTTTGCATAGGTTATCTGCTTAGTAATCCAGATGCTCTTTTTCTAACCTGAAGCAGAAGAACTATACTACTCTGGTGTGTAAACTGCATTGACAAATGGCTTTTGGAGGAAGCAGCACAGTTGGTCAGAGAAAATAGGCCATGGAAAACCGGTGTGTAGAAGTATGAAACTGGCTTAATATACTGTAGTTACTGCATTGTTTGTGTCTTTAATTTCAATACTGCACTCGACTTACGGGTTTGTATCTAATCTGTGTGGTTAATATATATATATAGCTGGGTGCTCATATTTGTTAAGCACTTTTTGTTCTTCAGAAAGCTCCTGGATCTCTTGAAAGGGCAACTTGTTTTTCATTTGGACCTGTCTCCGAGACTATATTGTAGTACTAAAGGGGCTACAGCCTACTCAGACCTACAGGTATTTCATCGCTGGTTGTCTTCAGTTCAGAACTGCTAGAAAGCCTCTCCTCCTAAGTAATGTCAGATGTATTTATTTCCCTGGCTGTTATCAGTGTATAAGCTTCCCTGCTCCTTCAGTTTTGCTGATTTCTATAATCAGAAAGAATTTCTAGTGTGATAATTCTTTATAATCCAGTCATGTTGTCTCGTGACATCCTTATCACCTGTCTATTCCTATTCTAACATTAACTGACAGCATTTCAAACCATTTAGCAATTAAGACACACCTATCATACTACTGGTATTTTAATTAATTCCACATATAATATGCTTTATACAGTTCCTGACATATGTTATCTGTTTTCATTGTATTATAAATGACATTATACATAATTAATAATATCTGCTATGCTTTTTTGTTTTGCTCACTTGAGGACAACAGCAAAGCAAACAGCAGCTTGACAATGCTAATCCTGTTTTCACATTCTTTTGTCCAGTGATGGATATTTACTTATGTAAAAGCTTTAATATTCTAACAATGAATATCTTAACCCAAACTTCAATGAACTGCAATGGTGTCTAAAGTGCTGCTGAATTAGTATTAGATCACAGAATGGATTCAGATCAGTGACTCTGATGCTGAACACTTATCAAATAATTTGATGACCAAAAGGTTAGGCTGCTCTAGTGTTGCACAAGAAACCTTTCTAATATTTTACTTTGTTGTAAACCTCTCAGAAAGTTTCAGCTATGGGCAGTATAGAAATGATGATGATGATGATGATGATGATAATAATAATAATAATACTGTGCTTCTATTTGCAGTAGAAGCCATATTTAAGGGAATAAATGCTACATTTTTTCAATGCATAAAAAGAAAAATGCACATGGTGTATACTTAGGGACACTGCAACATACCTCTATCCATGTGAAAATATTTCAGTTCAAACATAGTTTTTTAACTTCCATTTTTAGTGCCATCTTCTTTAGTCAAGAATTAGGCCAGCCTAAAATTCTAGGAAGGATCTTGACTTTGTAGTTCAACTACAAGAAAATTCATTGTAGATGCTAATTATTCTGTCACAATTTGTATGTTATTTTCAATTCCCATTGTGTATCTGAATACTGAAGGAGGAAATTACGTGTTACAATAAAGAACACTTGCCTTCATGGGGAGCAATTGAAAAGAAAAGAACAAATTCCTTTAATTTTCTTTTAGTCAGTGCTGGCTTTCTCCGGGGGACAAAGCAGGTAGCTGATGAGTAAATGATGGTGGAGTAAATGTCAACTGAAATCTCATGCCTTTAATCACCAGAAATTGTAGGATCCTGAACTTGTAATCATGACATTGAATGCTATTTCATATCTTCATTTTTGGCTTTACAGAACAAATTGGTGTAGTTTTCTTCAGAATTATGGTAATTTCTTTTCTTCATCTTCTGCCAAGGTCTTGTGGGGAACTGCATTCTTCTCTTCTAGTATTCTTAGATAAAGTACTCTTCCATCATTTCCCTTCATTATGAATCATCTTTTTTAAGGGAAATCAACAGCCATGATGGGATTTTGAGCACAAGATTCCTCTCTCTGAAAATTCCTTTAGGTGTATTGTAGCTGGGAACCAATCTGTTGGTCCTTGTTTTGCTTTTCCAGGATTCCTGAGAGCCATGGAAGAGTCATCTCTTCAGTCTAATTTCTTCTCAGTTTGGATGATTCTTAATTACCTTAGGTTTATTTATTTAATTATGCATGTATTTATAGGGTCCTATAACTGCCGAGGCCTTCCTAGGCAGTTCACAGTACATAAACATATTAAAACAAAACAAAATACATTGACACCTATTAAGACACAACAAATTAAGACATCTATGAAAACAATATAAAAGGGGCCAAAGCATTCAGGCTGAGCGTTAAAAATTTTCCTTAAAAGGTTTATTTATTTATTTATTGTTGACCTTTTTCCTTCCTACAAGGAACTGAAGGTGGCTTTTCTCCTTTCTCTATTTTATCCTCACAACAACACTGTCAGGTAGGTTAGCCTGAGAGTCTGTAATTGACCCAAAGTCACTCTGTCAGTTCCACAGCAAACTGGGTCCCAGATCTTAGATCTACAGCGCCCCGGCCAGCTATGCCAAATGCTACCCCATACTGGCTTTCTGTTCTGGCCAGTGTTGCCCAGGCATGAATCAACCATCTGTGGAAGATGCCTCTGCAGAACTTGGAACCTTCTACTCAGCTGCCAAAACACCTCATTCAGGTGGGTCCCTAGGCCCTGAAGAGACTCTTTCAAGGGTCTCTAGGTCTACTGGTGACAAGAAAGGGGATTGAAATCAGCTTACAGCTGAAAGAGGGAGCTGTCTCCACTGCGTTTCAGGCAGTAAAAGTAGGTATGAATGTTCCATCTGCAGTGTTTGAACCATCCATCAATTAAGCACAGATGGAAAACATTACTAGATAATGAAAGCATATATATGCACTAGCCCTGCATCACACTAGCAGGTTCGAATGTCCGGCGTGTTTTATACACATGTGCACGTGCACAAAGAGAGAAGGAGAGAGGAGTTTTCTTTAAACCCAGCTGCTTGAGGTCTTTAACTGAAACTTTTAGGGAATGGATCCAAGACTTCCTGTATGTATTCCACCTTAAAGGTATACAGGCAAAGTATAAATTATGTGTGAAATGTGATTTTGACTTCAAACTGTTTTCTTCCCAGTATAACTATGCTTCCTGGTTTGTTTGCATACCCATTTCAAATTATTATTTCTGATGAAAAGCACACAGCTTTATACCCAAGTGGTATAAAAATGAATGATATTAGTAGTAGAACTGGCAGTAATATGCCTGCTTTAAAATGTTTTAGGGCACAGTCCCTTTCATGTCTAGACCAAAAAAGAAGAAGAAGAAGAAGAAGAAGAAGAAGAAGAAGAAGAAGAAGAAGAAAGGAAAAGCCTTACATTCATACTCTGAAAACATTTTGACTAACCATTCCTTTCCTAAAGCTTTGGAGATCCCTGGAGACACCATTCCCTTTGATGAGAAGCTAGAGCTTCCAGTCGCAAACCCTCTCCCTCTCCCTCTCCTCTCCCTCCCATAATTCCCCATGCTGGTATTTTTCTTATATGGAAAGCTGGAGGGAAAATGAATCTGGGTTTGGAGACATACTGTCCATGTCTTTGTGTCCCTCCAACCAGGCATTTTCTGCATTTCTTCAGGAGTGTTCAGACTCAGGATGTTCTGCTTCAGAGGTACCTTGTTCTACTCAAGCATTTCCTGAGTCTATCCCAAACAGATACAGTCTGTCCCATTTTGGCTCAAGATATGGCTACACTTCTCATGAAAACTCTCCCAAAGCATCCAATATGAATTCAGGTGATTGACCTGAAGCAGTGATTCTTATGAATAATGCAGAGGATTTCTCTCTCATTCTCTCTCTCTCTCCCCCTCTCCCTCCCTCCCCCCCACCCCACCCCACCCCACCCCACCCCCACCTTGGAATCTCAACATGACGGCATTTCTTTTTTCATGACACTATTGCAAAGGTGAACAGAAGGTAGATTGGGATCTACTAGCAGGTCTCTGGGTGATTTAGTGCAAGATCAACAAGGGTTTCTAGCTCCTGATAGTCCAACAATGGCAACAATTAAATGCTTTCCCTCCTGAAATTTAGTAGGAAACACAGCAGGTTGGGCTCTTGGTGATCATGAACCCCTGAACTCAGAGAACGACAGTCACTCTGCGCAGAGTGGGATGAGCAGCGGAGCTGATCTTTGCCTCAGTGATCTGATCTGATCTGCCCACCCCACTTTTTTGGCTAATCTAGCTAGAGTGTTTCAAAGAAGAAGGAAAAGACACTGGGAAGTGTTAGGATAGCTCATATCCTGGTCTCCCCAGTCTTCTCCCATTATTGTCCACCAAAGTGTTGCCTTTCGCCCTCCTTCATGGTTGCTTTCACAGCCTTGGCAAGTAGCCACTGTGGCTCTTTCTGCACCAGCTGCGAGGGGATGGGGACTTTGAAAGAGAATGCTTGGGGGAAGCACTCCCTAGAATTTTGGGTGAAATGAGTCTGATGTTGGTTTTGAGCCTTTTCCCAAATTCCTGGACTGAGCCTATGCTTCAAGGCACTCTGTTCCTTTATGCTTTGAGCCAGCCTGCCTGATCCACTGTTCTGCAGCTGGCTGTGGCCAGTGAACCTCAGGCTTCCAGTCAAGTAGATCCCATGAGCCTGAAGAATGCTCATTCCTGCTCAGCTGAGCTCAGCACTGAAGAGAAATAAGGCAGCTAAATGTGGAGGAAAACCCCATTCACTTGATTGCTGTTAACTTCCAGAATTCAGACATTTTGTCTCTTTTGACAAGAAGTATGACTTACCTGCTGAGCTGCACACGGTGTCTAGGACTTTGTCTGAGAAAAGCAATCAGGTAGATGTATAGTATAATATTTCTAACTCGGTCAAGCTTTCAGCAGTAGGGAATGTGCAGGGAGAAATTCAAATAATGTGTTCAACTTTTAAATATTTGAAAAGATGTATAGGAATGAAGAAGGGAAATTCTCACCAGGTTGGCCATGATTGATGATGCCAAAGCACACAGAAATGCCCAAATAATACTTTAAAACAAAAAGCCTTTAAAGAATCATTCCAAAATTCCTGGTCAGGCAATACTTTCATTAAGACCAACAAAAGCCAAAGCAATTAGGAATGGTTTTCCAGAACTCTTCATCAGGTTGGTATCAAACAAAATAGAGAAGGGGGGGGCGGGAGAGAGAGAGAGAGAGAAAACCTGGATTGATGGCATTTAGGAGAATAATAAACTATTGACTGGATTAAGCTTAAGGTACTGAGGATTTAACCAGGTACTACTAAGGAGGTTTTAAATTACACCTAAGTTTGCTAAACCAAAAAACAAAACAGAACAAAAACAGCCAAAAATGACTGATCCCATTCATTTACCCAGATCTAACCAAAATTCAGTCTCCTAATTAAGTAGAAAACATAGTAAAAGTTGTATTATAGCAAATCAGTATATCAGCTTAGGTTTAGCTGATTTACAAAATGTCGATAAAAGCCAAAAATGCATAGCATTATGTGGTGGTAAAATCTAGGCATAAAATAGCTTAGAATTCCAGGGATGCAAGAGTGTATGACTGGCCACATTCTGGAATGATGGGCTGCCTCTGCTGGGTCGAATTAGAACTCCTTCATGCATTACGCATTCACACACACACATACACACCCCATCTATGTTTGCAGATACGGCCATTTTCCAGGATGAACATGGTCGCTGTCTCCATGCACACAGCCCCTGCCCCTCAGATCAGACCTTGCCACGTTGACTCAGCAAGCTTTGGATGGGACTTCTGCTCACCTTGCTTTGAAAGCCAGCAGATCTCTCCATCAGCTGTCCGGTCATCCTGCCTTGCCCCTTGACCCACTCTGAGCTCCTGCATGTCTAGGCAAATGCCTGAGCAGGGCCAACAGGAGGGCGGGAAATATATGCAATGGATATTATAAAGTTGCAACTCTCATAGCAGTTTGGAAGTGGTCTGGGCTTCCCATATCCCATCTCATGCTGGGTCATTCTGTGACTTTCTGTCCTGTTATAGTGTCTGCTTTATGCATTGTTGTAAAGAGAGCATGTATGGAAAAGCAGAGCAGAGCAAATATAAATAAATGACCAGAGACTTGCCAAAAGATGCCAGGCATGGGCAACCGGGGGCCAACTACAACACCCATCAGCCCCAGGAAATGGTTGAATTAGAGGTGAACTTTAAAGCATCTGGAGGTTATCAGGTCACCACGAGCATGCCACATCCATTCATTCCGAGATGAAAGGCTCTGCCTCATGCAGCATCCTGTTTTCCTCACTAGCAGCAGCCAGATCCTCCTGGAAAGCCTGCAAGCAAGCAAGGAATGAAGGCCACATGCCTTCCCCATTGTTTGCTCCACAGAGGCTCCTATTCAGAGCTAAACAGCACGGGGCCCAAAACAGATCCTCTGGGCATCTGCTTACTGCTCCACCCTCTGCTTCCTGCCTTCTTGCAGCAGCTCTTGGTCACTGAAACAGACCAGCTTACTGAACCCCAAATAAATCACATGTCCGCTGCAGAGAACTCTCTCTGGCGAAGGGATTTTGCTGCAGAATGGCCTTCCAGAGGAAATAAAGCAGGGGCATGCCGTCTGACCAGCTTCACCTCAGGCAGATTGAGGGGAATGCGGGGGGAATCCTTATCAAATGCGATATGAATTGGATGGAATTTGTGCTACTGCGGAAGGATGACACGTCTCTTTTTGGTCAACTTATATCTTCTCTAGTCATAGCACAGAGCAAGCAAGCACCTTACCTTCCTTGTCTCATACAAGGTAAAACAGGCAGTGTGTATTTTTATAACAACTCTAAAAATATGAGGAAAGCCCAGCAATGCACCACCATAAGGCAGCTGAGTATTATGCTCACCCAGAGAAGTTTTGAGTTCTAGCCTGATGTCTTTGCTCAGTATCTGTTTATTATGTGCAGGTGTTTTCACTTCAAGAATTCCATTGTAGTTTATTATGTCATGCTATTTGTATGGCAATATTTACATTAACTTCACATGGGATACAAGTTAGGAGAAAGCTTTTTGTCCAGCAGAACCGTGGCCAGTCTTGCAGAGACAACCTAGCAGAGAAGTCTCATGGCCCCCAAAAAGCATTGAAGAGGATGATTTGGATCCCCAGGTCCTGGAACCCCAGGTCCTCTGACCTCAGAGAAGGGGTTAAATGGACCTTCCAAGTGGCAGGAGAGGAGGAGACTGGTGCTTCCAAGATACAACATTTCCTGCTGGCTTCTCAGCCTCCTTTCCTTCTCCTACAAAGCATATTGCTCCTGCCCAGAGGATTCTGGGCATTCCATAGGGTTGCATCCTAGAAATCTTTTCCTCAGTGGATGTGAAAGTTCTCACTGTCCCAACGGCATGGTCATGTTAGGAATGAACAAGCACTATGGAAATGCAAGGCAAACATTCTGTTTCAGTCAATATTATCAATGTCTGATAGAATATATTTTTGTACAACACAGTCAAAAACACACAATGTTTAAGTACTGGAGGAAAATTCAGCACTGCATACAAGACTCATCCAGGAAAAGAAAAACCACAATGGGAAGCATTGTACTGCTTTCTACAATAATTGTAATGTTCAGCCCTTGCTCCAGTAACAAAGCACTGAGAAAAGGGCAAGAAGACAAGTGAGGTAAGCACCCATGGAAAAAGAAAGTAACCATTAAATATATATCAAAACATCAAGGATCAGGCTTGCGAATGGTTGATTCCAGAAGAGATAATTTTGGGCAACGTAAAGCTTTTCAGCTTTGCTGCAGCAGTTAAGTCTGATTAACTACAGTTGCACTTAGACTGGTGTAGTGTGAAAGGGCTAAAGTGCAGATTTATCTATACCACAGAAAACATTTTAGCCACAGTCCCTGGGGAACTCGAGAAAGGAGAGAGGTTAAAGCTAAAATCTGACCCATGCTTAAAGTGGGTCAGATTTCTGTACTCCCAGAAGGGCCTTTTACATCTTTTCCAGTTGCGATCTTGTATATTCCAAGCAGAAAATTTATCTGGCTGAGCTGAATAGCATATGGACAGCAGGCCTTTTCGAAAGTAGCCCCTTATTCTAGCTGGCTGCATCAGATATGTGCATGAGGGAATAATGTGCAAGGGTGCTCCAGTAAGAAACATAAAATGGCAGGGCAGAATAGAGTCCAGCAAAGCACCTGGATGAGTTTGGCAACTGGGTGAACAGTCCAGAGAAAAACTCGCTTCTCTCCAAACCACACTGTAGGTTTAAAAACAAACAACATCATAAAGGACCTTTAAAAAATCTAGAGAAAAACACAGTTTTGACATTTGACTAACAAAACTAAGAAAGAGACTAAGAAGAAGACCCAAGACCCTGGCTGTAGGAGATGTGTTTATTGGTTTACTTAATTAGAAAATATCTATGGAAAAAATGTACATCCCTTAGTTTGTATCTGTCTGTGTGGCATTCATTAAAAGAATGTGATAGGATTAGTTGAGCTGAATGAATCTCAGGGGCCTTTCTGACCTTGAGACCATAGATACTGAAGGCACTTTTAGGAATTGGTTTTCTCTCTTGCAGGTTCATAGAATCATAGAATAGTAGAGTTGGAAGGGATCCAGAAGGTCCTCAGGCCCAACACCATCCCATGCATCCCATGCCTAAGGCTGCCCCAGTCATATCTGGTCAGAGCCTTTGACTTACTAATGGTGGTGGCAGAGTTGCCTAGTAATGCTCTATCTTTTTCAGGTAGATCGGGAAGCAGTCCTATGGCCCCTCAGACACTGCCCGAGATTTTAAGCGAATAACCATTAAAAGAATTCTAAAACTCCAAAAGAACCACCATCCCCTTCCTAACTTAGGTACTGAAAAGGAAGCCATATGACTGAATTTCCACCTGTTTTAGCAGAAACTAGCCACCAAACTGTCTAGAAAGCACAGCTCCTGCTGTGCGCACTGGGAATGGCACTTTCCCTGTTCTCAGAGATGTCCTGGGACTGAAGATTTGCCGCAGCCCTGGAGGATTTCATACAGACAATAATCATGGCTGCCCTATGGGTCTGTGGGAGCAAGCATGCTTTTCCATATGCAATTTCCCTGCATGTCATCAGTCCCATTGTTCTTGGTGCTGTATGAGAAGCTGCACCTTCTAGCCACTCCACTGGCTAGTTTCTTTTTTAAAAGATCCCCTAGAAATGCAGGCTGAGAGCACAAGCTGCAAATCAGGTGATCCCACTTGGGAATTCCTCTCCTATCCCTTTCTTACATTTTAGATGCAGTTTCCTGATGTTCACTGTTCTACCGCTGTTTGAAGAAGCAAGAACAAAGACTGCTATATTATTTGGCTGTCTTGTAAGAAACAAATCCAGGTACCCCTCTGGAAGAAACCTGTGGTATTAATCAGAATGTGCTATGCAGACTTAGTGGATCATGCAACATAAACACAGTGACTGAAGTTATATATTAAAACTGTCTTGTGGCTTCAAATTGCTGCTCTGCTTGCAACTGCATTTCCCCAGTTTTTCAGGCTACATGAACTGGGGTAATGGTAACAATGACAAATTAGTATTCGCATATTTGTGCCACAGAGATGTTAATGTTTGAACTAATTGCTGTGTAATTTGAGGATGCTAACGAGTACACAATAATTAATGGCTTAGTTTAATGCCTTGTTACAATGCTGGTGTCAGTGATGTAGAGAATGGAAGCTGTGATAGGAAAGGTGCAATCTATGAAAACGATTCCAAACGATTCTGTTTTGCAGTGAGGTTTGTCTGGGAGAAGAACTTGGATTATTGTACCAAACTGTCTGATAGAACACACGCGGAGCTCATTCTTTGGTTAACTGCTCTTAGTACAAACCTGATTAAAGTGAAAAGAAGGCAGGACTTTCTGTAAGCTTCCCTAATCAGGAAAAGGGAAGAAAGAAAAATGTCAAACATATGGGTAGGAACTACTTCCATACTAACATAGCAGTTTCCCCAAACATATTTGATCATTTCTTTCATTCTGGGAAAGTGGGTTTTAGATTGCTAGCAATATTGACCAAGCTCAATAAGATCCAGAATCATTAGACATAGATAAAAATGGATGATGGAATTTGTTGCAGTAGTGATAATCAGAAATCCTTCGCCATGCTCAGACCTTGCAGGATTGAAGCTGAGTTAGGGGCACAGTCTTGAAGGGTTAGAGTAAGCAGAAAGGGGGCAACCGAAGTCTGGTAATCAGGCCCAAATCCCCTCCAAGAGCCCAATCCCAAACCTGTTTAGACAGGAAAGGGGCTAGGAGTTGTAGCACTTGCTTTCTGTCTAAAAATTAATGAGGTTTCATCCCAAGTCATGGGCCAGGACAATGGTAGCACTACTGTGGAACTAGGCAATATTATGAATAGACAATAGGAAAACTGTATTGTTTGGTATGGAAACTATTGAGTCTATAAGTGATTAACAGTAGGCCTGTAATTAATTAAGAATAAGTAAAGGCAACCCCAGTTTTAGAGCATGTTTAAATTTTTAAACTAATGTTTGGGTCTTTAGTTTTTAGTTTAGTGTTTTAGCATAAATTAAAAAAGACTACCTGTCTCCACATGAAGCCCACTTAAAGTGTCCTCTCTTGTTCAAACCAGACACACAAAATGCAAGAATCTTGATGTCCGCACAATCAGGTGTCCTTCTGGAGGCCTCTGCTTTCTGCAGGAGGTTAATTCTTTTATGATGGAGAAATCTCCATTCCTTCCATTCAATTTCATTTCCAGCCTCTGTTGAGTTTATGAACCAGGGCAGAAATTGCATTTTCCTGGTTCAGCCATGGTTGATTAGCTAAGTTAATGGGGAAAATACACATGACAGAAAGAAAAAGAGACCAGATTTACCATATCAGGACCTCTGTTTTGGACACTGAAGTGGTGTTGGTGGCATTTTTCACAAGCTTAGACTGGTGTGCCAAATGCAATCCTTTCCAGTATGATGGTAATACAGTCATCATTATCCATAAGCTAGACCTGACTACTGCTTATTTTATCTCTCACTTAGAAGCTCCATCTGGTCAAATCGCAAAACTAGGCTACTGTCTAGACTACTGACTATGGGCTAGGGGTATACAAGGACTTTGCTTATGCTTGCAAAACAGTTGTATAATTTCTGTTTGCAACCTGAAATGTGAATTTGAGCAGGAGAATGTGTTCTCTGAGATGGTCCACAAATTGTTGGTCATGTGGTTACATTTGAAAGACACATTTTAAAAAAAAAGCAAACAAGTAGTTTAAAACTGTGTAATTGTATGCTTTAATCTATTGGGGCAGTTGCATAACTTATGTGCCGTAGAATCATAGAACAGCAGAGTTGGAAGTGGCCATGAAGGCCATTGGGTTCAACTCCCTGCTGTTGCAGGATACCAAATTACACCATCCCACTCAGATGGCTGCCCAGTTTCTTTTCTAAAGTTGCCAGTATGGGAGTCCCCATGACCTCTCTAGTTCCGTTGCTCTGTCAGTGAGGAAACTTTTCCTGATATCTAGCCTGAATCTGGGTTATTCAGTGTCTTACATTCAGCAAGAATCTGGTATCTTGGCTCTCATCTTTGTGACAGCCTTTGAGGAACTTATAGAGGGCTATCATGCCCTCCTTCAGCCTTCTCTTCTCAAGGCTGAACATGCCCATTTCTCTCAGTCTCTCCTCACAGGGCAGTGATTCCAAATGCTGGATCAGTTTTGTTGCCCTCCTCTGGACCCTGCATCTCTCTTAAATCTTGGTGCCCAGAACTGGAAACAGTATTCCAGGTGATGACTGTCTAGTGAGGAGTATGATTGTTTTCATGGGGATACAGGAATGGGATCATTCATCTGTTATTGAGATATGTTTTCTGTCTATATTGGTTGTGATATTCTTTTGTATTCTTTGCACTTGCTTTTAGAGATTTTGGATTTCCTATCAGAAGAAATACTGGGGCATAAATGGGAAATGGAGTGAAGCATTTTAGGTTTTGCCATGTTTATTTTATGCCCAAAGTGGGACAGCACATTAAATGAATAAATAAAACCTCTTATGTCATGGATAGAGCCTACTGAATCTGGCAGATTTTGAGTATAAATTCAAAGGATCTGGATGCTGGTGGGAACCCTCCAGAACCTAATGGAGCCGAAGACTTCAGCTCTGATGCTTAGTTGGTGTTTGTAATAGTAACTTGTTGGAATATGGTTTACTACTTGGTAACTCTATCCTCTTCCCATAGGACAACTGAAACTGTTTGGCTACAAAATGGTTCATTTAAGAAATCTCTGAGAGCAAGAGCAATTATCCATTAGTGGCTAGATAAAAAATCTATTTAGCCCTGGAGATTTGCATTTACCAATGAAGGTCTCTTCTGGAGGAGCTGTGGAGATTTACTATCTTATTACAGGAATAAGTAGTTCTAATTTGCTGTGGAGATTCTGAATTTGAATGTTGTTTATGGCTGTCAGGGAGTAATATGTACCAGTGCAAAGATATTTAATGACTTCCTTAATTTCTGTTAGTTTGGTCAGTTTTCCTTTGGGCTCACTTTCCAAGCTGATGGGATAATATTCTGTCACATTTATTGCTGTCCTCTTCTTCAAATCTCTCCCTTGCTCTTTCCATTATGAACACTCTTCATTGGGAGGCCCACATGTTGAATTCCCCTTCAAAATCATGAACCTCCTTCTGTAGGACTCTATCAATTTACTCTTTATGAAGCTTTACAAGTTTCCTAATACATCTTTCAAAACTGTCCTGTGTGGCCTTTTTTTTTCTCTTCACTCTTTTACCTCTAGGAAATATGAACTGACTTCTTCAATCCCTAATCACAACTTCCCTCATTCAACAATTTTCTTGGTTTTATTTCTTCATTATTCCTTAGAGTGAGTTTGATTTCATTACTGGGAATGGTGTTTCCAGAAAGGCCAGGCCAGGCCAGGCCAGGCAAGGCAGATGACCGATAGGTCTGTCTCTCTCTCTCTCCCCAATTAACTTGCTTAAAAAGTGAAAAGATCTTGCATGATTATATCTTTTTTATGTTATCTGATATTCCAAACAGCAATGGTCAGATTTCTGACTGATATCTTCCACATTGCTTGTACACATGCTTGTACACAGGCCACATAGCATGGTCAATTCTTGTGTGAAGAAGGTTTTCCTGTGGTGGCCACATGGCTAAACAAATGGTGCCACACCCTATCTCCTTCCCCCTGGTGAAGAGTCGCGTATTAATGCTGAGAAGCCCTTCTTGAGTGTGGTGGGGCCCTTCTTGGCCCATCTTCAGGAAGACTCCTGCACATGCACAGCTGTAAGCAGTACTCCTGACTGCCAGAGGCATGTCCAAGGAACACAGTCCTACTCAGACTTTCAGTGGGTCAGGTGTTTAGCACTAGGGATCTCAGGAAGAGTGGCCTCAGGGCTTTTGCCATGACACTACTATCTTTCTCTTAACAACAGTGTGACTACTCCCATTTTGCCCCGAGATTTCCACAAATGTTGCTATGACCAGAGGAAGGAATCATTGTCTGGGGTGGCTGATGAATCAGAGTGAACATCTGAGTAAAAAAATAGAAGCAAAGGCTCAAATAAAGTCATTTGACTTTTTTTTAAAAAAATGTAGACATTTACATTTATGTCTGAATTTCTTTTGCATATTCACTCTTATGGAGTAGAAACAGAAGTAGAAAATATACACAGTATAATGTATGGCTTGAAACTGCAGAATTGCATTAAAAAATACTTAGATTTTCAAATTGCCTAGAATTTTGTGTGACTGTCCTTGCTCATAAATCTTTTCAACACCAAAAGGAGTGCATGCAAGGATATTATAAATTGTTATTATGCATTTTAATTTTCTGATGTCTGAGGCAGAATTTGGACATCCAAATACAACATCTGAGAATTTGAAGCTAACCCATCTCAACTGGGATGGGTGGGAAGGGGAAATTGTTCAGTTCTCGTTGTAATTCAAACTCATTTAATTGCAGAGTTTTGAACCTTAATCCAGACTCAAATACAGTTATTCTTTGAAACAAGTACATATCCAAAATAATGAAATTGACTTTTCCACATAAAAGATGAGATATGCTGTTAAAAATGTATTATATTGAAGAAATTGCTTGGGGGCAAAAAGCAAGCGAGATGCATGTATTAGGGGAAAAGTGCACAAAATATGCATATGAATTTTCATACAAACTTTTTTTGGAAAAAAAAATCTCAACATTCAGCCATTTCAATACTAGAGAAAATTTGTAAGTCTGAAATGATCTAAACTTCAGTTTGGATCAATAAGAAACCAAAACTGACAGAGCCATTCATCTCTGGTCTCAGCAGACAGAAGAATACGGGTTAATACTGACAATGTTCTGACCTCTTTTCTTCATTTTTCATTGCCAACTTAAATCCACATTTCCCAAAGGCATAGGGCACCTGCCTGCCTGAACTGCATTTTCAAAAAACCTGACCTTGATCTGGTATTCCACATCTCTTGTTCAGCAACAGTTCATTATTAGCTCAGTGCCTGATACCTACTCATTTTCACATTTGTGATAATGACAGGCCCCAGCAGAATTTGCCCATATAAGAAGGCAACATCACTAGAAATGCTTCACACTATTTCTTCAGCAGGCTGGGGAGGGTGCTGATGCCTGCTCTTTCTCTGATGAGTAAAAATAGCTCTTTTCCCTTGCAAATTCAACTAAATCTGCATAAAAAGTAAGGAATAATAACAAATGAATAGACATTTGAGAAAAGATCCTATGATTGAGTCGAAGTATACTATGTTTGCAAACTAAATCAAATTGGCTGCATATTTATATGTGTGTTTGCCTGACTTTTTTCTGCTCTGATTGATATTCTGTGGACTTGGTAAACATTCTGCCACTGCTGTTCCCTACAAAATGCAGAAGCTTTGGCTCTTCTTTTCTCAGCAGTTCATAATAAGCAGGAGACAGAAGTGTTGCTCTAGGTTGGAAAAACTGGTAAAAAGAAACGTGCTGACCATCTGTTAAAGATTATTAGTTGATCGCAAGTGAGGCAGTACAAAATTTCAGTTCAGTTCACAAATCATCAGAACTTGCTCCTCATGAATCCTCAAATGTGAATGTTTCCGGGGAGAGAAAGAGCTCAAACATTCCTGAATTTACTATCATGTTTGGGAAAGGTGCATTAAAAATCCCAAATTGTAAAATTTGTCATGCTTTAGACAATGGAGATACAAGTGTGTACTTTTTAGAAATGCAGATGGGACTGGGCACTTGGGTGCACAGAAGAACAGGCATCAGATGAGCTAAGCTCCAAAGTGAGTTCAGAAAATCCGGATGAGATCAAGCATCCCTGGTCCTTCCATCCTTAATCACATGTCTTTTAAACAATAACTCAATTATTACCTTATTTTCTAATGGCAGTATCACAAAACCTCTGCACAGGTGCATTTTTGAGATGCCAATGGAAATGAGAAAAAATGGAGGACTACTCAAAGTTTTGGAAAAGAGACTACCTTAAATGTTTTGGTTGTTCATTCTTCATGACAAGGTAGTAGCCCAAAGCATTTTAAAAGTCTGCCCTTCAGACTTGGCTCCTTTGATTAAAAGCTGATGTCACCAGAGGATCAGTTTGTGTTTGTTTGTTTGCTTGTGTTTGTTTGTTTGCTACATTTGTAAGCCGCTCCATAGCCCAAGAACTCTCTGGGTGGCTCACATAGCAAAAATAGCATAACAGCTAACATGAAAAATAATAAAAACGGCAACAACAGCTAAAACCACATTTTAAAGTTTGTTTGTTTGTTTGTTGCATTTGTAACCCCATAGCCAGAAAGCTCTCTTTAAGCTGTAGTTAATTCATCTAGCAATTGATGATGTGCTGATATGAGTCTTGTATTTGATATAATAATTTGTTTAACATTTTGAGACTGCAATAGCAAGGGGTAGGATAGATGTTTTCAATCACTTAGATTTATTATTAGAAATAATAAATGGGGAGTCCTGATGACTCAGCCCAGTTGGGGGTCACCTGTTCACAGAAGCAGCAGATCCTGAGACAATTGAACGGCTGAATGTGTTGGGCTTCCCCTCCTCTCTTAGTCCCTCTAGTGAGATAACCCACATCACAAGCTGTGGTGAGGGAAAATGTAGGAAGAAGAACAGTATATGCTGGCCTGAGCTCCTTAGAAGACTAGGATATAAAATGATGCATAAATGAAAATTAGAATATTTTTAGAACACTGCAGTCTATCGTGAATTCATTTAAATATAGGCAGATTTAATAGGATTGTGTTGCTTGTTATTGAGAATGTTCTAAAAGAATCTTTCTGTCTCTCTTTCTACAGCTACAGGTATAGATCAAACCTCTGTAAATGCTTATGTAGTCTATTTGCAGAATGTGAAAAGATTCGTTTTAGAAATGGATGGATAATTTTCTAAATGGAGGCTTGGATGGTAAATCAAAGAATGTTGAGTGACGGCAAAAGCAGAAGAATCTCTAAGCAACAGTTAGTATCTTGTGTAAGAACTATAGACAAAAATAAGGGAATTTTAAACATGAGATTTGGGATTACCAGAGAAAGATCATAATTGTATAGTATGTAATAAGCATTTTCAGGACAATGCTGGGATCTCTTATCTGTGACTATGGCACAATTTTGTATCTCTGACAAATGTGAGATTCTTGCAGATAAGAAAATCAATGCAATCCTATACAAGTCAACTTTTAAAAAGTCTCACTTGAATTACTGAGGTGTTAAAAAGTTATAGGAAAGCAGAGTGATCATTCATATAACTATTTAAAACAAGTAACAAATGTTAACTATTCACCAAATAGTGAAGAATGATAGTGGCAAAAACCAACCTAAACAAATAGAGAATTTGAATATGAAAGCATGTATAGGTGCACGACTGGAAGAATTGCACCCCCCTTTGCATATATGTATACATTTTATCTTGCTATGGATCTCAGGCTGGAGTACTTGGCACGATCTCATCTCAGTACCACACAACAGCTCTGTGAGGTAGGTCTCACGGAGAGAAAGTTGCATGGGTGAATCTGGGGCAGTGAATGGGTCTAGCAGCCTTCCTTCTCCTGTCTGTTCTTCCCTGCAAACTGCCACTTTCTGATGCTGATCATACAAGAGGAGTGCAGCCAGAGCTTTCAAGCATGTGTGATTTCTATCCTAAATGAACATACAAATAAAAATTCCAAACACTTTGAACAAACTAAGCACAATCCCATTGCCGACAATGATGATACAAGAAGCCAAGTACAATTTTCCACTTCCATTTCTTGCAACCCCTTGAAATAAATGGAAGGAAGAACAAATCCTGCATCGTTCAGGAGATAATGGAAAGCAAAGGACTGAAACTGATTTCTCTTGCATTTCCTTCTTCATTTCCACTGCATAAAGTGGTGATATAGCATGCTGACCTCCATTCAGTTTGGAGTGAAGGAAAGGGGTTAAATGTATGTGGCTCTTGTAAAACAATGCCAGCAAAATGCAATTACGTTTTTGTTGGAAAGAACTGTTTTGAAGCTACATTATGGCAAGGATGAGAAAGCGGCTATTCCTATCTTGGTGTGGGGAGCAAGCTGAGTTTGGTTTGGTTATCAAGGTGTGGGCACTTTGTGTTTGGAGGTGGCACTTTGCTCTCTGCATCAGCCATCCGTTAGCCTGAGCCTGAGATACAGCAGGCTGTCAATCAAAGTAAAGGGAAGAAACAGATAGACCGTTGGTCAGGAAATGGGGCAATGCAAAGCTTTTCCATTCTGAAAAATGCTGATGATCTAGAAATTCCGGCTGGGTCATGCTGAGAGATGTAGGTCTTCTATGCATAGGGTTGCACCTTAACCTGAAATTAGATCACCAAGTTTAATTGTACACTGCAAGGAGATCAAGGAACAAAAACAAGAGAGCAAAAGTCTCCTCCAGCATGGATTTCTATAAAATAAAAACTCTTGAAAGGGGACCATAGTGGGGTACAAAACTGGTAATGGTAGAATTCGCCTAGTGAATTAGGATATGGACTTATTTTAATAAGCAATAACAGCATGGAATTTGGAATGGGTTTTGAGCAAATTGCCAGTTTCTTGGGGATTATTTGAATTATAAAGAAGCCAAGAAAAATACAAGAAGTGGGAAATCATCAGTAAAGTTAAGTCCAGGATTAATGAGTACCTGAAGACTTGGCATATGAGGCTAATGTTGAAATAAAGAGAAGGCAAGGCCTTTATTTTCATTCCTTTATGCTCCAAGTATCTTGCTGTTTTACAAGCAATAAAGACATAATTGACTTCCTTCCTTTCTTTCTCTCCCTTTTTTTAGATCTAGTACAGGGAAAATCTTATTACTGTTTTCAGAACTGGCGGTGGCAGACTGCAGCAGCCCAACACACCCGAAATCTATTTGCAGTCTGGCTGTATCAACCGTGCGCTGCTTGCAGTACCTGCTGTAGAACAGGATGTTCTGGCAATGCTTCTCTCTCAAGTTGACCTAGTCTTACACCCATCTCCCTCACCCCATACTCGTTCGTTCCCAATTACATTACTCTTTTATCAGCAGACTGCCCAGAAGGAAACCCCACTGAGCTCAGTGGTGCTTTTTACCACCCATGCATAGGTAGGATCGCAGCCTAAACCAGGGCTAGGTTCCAGTATAAAGAATGCCACTCTATAACATGTAGAAATGCCAGACCTTTTTATTGCGCTGGTATTTTGATTGTCATTCTGTTTTTAATGGTACTTTAAAGGAATGTAGTATGCCTTTTATGACATCATTAGATCTATTAAGATGAGGTAGGGTACACTTTTATTGTGTTATCGTTACTTGATTTTTGTGTATTTATATTGTTTTAGATAGTTTCATTGTTGTAACCTGCCCATGGAGCTGTATGGCTAATGGGGCCGGCTAGAAATCAATCAGTCAATCAATCAATCAATCAATCAAACGAAGCCTTTGTTCTAAACCACATGACCTTTTTTTTTTTTTTTTTAGTCTGAGGTGGCCACTGGTTTAAGCAGTTGAGATTGACTTTAAGGTAGAGTGATGATTTCAAGACTGATGCCACGTGGAATATGCTCCCCAGAGAGGATGACCTGCTGCTGTCACTTTATTCTTTTCAGTGCCAGGCTAAAAGCTTTTTATTTTCCCAATATTTTAAGGTTTGACTGTTATTTCAATATGGGTTTTATTGCCAGAAATTGATCAGGATGCTGTGTTTTGTTTTATTTTTTGTCTTACTGTTAAACTGTCCCAAAACTATGGTAAGGGATGGTCTTAAAAAGTTTTAAATAGATAAATAAATGTGCTGAAAATAGCATAGATTCGATTTTGGCTTGCTAATGCAGTTTTCTGGGCTATTGCAACCAAGCACCAACTCAGTGACTTGTTCTGAGTTCAGCCGCAAGACTTAGCTTCCATTTCACGGGCTTGTATTTTCCCACTGCTGCACTGCGGTGACCTGGGGCCAGGATGCAGCCCCGTATGTGAGTGCAAGGCCTCACCCCGAGCCAACAAAGCCAGTCTCCTCCTGTCAGGGACGGCTGAGGAAGGGTTCCACTGAGCTCCCTCGTGTTGGGCTTCTTTGCTTCTGCCCCGCCTGTGTCCCTGCAGGGGCACAGCTAAGGGGCAGTTTGCACCTGCACCATTGTTGCCTCCTGGGGGCTGCCACAGTGTAGTGTGACTCCCAAAATGTGGACCACTCTGTGTGACTATCCCCACTTTCACGCCCCCCTCCAAAGTCCACAATCTGGATTTTGTGGAATCAGGGTAAAGTATTTATTAAGAATGAGAAAAGGCTTGGTCAGATCCTAAGCACAACACCAATAAGCAGAGGCAGATCATTTTCAGTGCACAAGCAATAAGCAGTTCCAAATAGCAAATCAGAAGCAAAGAACAGACTAAAGGTGAGAGTATCATCTAGCTAGGCGAGCTGTGTGCTGAGTTGTCCATCTGGTCACTGGTTCTTCCATCTGGTTGAACATCCACTGTGTCCATGGCAAAGTTCTCTTGGTGCTTGTATTAGCTCTTTGGTTGGGGAAAAACCACATCCATTGCAGAGAAACTCTGGCCAGTCTCTCCACATGCCTTCCTGAAGCTCCCTTACTTCCCAGGAGCCTAGCTCCTGGCAGCTGTGCTTTCTTTTTTAATCCTGTTTATCTGAAACAGTTCTTTTTCAGTCCAGTTTATCTGCTCTGGACCCTCCTGGGTAGAGTAAAAATTTCAAAAGAATCTCCTGGTGTTTTATCTGATGAATGTCCAAATGGCTCATCCTCAGCTCTGAGATGGATCATGGCAGATTCTTATCTTTCAGGCACCTGGATGGTTTACTACCGAATAGCTCAGTCAAGCAGCAGTGCTTGACCTACAGATGACCTCAACCTGGTCAACTGCATTGCGATGGCCTGGCTGGTCGCTTCAGCAAAGGGGGAGCTTGCAAAGGGGGAGCTTCTGCCTCTTGGGCTTAGGTACGAGAGAGTCCAGAAGGCGTGGCTGAGTGAGTCACTCCAGGCCGACCATACCATAGGTATGGATTCACACTAGGATGTGCGAAGAATCGGTTTTGGGGTGGGGATCTATCAGATCCCTGGGCTCAGCTGCCTGGGCTCCAGTTCCCTCCAGCATTCCCCTTCTGCACCAAGCGGATCAGCCTTTGTGCTGCTGCATGTGATGTGGAAGAAATTTGTGGCCCGTGCAGCATTCATTTTGCAGGCATTCATGGACTTCCTCTTGGCTCAGCTCACTTTTCAAGATATTGCTGAGCATAAGAGGAAGTCTGCAAATGCTCAAGGAAGGATTCTGCTGAGTTTTGTCTCAGTCCTAGTTCACACATCACCATTTCCCTATTTTTATGGCTTTGAAGAGAGACACATGCAGTTGTGGAGACAATGTCTGACTTGGACTAAGAGTCAAAATGCTTGCTTATCCAAGATGCTCACTGGGTATCTAGGCCTGTATGCCATCTTTTAACCTATTCTATTACAAAGGACGGTTCAGAAAAACTTGGACTTATGAATGAACACATGCAAAACAAAGATGAAGCAGAAATACATTCCGCCATTGAGTCACCTCTTCCTAATGCAGTGTCCTACTTAGAAGACTCTGAATAGGGACAAACAGATTGGTTGATATATTTTGTGACTCTTTTATCAGTGTGTGTTTGATGTCCATGTATGTGACTTCTGTTAATTATCATCACTATCACCATCTGGATTATATATCTATACCAGCTGATTTGCAAGGTTCACCTGATAAAACCTATAATCAAATAAAAACATAATCAATGTTTAAAACAATCCAAGAAAAATGTAAGAACAATGTAAAAAGTCACATTAAGTGAAGATTCCCTTCCTGAATGCCGTGAGAATGGGCCAGTCACAATTCCAAGAGCAGTGATTGGCTTATTCCAGCCCATGTGATTTTCATATGGATACTTAAATTTTTGGTGATACAGGAGAGAAGGTTGAATTAGATGAGTTAGATGTTATTCTAGACCTTCAGTTTTACAGTCCCACAATAAAGAATCCCATAGGAACCTGACATTAAGCACAGAGGGAGTAATGCATTCACAGCGGTGTTGGGAATATATGGCCTGCATCCACAGTGCCTTCTGTGAAAAAAAAATCTATTATAAAACAGCTCATTTTAAAACGTGTAAGGTCTGATGAATGTTACGTTCCCTTTGGACTGGAGCTTTAAACTTTCCTTTTCATTGGGGATAAAAAGTAATTACTCTATGCAGCCCTTTGCCAGGCAATGCTGTGGATAGAACAGGATCTCACATTTTCATTCCAACAAATGGATTTATGTATCAACTGGAGCCCAACAATAGCTTTATTTAAATTCTTTACTTTGCAATATCTATTATCTTTAAATTTGTGTATATTTCTTTCTTATAAGAACAATAAAACCAAAGCATCAAGAATAGATAGACTACTTTTCAAGACTGTGTTCAAGAGAAAATAGTGGGGAAAGGGAACTTTCTAAGTCAGGAACAGTCAATGCTTTTGGGTCCCAGGCACTTTTGAAAAACTATCCTGACACCACTGCAAGATGGCTGCCATCAAAGCCAATAAAAGGATATGTAGCCTGCCCGAACCCTAAGGCCAGAGGTGGGGTCTGAGTCCAAAGACTATAAAAATCCTGCTTGAAACTATAATTTTCAGTGCCAGTAGCAAGCTCTTTTATAGTAGTCTCAACTGCCAGTAAGAAAATGTGTGATTTTGCTTATTTTTTAAATTGGACAAGCAGCTGACTGGGGTGCATCGGTTCCCCACAGTTACTAAGTGCCCCTCCACTCTGCCCTGTTCTATATCAGTTTCTTTCAGTGATGACTATTTTATCTCACCTGGCTAGCTGCCAACCTTCCTCTGGATCGCCAAGTCAATGCTGGTGAGGCAGGAAGATACAATTCAGAGCAAGGCTGAAGAGCCTGCTCCTGGATGCAGTCAATACTAAGTTTTCCTCAATTTGGAGAATCTGGGTTTCCCTGTTAAACTTCATATGCTAGCCAGAAAGGAGTGTGTGTCTGTAATCACAGGTGATGTACTATATTGTACACTCTCCATAGGGCTTTGATTATTGGGCGCTTTAAACAAACTGTAAGTAAATAAATTACAGCTACAGTATATGGGATACTAGCCTCCACGGCTAGTTCTTTCTGTAGACACCTTCACTCTTGCCTTCTCTTTTCTAAGCTCAGTAAGGATTGCCCTCTTTGCCACACTCCTTCTCCAAAATAACTCAAGACACCTCCTCCACAAGAGCCATGGAGAGTCAGGTCAAAGGTCTGTCTACTGCAAGATCATGTTCTTCAAAGCCCATGTCCAGATGCTTCTGGGGAGTTCAGAGGCACACCATGAGATCAACAGCACTCTCTGGCACTGAGGGGAGATATGATAGCACTACTTCAAGTACAGAAGGGTTCTGGTGGCCAGGATCTCTTCTCAATCTTCCCAGAGTACAGGACATGGAATAATGGGCTCAAGTTGCAGGAAGCCAGATTCCTACTGACTGTCAGGAAGAACTTTCTGATGGACAGAGCAGTACGAGAATGGAACCAATAGCCTAGGGAGGTTTTGGGTTCTCCCACACTAGGGACATTCAAGATTCGACTAAACAGCCATCTGAGAGTGATGGTTTAACTTGGAGCCCTGAACTGAGCAGGGGATTGGACCCAGTGGCCTTCTGGCCCCTTCCAACTCTACTATTTTATATTCTACAATTGCATAGCACCTGGTACCAAAAGGCATGCTGTCTCTGATACTGGAGATTATATACGGTGGTACCTCGGCTCATGAACACCTCAGTTCATGACCAAATCAGGTTGTGAACAGAAATTTAAAAAAATTTGCCACAGGTCGCGAACTCTGCACCGGGTGATGATCACGAGCGCACCCGCTTTCCCCGAACGGGCGCAATTGTGATTGTGCTTGCAGGGGGGGAGATGGCCGTGTTCAAACTGGGGGGGAGCACACCTGGGCCCGCCCCCCCCCAGCACACTTGCAATCCGGCCCCCCCCCCCCCCCCCCCCCCCCCATGATCGGGGGGGGGGGGGGCGGAGATGGCTGCAATCTTTGTTATTCCAGTCACTTTGCTTCACTTTTTTCTGATAAAAACATAGTTGCAGAACGGATTAACCTTATTTACATTGAACCTTATGGGGAAATTTGATTTGGCTCACGACCAATTTGGGTCACAACTAGAGTGCTGGAATGGATTAAGTTCATGAGCCAAGACACCAATGTGTACCATCATAACTAGTAGGAATTGTTACCCTCATCCTCCATGAATATAAACCTGTGAGGCTAGCCAAAAGGAACCCCTCATTTTTTTTGAAACATGAGAACCCACCTTGAAGGTGTGGCTTGCTCTTTTCAGTTTGGAAGTGAGAAGGCTATGCAATTTGGAATCGATGCCTTACCATTCAGCTGTATTTCCTGAAAGGCCTCTATTCTAACTTTGTTTGTTCCTTTTGTTATTGACTTTGGTTCTGAAACGGCAAGGCCTATTGGGTCAAGCCAAATCTCACACCCATACCTTTGATTCCTGCCAATTCTCTTTATTCAGCAAACAGTGGAGCCTACTAATTCCATTGTACATGTGAGAACCATAAAAACAGATATTTAGTGCTTCCTAGAGGAATCTGCTAAATGAGTGGAAATGCTCATTTCGGGATCACAATAGGTCAGTGAGCTCCATTAACCTACCCCATTCTCTAGACAAGCAATTCTGCTTCATTTCAGGTTGCTCTTGGAAGTGCTAAATCATGCACAAAAGGCAATCAGTGGGGTGCAAAAGAACCAGGGGCCGTAAGTATCCCAGTGTCTTACAGAAGGTGATTTTTTCAAATGTACCCTTTCAGTTAGAGATCAGAAGTCTTGGGAATCATCTCTCACACAGTGAATTATTTAATGTGAATATAATGCCACCATGATTGGTGCTGGATATTTTAACTAATGGCTTGGCATTTCTTGCCCTTATTTAATTATGTGTGTGCACATGTGATTCTATGTATGTCCATACTGAAGGGTAAATTTGTTACTGCTGTGTTGTGTTGTATTATAATTATGGCTATTCAAATTTTTTTTGTGAACCCCTTTGTTACCAATGTTGTATGCAAAATGCAGTATACACATGCTCATAAACAAATGCTGTATAGACATGAACTCGCTAAATTGTGACCTAAGCAATATGCTCTAAAGTTTTGGATAAGGTGACTATGCTGCTGCATGTGTGCAAAAGTTTTCAAGATTCACTTAATGCTTGCACATCCATGTATGTTCTTGCACTGTTGTTCATGGACACAGAAGGCTGACCTGTACCTGATGTCGCATGGTTGCTTTTATTTAATGTATTTAAAATCTTCTACTTTATTTTTAATTATTCTACATTTTTAATTTCATTTAAAGCACCCTCTGAACAGTAAGCCTGGGGGACAGGGCCAAGGTTTTAACCACAGAACCTGAGCTAGGGAGGACGGACACATCTGTAACATATTTAACTGAGCTCTGATTCCCTGAATCCCACCTGTGGATCCTGCAGCGGGCTGGCTTTTTCCGAGTCTTGGATCTGCAGTTGTGTGAATTGCTTTTAAATTTGGGGAGGAGTTTTTGCATTAATCCAAATGCTTAGTAGTGCTACTTTGCATTAACACAATTCATTGGCCCTTTTGCACAAGCGCATTATAATGCTCATGGAAATTAGCACAAGGAGAACACAATTCTAGAAAAAGAAACCAAGTCCATCAATGGGTGTGCCTTGGAATGAAAGACACCTGACAGTCCATGAAACACGAATGGAACTGACTTAATAAAATCTGTCCCTAGGATTAGGTTGGAGGTTTAACCCTTTCCAGTCTCTCTGTGGCCCTAGTGAAATCTCCTTGTGCATGCGCAGCTGCTATAACCTCAAGTGCGAAGCTCGGCATGATCTGAAGTTAGGATCCTTAATCATATGGAAGTTTCTACTCATATTAATATCCCCTCTCCAGTTGTAGTCCTCATGTGTCCTCATGAGAGCAGGTCCAATGTCTACACAGGGCTAATGCAACGTTCTATGTCTTAGTAAAATGCAACATGGTTTGTTGATAATTTTATTTATTTATTCAAAACATTTGTATGCCATCCGTCACTATCCTGTCTCAGGACGGCTTACATAATTAAAAGCAAGACCATAAAACAATCAGTAAAGCAGAACAATACAATAAGATTATAAAAACCAAAACAAATAAATCCAATCAAAACCATATCCATAATATCTATAACCTGAGATCTCAGAAAGCAGGCGAAAATACCTGAGATATTAAAGAGGGAATATTTCCAAATTCTCTTCACACTGGAAGACGTGACCAACAATAATGTAGCTCTACGGATAGATGTTCCCATAACGTTTGTTCTCAGAGCACCTTCTGTACTGGAGCGTAGCAGAATGGGGTAGAATAATTTAAATCCTTAAAAATGAATGGTTGCAACATCTATCCTGCTATCCAGTGAAAAGCCAAGAGAAAAATTAATAGATCGTGCCAACACAGATAGCCCCAACATTTGCTGTCCTCCATGAGTGGCTGTTGTGGAGCCAGAAGGATTGATGGGAAAGGAAAGGGAAGCTGCGCGCTCCTTGGGTGGAAGCTGAGACCTGACGAGGTGGCTGCACCTCCAAGAGGGCCTCTCTGCTTCTGCAGCAGCCTTAGAGAGCAGCTGAGGGAGCTTTCTCAGCAGGAGCTGGAGTGTGCGCCCTGAGGAAGCCTAAGCTGCATTTTGGACTGGCAGCCTTCTCCACGCTGCAGAGGGATTGGGCGGGAGGGCAGGTTCTTTCAGCTGAGATGGCTGGAAGCAGGCACTGCTGGGCCTAGAAGGAAAGCTTTCTGGCTTATTCACTCTGCTAAGTACAAGCCTGGAGCAAAGCTGGCCCATGTTTGGGAAGCGCAGAACGGACTGCCTCAGCAGCCACGCAGAGGTGCTGCCGTGTGCTATATGGGAAGCCACAGGGTGGGATGCACACCTGTGATCCTGTTCGCTGCCCCAGAGAAAGAGAAGGGATCCTTAGAGCTTAAATGGGGCTAGGAAAAAGGTGAACTGAGGGATTGCACTGGCAGGATGGGTGGCCACTCCACTGAATGCCACTCCACTGCATGCTGACATTCAACGACCGAATTGAACTTTACTCAGACAATGGGGTTCACCTGTCAGACACAGGTAATGACCTCTCTCTGCAGGACCTGCATTTGGGCCATGGGATTTCATCCTGAGCTGGTAGATGTAGAAGGCAGCTTTGCCGCCTCCATTGGCAGGGGTGGACAGGAATCTGGCAGGGAAGCCAGGTTTGCGGGGAGGCGTCATTAAAGTGATTGGCAGGGATGGTGACCTACAGCTCGGGGTGGTGTCATCTATGAGCTAGGATATGATTGACTTGGGGTCAACCTGCCTCACCTACCTGGAGCTGTGAGGAACAGCTGGAACTATCTGGTGGAGACACCAGAAAAGCATGGGGTAGATGACAATCAAGCTGATCTGCTAATAAAGACAGAGCAGCTCATTGACAAGGCAGGTGAGTTGCCTGCATGTCCACTTAGTTGCATTCCCACAGTTACACATGAGACCATATGAGAAAGGGATTTCCTCGTTTGCATAAGGAGGCCCGAGTTCACCAAAGCTGAGTTGTCTCTGTTATTATCTTCTTCACTTCCAGTATTCATAACATTCTAGCTTTTCACCTTCCAGTAAAATAGAGATACACAATAGATAAGTTGCAATCCTTTTTCTGGATCTTGTTCTGCCAGCATAAGAGCATTCACCCTTTCAATCTACTTTGCATATCTTAACATCTTGCATATCTTTGCCAACACAAGCAAGGGTGGAATACTCCATCCCTGTGCCTGCTTTGCCGAATGCTTTCACCTTGTATGAAGGATCTCTGTCTGAGATTAAGACACAGTAAAAAGAATCTAGTGTAGTTCGGAGAATGGAGCAGTAGATAAGATATAGACCTGGAAGCATTCAAGTAAAAGTCATCTCCAGTAGCTCTTGGGGGAACAAATAGAGATAAGAAAACAAATTGTCCAGTTTGCATTTTAATGCAAGTGTATCTAATTTTGTACTTTCAAAGCACCCTGTGAACTTCAGCTCAGTTATCTGCACTATCCTTAACCCATATTAAAGGGCTGCCATGTGCAATCTAAGCATGGTTTGGCCTCCTGAATTCTTTGACATGGCTTCCCCATGCTTCCCGTCCATTGGTACAACATCCACCATTCTCAACACTTGTAGCGATATATGTAGGAATCAGCAAAACTGAAATGAGGCTCGTTAACTATCATTTTGAAGCTTGTTCAGCTTGGATACATAGCTGATTGGAAGCTTTTGAACATTTATCACATGGAAATGTGTGCATATTTCTCTGTATATTTTCTAATGCATGGATTTGGGAGTGCACTTTTTGAAAGTATAGTATTCTCCCATCATTGAAGGCACACAGCTGTGCCTTTTTCAAATGTAGACATTGTTCATGTGCTTTTTCTGAGCTTTCGAACACATTCTTGCTGTAGCTTTTGAGCAGCTTTTTTGTGCAGGCTCACAAATATGCAAACTTTTGATTGGTAATTTTGTTTGGATCTGCTGGGAGGTAGCACTTGGGTAAATGTGTATAAATTAAAGAATCTATTTCATAATCCTATAGATCATGTTGCTCAAGTACAAGAAGTTTTGGGGGTCTTGTTCCAGTGTTTTGTTTTTTACAAATTAATCTCCTAGGACAACATTACCTTCTTCCTACTTCTGCCTGTTTGTCGTTGCTGCTCCTGGCACTGCTGCAGCCTTTTCTTGCAGTCCCAAGGCAATTTAAACAACAACAACAACAACAACAACAACAACAACTGTTATTTCTTTAAAAAAAGGAAAGAAAGAAAGAAGTAGGGCATCTACATATGAAGCAGTGCCTAGAAGCAAAAGCATAGGAATCGCATGCATGCTATACTAAGTTATGGTTCAAGAACATCCTGATTATTGAAAATGATCCATCGCTTCAGAAGATGCGGCTCTGTCGCATCTCCTTGGTCTTTCTTGCAGGCAGATGTGGCTAAGCAACACGTGGGCCATGTGTCTGCGGCTTGTTTATCATGCCAGGTCAGGGTCAAGAGCCCAGAACGACCCCTTGCTTGTGGCTTTAGGCACACATGGGCCATGTGAAGAACACTCTCACTTACTTACGGCAAGCTAGAATTCCTTGGAATTCTGGTTTACTGACTTGTGCAAGTGCAGCCAGTCAGTTCTGAGATAAATTTATCTTTTCTCAACGTGCACATCCCAAACTATTTTCCTTCAAAACTTCAAAGTGCATTTTGGTTCATTTCTTGAGCTGTGCAAAATTTGAAAGTTTGAAAAAAATGTCGGACAACTAAGTTCTGCCCTGCATGTTCATCCGGGAAGTAGAGATCAGGTCAGTTTGTATCACAGTTTAGAGAAAACTCAGTTCCTCAAGTGTTCCCAATGACCTGCGTGTCTAAAGGACCTTTTCATATAAGTGCCTTGACTCTAGGAGCATCTGATGGGTGCTTGCTTGTTCACCAACTTCTCACTGATATCTGCGGACAAATGATGTGGGTTGCAGGTGGAAAGTGAGGTGTGGTAGTGGGACTGAAACTGAAAGCTGAATCCTTCACATGACGATACACAACCGGGCGCTACCTTATGAGGGCTGCTCAAGCTCGGGTAAGCCCAGCGGTCAGGTGAATGGGGCTTAAGCTCCTGCTCGGGCATGCCACAACAGTGTGCGTTCTTCCTTCATACATCCTATGAAACCTGAGCGAACTGCCGGGTGTAAAGATGGATATGGAGATGCTGTATGGAGCACGCCAGCCTTTTGAGCCGTAATTAGTACAGTATTGATTCAGGGATGTCAAAAGGCATGAAGCATATTTTTCTTCTGATACAAGGAATCATTTTTTCTTGACACAGCTGAGATTAATCTTAGCATTTGCTTAACAATGCGGATTTTGAATCATTACCAGTTCATTGATTAATATAAAAATGAATGTAGCTACAGTCCAGCAGAATACTAAGAAAGGCTACAAATAATTCTCATGAGGCCGTGTGGACCCGCTGAGCAGTTAACCCGACTGAGTTCAGCGTGTCTTATTCCTGGCCAGGCTCTGTAGGGTTGCAGCCCAGTGTCCCTGTGACTGGCAACATCTTTGCTGGGACCTCCACGGCCAGAACTTTCTACATCAGGATCACTGACTTTTCAATCCTATTCCTTCTACTTAAATGCAGTTGGTAATTTTGTACAAATCTATCATCCCCATCACCATCATCACCACCACCCCAGATTTATACCTTGTCTTTTTCTTCTTGTAAGGAACCCAAAGTGGCTTACAGAACTCCATTCTGTGCTCACAACAACCACCGTGTGAAGCAGTTACGGGTGAGTGACTGGCTGCAAGTCACCCAGTAAGCGTCATGGCTGAGGAACTAGAACCTGGATCTCTTGGGCCCTTAGTCCAGCACTCTAACCAGCAGTCTGCATTGACTCTTAATACAGCACAGGCTTGCAATACAACAAATAATATCATACTGGGGGTCTTTCAGATATCAAGCAACTATAATTTGTGAATTAGGATTCTTCCAAACAATTTTTCTTGTATATAAAATCAGAGCACCGCTTAGCCTGCTTTACTTAGAATGTGAATTTGTGTGATACTTAAAACATAATGGGTATAACAACATGCAGTGTATTGTGTGTTCTTTGTTGTATGTGGTTGTTTTGTTTTTTGTTTTTTGTAAGCCATCCAGAGACTTCAGTATAGGACAGCATATAAACACTTTAAACAAACAAATAAGATATGTAATGATGTCTATAAGGAAAGTACAATTCCAGTGTGAAGGAGTGGACATACTGGTCAAATAACATTGCAATTCTGAGGACTCTTCCATATTATGTTAAAGGCACTTTTTCTGACATATCAGATCAAAAATCTGAATATAACGATCACCAATCTCATTTGCCCCAAGATTTGAGGATACCACTGGGTTAGTTTAAGACATGAAATCGCCTACCTTAATGTACTCCTACAAGTTTCAAGGCACTGCTTTTTATTTTTGTAATGTAAATTTTATCCATACTTAGAAAGCACGCACTCTGATGGAAAACAGATATTCACAGCTCATCAAATGTGAATGAACCTAAGGTGAAACCAAGGCAAGCTCCACATTGTCTCAAGTGTGCAGCCACCAAAGTCATGGTGACCTGGCTGCACGCTTCTCTAGGACTGCTGTCAAAATGTTGGTGTCTCAGAGGACCAGCCCTCTAGAGTGCAAGCCAGTGGAAGGAATGGCTTGCCTGAGAAGCACACTGAAATCTTGTTACTCTCAGACCCTCTCGCAGACAGCCACATACCCACATCCTCTTACTGTGTCTGAACTGATCTTCCCACACCGGTTCGTTGAATTGATGCCGCAACCATTGTAATCACACTGGTTGAACAATATTTGCAGCACTCAATGAAAGACTGCCAGTTTTTCCAGGGAAGCCCAAATTAAAAATTTGGCTAATTTTATTTACTTTTGTGTAAATTGTGTCCCCAATTTGCATCAAGACCAAGGACTTCTGGGAAGAAGGGGTTAAACTTTCTCCCCATTCAGTTTTTCTACCAAAGCTCATGGAAAGGCAGGCTTTAAAAAGAAAAAAAAATGCCCTCATTGGAGACCTTTTTCTTTTTAATTGCTCCCAGTGTGAAGGGCATTTCAAGGGTAAAATGCGTGGGGGAAAGTTTAACGCCCTCCTTCAGAATGCCATAGTCCTGATCCAAATTGGGGATGCACGCACTTACATGGGGATAAATCAAAATATCAGATTTCAGGCACATCATGAGAAGGCAAAACAATTTGGAGAAGGCAATGTTAGGGGAAATCAAAGGCAAAAGAAGAAGAGGAAGGCCAAATACGAGAAGGATTGACTCCACGAAGGAAGCCACTGCCTTGAATTTACAAAAGCTGAGCAGAGCAGGGCTGTCATGGATAGGACATTGTGGAGATCCTTAGTTCCAGCTTTCAGCCTATCTCCTGCCTCTGAAGGTTCCATCTGGAGCTGTTTCTCAGTAACTTCCAGTAAGACTGACCTTCTATCCTGGACTGTGTGACTGTCAGTAGTTGTCCCACTCCCGTTGCCTTGAAGGGCCTCAGTGAGTTCTGCTAACTAGAAGGTAGTAACCCATGTCAAGACCAGGGAAAGGCAATTACAACTAGAGTGATCCTATTCATGGTGCCACCCAGTCAGTTATGCCCTCCTCCAAGACTGATTGGTTTAGAGGTTGGAGTAATTCTGCAGGGATAACTCAGCAAAATTTGCTTGCTCTGCCTCCACTGAGTCCACTGAGTCACAATATCATGCAGTGGATGGTTTGGGGTGGTTCAGGGGGTATAGCATTCCAAAGTCAGGGCAGGAGGAGCAGCTTTCTGAAGCCTGCTGTGATACATTTACAATACATTTTGCTAATAAAATCACTCTGACTTGCTCCATGCTGAAAGGGGGTTTTGCTGACTTCATGCCCAGTTTTGATGACTCTGTTTCAGTTTATTGTGATGTGGATGGACACAAGCAGTTTGGAGAAGTAAAGCTGGTTACCAGCCTTTTGGAACCGTTTCCCTCCTGTCTTATAAGAATACTTCCTTGAAAGAGGGCCTTATTTCAGCTCCTCTAAAAAGAAATGACGGTAACTTGCAACTTGTATGACTCTTCTTAAAGAAGCCATTGCTGGCTGCCACCAGCCTTGATAACACCAGCTTGTTCCTAACCCTTTTTTCTTTAGAGTAAGGCCCAGACTTTCTTAGATGGAGCTAATTATGTGGGTCCTTTCCAAGGTGACCTGACAAGAGAAACAGAGTAGGTCTGCTTTGGCAGATGACCGGAGTATGTGTTCTTGCTGGTTCTTCTGTACCTCTTCTCTTCATCATTGACGTGTGGGACCCATCAAGGCTCTGTGTGTATTGCACATTTTAATACTCATAAGAAGCCACTGGAGTGGTCATCCAGAGTTTGGAAGCTGGGTGTCATCATTATGTTGACAAGTTTGAATGGGAGTCATGGGTTATGTACTTTTTAAAATCTTCCAGGTTTGCTTTTAAAACTTAATTAAATGTTCATTTTATTCTGTATTTAGGCTACCTTGTGGAACATTTGACGTAAGATTAAAGTAAATGGATTAAAGTAAAGTAAAAGAACATCTAATCATGTTCTATCCAAACAGTGAATTGTTTTAATTTCAAATGTGGTTATTACCTTCACAAGAATATTTAAACATTTAAATCTCTGACGCAGATCTCCATATAGGTTAGAAAATTAATTCATTATTAGATTGGAAATTTTAATTAAATCCAGGTTTATATTTATATGGCACAGATGGTTGGCATGATGCAAGGTATGCAAAGTTCTAGAACCCTGAAGGAAAAGGCCAGACACGCCATTCCCCTCTCCATTGTCATGTAATTAAGAGTTCGGCAAAGAGGGAGATTCACAGAGGAGAAATGGTAAAAGAGAATGCACAGGCATCAGCCAAGCTTTTTAAAAGGACAACACTTTGTAGTATTGTAGTAGCTTTTTAAAAGGAAACACTTAGTAGTTTCCTTACGGAAACAAGACATTTGGACATGGTTCTGTGGGGTAGCTCAGCTACATTGATTTAATTATGGGGTTCTGTCATTTCAGTTCTTTGAAAGTAGCTTCTGAAGACCTTTCAAGGGAGACCTCTTTAGTTAGCTATAAGAGCACACAAATGCAAAATGATTGCTATGAGCAAGTAAATAAAAGTTGAATTAATTTAATATAAATGTCAAGGAACATAGCCCTGAGGCAAAACTTTTATCCTAGATGGAAAAATGGAACTACTTTGTACATATCTTTTAAGAGTGCCCTTTGGGTACTCATGGCTCCATTCACAAGGTCACATTCCTCCATTTTCTATTTAGCAATGCAGTGTACATATTTGTTCATTTTTGTTGCCTGTCTCTCAGTCAAACATAATTTTTAGATTCTACAGTCTTTGATGCCCTGTGTGTAGTGCAGGATTCCCTGAGCCAGGCTGGGAAACCAGGGAGATTCAGGTTCTAGTCCCTGTTCCATCATGGAGCTCACTGAGCGACTTCGGACCAGCCACAGAGTCTCAGCCCAGCCCACCTCAAAGAGTTGTTGTGAGAATGAAATGTAGAGGAGAAGAACTTTGTAAGACACCTTGGGTCTCTTGCAAGAAGAAGAAGGAGCTACAAATGCAATGTAACAAGAACAACAACAATAAACAATAGTAATAATACTGGGAGGCACCTAAGCCAATGCAGTCCACTTTTTCATATGAAAATTTGTGCTGTCAATCACCCTTGCCCTAATTTGGTCTATTCTATACACAGTGGCTTATGGGATCAGAACATAGTGTTCAGTCATTACGTAAATAACTGACTTGGCTGTATTGATTACCTAGTTAAAAAGAAAGCATTGGATCAATGCAGATGGATAGATTATGATGAGGTGCATCCAGTAATGTCCATCTACCAGCAGAGTGGCATCTGTGAGTGAAATGGATTCCCTCTTTCCAGAGGGGATTTCAGGAAGACAAAATGTTTAGTTTCCTGACACATTCTTAGCTGGACTGCTGTGCATTTATCTGCCTGAGTAGGTGGGTCCGCTGGATATCAGTACTTACCTCCTCACTCCCCCACAAAGCAGGTTACCCATTCTGTGCCCCTAATTTTTTCTAGTGTGGTAATGCAATTTATCCACCTGCTCTGTAGTCTGAAAATACAAACAGGGAAATCCGCATTCAAAGATGCAAGAGTCAGGGCAGAGCAGGCCATGTAGAGAACAGGAAAATAGAATTAGAACATAAACTTTATCAGTGTTTCTGCGTATCCAGAGATTCCACCTTTGTTAGCAGAAATCTGACACCAATAAATTTTACTCTAAAATTAACATCTTGCTATGTTCACAAATGGGCTGTGCTTCTGTTAACTAATACTTCATTTTTGATCATTTTTGGCTTAAAGACTGCAACCCAGAAGCCAGAGAGTTATAATAAATCTTTCCCAATGGCCCTGCAAATGGCATCTTTGCCAACTCAGAATAATAAATAAATGTTATATACTATGATGTCAAGCTATAATGGACACCTTTTAGGAAAAGGAAGTGCATAAACAGAGAGAAAAACATGGTCCTTTGCTATAAATTGCTTACGTTCAATGGCATCACATCAGGCATAAATCGGATTTGGACATACTGTATTTGCCAAGTATTCAAAAATGTTAGAATAAGAAAGTATTGCATAGGTAAGGTGCTCCGAATTCTTGCAATGACAGGATGCCCTAGACTTAGCCCTAGACTTGTAATACTGTCTTACAAACTCTTGAAAAACCACCATTGCCAGATATTCCATGATATTCTAGGGTTGTATTCTTTGGAGTTGTATTGTGTGCAGGCAGACATCTTTCAATGAATAGAATGCTGGGAGGTCATTTTTAATTTGTTCACAAAATATGGGAAATAATTTCTCCCTTCATCTTACAAAGCCCCAACACCATCTCTCTTGCTGTTTCAAACATTGCCCCAGCTCCACTGTTAGATTTTTCAATTGTAGCAGGAATGGAATTGGCAACATTTCCTTCCTTCCTTCCTTCCTTCCTTCCTTCCTTCCTTCCTTCCTTCCTTCCTCACTTTTGCTGAAAGCACCTTTTCTGTGAGTAGAGCTCCTCCCACAGTATCTGAGGATCAAACCCATCAGCCCTTCCTGCGCACTTCCTAAATGAAGTGACCAGTGCTTCATGCTAGGCAACTCAAGTTTACATGGTGCAGCATGAATGCCTTTTTCATGTAGAAATCTGTGTTCTGCCAGGGCAGAATCATTTCTATTACAGGAGCAGGTTTCTCTGCTCTTCTTTGGGTGTTACCTTCCACTTCCCTTGGTGACTTTGGGCCATGTAAGACAGCAATTGGTCATATCTACAACCCAGGATAGAAGTCTTCAAAACCAGGAAAACAAGCATAATAAAAGGTATACGTTACTTTATGGAGAAGACATTTGATTCAGGGAGCCCGGAAGGGTCTTCTGTAACTTAGGGGCTATGTTTGACCCTCTCATCTTAATATCATCAATTCACTGGTGAGAAAATAATCATTAAAAAGGAGAGTCCTTCCAACTTCTATTTGAATCAGTTGCAAGAAACCGTTCTCATTTCCAAAGTTCAGTGTTTCAGTGTTTCAGGGGAGCAGAATAATGGTTAGTTCTTTGTCAAAACTCAGCGGAGTGTCACTTGAAGGTTGTCTACATGTAAGAATGGAATGGAACAGAAATACCATGAACAGTTTTCCATGGTGAAAGTTTACTGAAGCATAAGCAAGATTTGTGTGTGCACACATGTATAGGGTATGTGTGTTGCCTGCTTTCAGAATATTATCATGAAACTCAGAGTTTGGCCCTCTTTGTCCACATCTCTGTGAATTAGTTAAATCTTAAGCTTCGTCATTCCAAAATAATTGAATCACTTCTCTTTTTTATTATTTAAATGTCTGACCTTTTTTTTTTTTTTAAGTAATGCATTGTTTTCTTCACATATGCTACTGTATTTTGATTTGTATTTGATATGTATTGTGAACTTCTTGGAACATGGCCTCCTGCAGAAGTATCATATTAATAAACTAAACTTGTCACAGACTGATATTACCACTCACAGCCAGTGAGGAACAGAGTAATGTTTTCTCCGAGACAGACTTCAAGCAGAATGATTTTGGCCAGGAACTGAGCTGAGCCGAAACTGAGTCCACTGATGCTCAGGAATGCTGGCAGTTTCTTTGTGCAAAGCATGCGAAGCCCACGAGTCCAGCGTGTGGTAGGAGAACTGTGACTTGCACAGTGGGCATGCAAGCCGTGGACTGGCTTGGACTGGCTGGCTGCTGGACGCTTGCATGACCACGCAGTGCAAGGCTGACTTAGGGCAGAGAAAAAGAAGGCTGGAGTCCAGAGAGTGGAGCTGAAGGGATCCAGTGGATCCCCACCGGCAAACAGGATTCCTCACGTAGCGTTACTTCTCGAGGACCGATCTAAGCCCCTGGTGTTCCCCAGAGGGCCCCACTGCTTTTCTGTAAGCAGTGGTGCTTTGGTGGTTTAGCAGCTTTTGTGCACTTTTACCCATAGTTTAAAAGGTTGAAATGTCTCCCCTATGGATGCCATACTGGCACTAAGACCCGTACAAAAATATGTTAATACCTTTATAATTATGTATAATAATTATCATTATAATATTATGATATTATAATATGTATTTGTATTTATAATTATTTTTAACCCACCCCTTGCTTTTACCTTGCTCATTATGTAAATTTGACTGCCACCCTCCCCAAGAGCTGTGTAGAAATTGAATGCAGCCCTCCCCACCCCAGTATATGGGAGCAGCCCACCCCTGAATATGGGGGTTCCCCACCCCTGATATGCAGAAGACCCTGTACTCTGAACTGTAGGGGCCCCCACACACCCTTCTTGCAGGCAGCAAAAAGTAGGTGCATCAGCCCCTTTTGGGGGATCCAACTGCTTGTTATACAGCAGCTGTTCTGGGCATTCGGCAAACTGGCCCCTCTCCGAGCGATTCTGCCGGGGTCTGCAGAGGGAGAGACACTGCAGTGGTTACCTAGCAACAGTCTGGCTTTTCTGCCTGCCAGAGAGGAAGCTACGGGAGCAGAGAGGACCAGGGGAGAGGGAGGGATTCCTTCCTATGTGCGGATGTGAAGTGGCCATGAGCCAATGGGCTGTGCGCAAAACAGGTGAAAGACAGAGCTTAGGGAGGGATGGGGCAGGTCTCAAGCATCTTTTTGAGTGTGTCTGGTGCCTGAAAATGGATGTGATAATATGGTGATTTTCCATAATACCGTCACTGTTATCCACAACATAGATCTCCCAGATGTACATGGTTCAAATATGTGTTTTGCAGTACCCGCCCCCCTCTGTGTGTGTGTGTGTGTGTGTGTGTGTGTGTACAAATTGCTCTTTCACTTTTATCAACCTAAATCACAAGCCTGTGAGTACTTGGGTATTATTATTATGCCTATGTTTTTATTTATTGCGATGGGCTTATATGCAGGAACTCAGGCTGAAACTGCACCAATATATGAAAGGAAATGAGGGCCCACAAACCTGCATACCCTAAATATTCCCCCTTAGAATTCAGGAATGTTTTTGCTCACAACAAGTCGATATTGCAAACAACTTGATTCAGGCTAAGTCCAACTCCTCTGTAAATTTTATGTGCAAGACCTGATTATAAAGAAAATCTATAACCTAGCACTGTGCCTTGGAGTATGTAAGCCAAACCTAGACTAAATCCACTTGAAAAAAAATAGTCCACAAGCCATCCTGATGGTACTGAACATAATAATTCAATGTCGTTTCCTCTCTTGTGTATGCATTAGCCACTGCCTTCTCAATGAAGTTGCTAAAACTCTGAGGCTTGACTTAGTTCATATTTCAGCCGATCCTCCATTTATATCTTTCCACATTTTCCCATCTATCAGCTTTCTTCTTCAGAATTACTATTCAGGCATCAGTGCCGTGTCTGCATCTTTTAGCTTCAAGTGCGCCTATTTGCTGCATCTGTTGCCCTTTGATTTATGTGTTGAGCATTCAGGCCTCCAGGCTTCACAAATAGTGAATTTATTTCCTAGGTATTCAAAGATTGGTCCTTTGGTTAAAATGCACTCCTGACTCCTGCACAGAATCCAAAACAAATGAGCTGGGCTTCAGATAATGTCTATCATGCTCCTGAAACTGAGGTGGCAAAATTGCCTGGGCTTGTTAAAATATTAACCAAGTAATGGGACTCCCAGCTGCTCTAGCTTGGACGTCATTCGCTCAGAACACGAGTGTCTCCTTCAAGGGTAACCAACATTAGTTTGATAAAGCATTGTATGCATATCTAATTACACACATAATGATGATATATGGCGTAACTTCAGATAAAATTGTGGCTCATTTTAGGTCAATGCCAAAACTTCCATTCTGGTTTTGCCAGCATTTTCTTCACTATAGATGAAAGATGAGTCACATTTAAAGGAGATTAAAGCATTTGCAGGCAGTGAGATGATTCAGTCTGCATTTTTATATAGTAAATAACTTTAATGCTTCAAGATAGAGAAATTGGGCATGTTCTTCAAAAGATGAAAGCATGGAGTGAAAATAACTTACCAGGATACTCTGTGTGTGTGCGCGCGCGCACGCACGCATGAACACATGCAGGTGAATGGGTTGTGCTTCAGATTTGGCTGAATCTTGAACCAAGTAAGTCTGTTTCAGACAGATTTGGTTGATGTCTGAGGTTAAGCAAGACTCCTCTGAAGTAGAAATAAATTGATTAATTTGAAACATGGTGGTGAAGAGGAGCTTTGCAAATACTCTGGACTGACAAACAAGTGGATCCTAGATCAAATCAGGTCAGAGCTTTCCCTGGAAGCAAAAGTTGACAAAACCGAAGCTTTCATACTGTGGTCACATCATGAGAAGGTAAGGCTCACTGGAGAAGACTATCGTGTCAGGGAAAATCGAAAAGAGAAGACAGAAGGGAAGACCAAATATGAGATGGACTGAATCCATAAAGGAAGCCACCTTCTTGGAGAGCTGTCAAGAACAGGGCATTTTGGAAGGCTTTCATTCATAGGGTGGCCATAAGACTTGGCAACATGTAGGAGCAACCCCTGAGAAGGACCAAATACAAATCTGAACATTCCTGGGGAATCAGGAAACAGTGAGACAAAGAGACGGACATTATGTCTCCAAAGATGGATACATTTTCAGATGCAGGCAGGAGTAAAGGGAATGGAGAAGGTGAGTTTTGTCTTGGAGAATGTTTCACCAGGGCTTCCAATTCTGATTGTTTAGAGGTGGAGTATATAGCAGGTCTTAGGCAGTGTTCAGTCCTCTTTACTATTTTTCTTTCCACACAGCACAAATATTCAAACATATTTGCTCATGTCTATGGGACTCAGAAGTTGTAGGTTGTTCAAAAAATGCCAGCTGTTCAAGTCCTTCTGCCTCTGCCACTGGATGCAGCAACTACATCATCTACCCCATCTTATTTTTCTTTTTGTGACTTTGGTACCAGTTGCAGGGCTGGCCCTACCATAAGTCAGAGTGATGCACCCATCTCAAACAGCAGATACTTGGGGCCAGGGAGTCCTGGCAAGTTGCTGGAGAGCTGAGCTCCACGTACCATGCAGCTTGCCTTCCACCCTCCATCCTAGCTTTCTGTTCTCAGGTGTGGGTGGAGTACGGAAGTGAGATTCAACTGTCTCTGTGTTTGGCTTCTGTAAATAAAATGGGAGAGGCACCACTGGACTGGAGGGTTCTCCATAACCGATTTGGAAGGAGCGTAGGGGAGCTGGAGATGACAGAGAAATCCCATTTTGCAAGTGGCATCCACTCTGTGGTTGAAGAGTTGAACTTGGATATAAGGCCAGCTAATTTGGAAGTCCTAAATCTATGGAGTAATTTGAATGAGACAAATTTGAGAATCATAATTATTCCAATCAGTTACAACAGCATTCCTTATTGATCAACCGCAGGACACTATTGCATGGACTTTTTTGCTTTGACCCCTTAAGGTTTAATACAAAAAAAGCTTGGTTGCAGGGGAAAGGGCATGGATATTCTGCACCAGCTGTAAAGGGAAGAGACAGGAAGTGACATAATGGTTTAACTAGTGTGGAGTATCTACATAATGAGAGTGCTCTTGACATTGGAGAGCTGTAAACAACTTTTCTTTGGCTAAGAAACATTACCATGGGCTTCATTGTTCACTGGCAATTGTGGCTGATGAAAAACAAGACATTATTTATAATTGGTCTGCACTAAAGCTGTTCCGACTTAATTAAGTAAACCTTTCCTTATTACATGATCTTAAGCAGAGCTTTCTAAAGGAAAGCATAGGGCAAGAGTAAACAGCACAAGTAACGGCCAGAAGTCTTTGGAAAATCATGACAGAGCATGCAAATTTTATAAGTGAAGTGATAAAGAAGCAAAGCAAAACAAAAAGGACTCTTGCTTAGTCCTCTCTTAGACTTGTGCTAAGCTCTTTGTCCTTATAGTGATACTATTTCCCCACAGACTGGCCTCACCTGGCCTCACCTGGCCTCACCTGTTCACCTGTTCAGAAGCATTCATTACAAAAGCATATTATTTCTATTCCTCACAATTTCATGTCATGTTACTCATTGAAAAGCATAAACCAAAGCACATATCTGAATCATTATTCTTTACTGAATGTGAGTTTTACCTTAATTGTATAGTTATATCAAAAATTCTTCCTGCCTGAATTTCTTCAATAATTTTGAGTGTTTTAATTGCTTGGTCTTATCTCCAAGGTGGAACACATACTTTAGAAGTTCTCCTTCATTCTGTTATTGTGATTTCAACTTTAGTTTAGTTCAGCTGAAAATGATATAAAGTTTCAACTTTATATTAGATTGTGCACATTGTTTATTTTTCACATTAAAATAGCTATGCATCCTTATGCATATTTTTTCCAAATGTAAGCTTCTATTGTGTGAATTTTTGAAATCTTCTCCCATGATTACAGCATGACTGTGCACATTTTTATGAAACTATGTATTTTTATGAACATCTTTCAATCACACACTTGGTGTCAAACACACGGGCGGGAGAGTTGGTCCACAAACCGCACTGGAATCTCAGAAGTTTACAGACTTTGAATGTATATTGCATCCAAATCCATATTCAACCTGCAAAGTGCAAACTGGGTGAATCGTGATAAAAATGAACTGAAATGAATTTCTCCTACATCCTTATTTATTCTAGATTTTGTTTCTGAGTGTGTGTCAGAGCACTTTGCCACAGCTTTGAAATCTGTCCATTCCTTCATGCTTTTTTTCTTCTTCTGCATCAGGAATGTGCATGTGCAGAATAAAATGCTACAAACTAACCAGAGCATAGACCCCTTCCAGTGAGTGGATCCAGACACTTCCTTCCACAAAAGGGGAGAACTGACATACTTGCTTGCATTTTGAGGACATCATCAAAAATCAAAATGACGTGATTATGTTAAATTCAGTTGTATTAATAATATTTTATGCAGTGCTTTACCAAGGTGCTAGAAAGCATACCCTTCATCAAACAAAAATACTATTGCCAAAATAGATGTGCTTCTATTAAGTTGGATCTCTTCCCTTCCCCTCCCCTCCCCTCCCCTCCCCTCCTCTCCCCGACAGTGTTTTCTGTGTGACTTAATAACATAGATGGGAAAAGATACAAATGGATATTCCCACCTTGGGAATTGCTGCATCAATAGGTGGATTATGAATCCTCTAAATAAATAAGTGAACTCAAATGATGAAAAGCTGCAGTGAATGGTGCATACTCCAATTGCTGGAATAAATTGAGAAATTATTCTAGTCAAACCAGAATTCAAGAGAACTGCCATGCAGAACAGAGTGAACCAGACAAATCAAAATCAGACAGAAGGAGTACTCATTGCTAATTTAATCGCACAGCAACTTGTATGATCAAGATGACAGATTTGGTTTCTTTTAGTTAATCAGTTGGCTTTGCAGATCTTATGATATTTGCTAACCTGGTACTTGCTGAGGCATTCTAACTCAAGCAGTGATTATGTGCTGAGAAGTAAAAATAATAATCTTTGCAACGTCTATAACCAACCTTCAGATGCAGCACTATGTATATCTGCTAACTATACAGAATTATGAATTCTTTCAGGGAGTTGCAAATGCTTTATGTCAGTGTGCGCTTTTGGAATGTTGATAGAGTGTTTTGGGCACTCTCACAAAATGGCTACCATGGTAGGAGTAGCCAGTCACAATATCCTCATTTCCCAGAAGGCAACCTTGTGAAACAAAATAAAGCAAAGCAAGAATGATTTGTCCAAGAAAATAAGTACAAGATAGAGATGCGATCTAAGCTTCAAAACACTAAGCAACTCCTTTGAAGCCAAGTATATATGGCACTGGAAGGCAGTACTTCTCTTTGCTGCTAGTCTCCCAGTTACTTTTTGAAAAAGAAAATTAAATAAAATTAAAACCAGAAGGAGAAAGGATGCTGGTAGGCACTAAGAGGTGCTCAGTGGCACATCCTTGGCGATCCCAACCGTATGTGTTTAATCAGATATGTTTCACTTTTGCATTGGATCTAAGAAGACTTACTGGAATAAACATATTCCTTCTGAGGTTGAATTGCAAGAGAACAGTAATAAAACAAAAGACAAATACAATGAAAGAGTACTCATTTTCAAACAGTGTCTCTTCTTTTTGATCAGTCTTTTCTGCAATCATACACAAATAGCTGTATCTTAATTGAATAGATTCTGTGTATCAGTGGTGGCCCAGGCACGAATCTCAGCTCTGTAGCTGAGACAAGAATGCTGTACTGATTACCTTTTCTTTCACAACATCCCTAGAACCAGGAGGGGGGGGGGGGGGGGGGGGGGGGGGAGAGAGAGAGAGAGAGAGAGAGAGAGAGAGAGAGAGAGAGAGAGAGAGATTAAGCTAATCAGCTATCATTGAAGGATCATTCTATATCATCTACATTGTTCTTGGTTAGAACCATCATGACTTTTAGTGTTGCTATGTCAGTGTAGATATTTGGGTTCATTTCGTATTTTCTTGTATTATCTCAATGACTAATGCACACTAAAGATGGAGATCGAAACGGACATATTCTGTGTTTGTGTGTTTGTGACTCTGTATATAAAAATCAAAAGGCACATGAGGATACATATACTTAGTACAGGGCTTAAAGGTAACTTTCCATTAATCAGGTGTTCTTTAAAATCAGTGGAGAAACTGAACCACTGCTTTGGAGCAGTGAAATACTTGATGGTGCCCAACAAGCTGAATCTGAATCTAAGGAATTCAAGAGACCAACCAAGGGGGTTTCCAATGTATGAAATGAAGCAGAGTGGCCGCTGCTGGGACCACCTGATGGCCACCTGAAGAAAGGGCTTTGCTGACAACACAGCCATGCATGTCTAGGACTCCCCCTTATAACTGAGAATCTTAGGCAAAATGGAGGCCATTTGGAATCCGCCTCCATTTTGCCTCAACGCTTCCAACTTTTCTGTCTCTAGGAGGCAATATGGCAACTAAGCTCGCACCTTTCATCAAAATGAAAAAATAAAGGTATCCCAAGGGGTAACTGTATGCTTATGTAGGCAGAGGAAAGGCCTACAACTCCCAGCATGCTTTAGCCAGTGTAGTTATATGCTAGTTGTAGCTCTATGCTAGCTCTATGTAGGTTAATTAATTGCTGCTAACGTTTTACAATTTTATAACTTTCTAGTCTCAAGATTTTCATTTTTATGGATTGTATATAATTCTTTTGTATTGTTGGTTGTTAATTTGTTTTATGTTGCAAATTAGTAAATTTGCAACATAAAGCAAATTTATTTATGTATTTTATGAATTATTATTAATTAGTTATTCTCTTGGTTGGTTATTATTATTGGTTTTATCATATCTGTGGAATTTATTGTATTGCATTGTGGCATTACAATGGCAAATCTAGACAGCATATTAAAAAGCAGAGACATCACCCTGCCGACAAAAGTGCGTATAGTCAAGGCTTTGTTTTTCCCAGTTGCAATGTATGGCTGTGAAAGTTGGACCATAAGGAAGGCTGAGTGCTGAAGAATTGAGGCTTTTGAATTGTGGTGCTGGAGAAGCCTCCTGCGAGTCCCTTGGACCCCAAGGAGATCAAACCGGTCAGTCCTAGAGGAGATCAACCTTGACTGCTCTTTAGAAGGCCAGATACTGAAGATGAAATTCAAATACTTTGGCCACCAAATGAGAAGGAAGGACTCACTGGAGAAGAGCCTAATGCTGGGAACAATTGACGGCAAAAGAAGAAAGGGACAGCAGAGGATGAGGTGGCTAGATGGAGTCACTGAAGCAGTCAGTGTGAGCTTAAGTGGACTCTGGGGGATGGTGGAGGACAGGAAGGCCTGGAGGAAGGTTGTCCAAGGGGTTGCGATGGGTCGGGTGCAACTTCACAACTAACAACAACAAATTGTGGCATTGATTTTATGTAAACCACTCAGAGACTCTATGGCTAATCAGGATGCATATACATTAAAAAGATAAATAAAAATAAACAAAATGCTATATGCTAGTTGTTCTTTCTAAACGTGCCTGGGATTGCACTCTTAAGGCCTAAGTATTTTGAGCTATGAAATTCCTGAGATATCCATGGTCCAGACATTGCTTTGGCTGGTATACCAGCTGCATTTACCCACTGTTATAGTTGTCCTGGTTATATCCAGATTAGTTTACTGCAAAGCCTTCTGTTGTGGTTGCCTCCAAGAAAGTTCCAGAACTTATATTAGCAAAGAATGCCACTTGGATACTGTTTTGATCGCATTGCACCAATATATTCTCGCATCCATTGGTTGTCTATCAGTTGAGGGGCCCTCTGCTGGTTTTGACTTGTAAATCCCTGAACAATCTGGTATCTGAATATTATAAGGAGGGCCTTTAACCCATCCACACTCTTAGATAGCAGCCCTGCTTTGTATCCCAAGGTCATCTGAGATACAGTAGGTAGGTACTCTAGGCAGGAACTTTTTGGTGGCAGAACCCATTTTATAGAATTATTTGGCCTGGAATATCTGTTCAGCTTCTTCCCTACTTGTTTTCAGTTTCCAGCTAAAGAAAATATACTTTTGGTATGTCTTCAGTGGCAGCTAATTAACTATTATCTCCTCCTTGCAACATGTCCTGACTAGTGTTTTATTTGCAATGATGAAATATATCTTCTTATGAGACTTGAGTTTTGGTTAACAAATAGTTGATTTTGGTTAATGACTGATTAGCCTGAGGATCTGCATCGTCCTGTCCTGGTTCTGACACAAAGTCTATGGGCACATAAGCAGAAAGGCAAGCCAGTCACTGCAGCACCAAGGATAGCTCTGAAATGAGACGCTTGCTCTGACAAGTTGAGGAACTGATCACATGAGGAGCTTGCCGGAAACCCATGATGTTGTCAAGACCGGATTCCCATTTGGGGATCAGCTCCTTCCTTGAAAGGCAGCAGGCCTAAAAGGACAGGTTGGTTGGCAGTCTTGACACACAAGAGGTGTGGTCCTGAGCATGGAATTTGTTGGGCAATCGGTTGGGTGATGCAGTAAATGACTCCAGAGGTCCTGGACCAAAAGGTCTGCATCCAACAGGTCCAGTCATGAATCACCTTGGGCTCTGAGTAGTTTTCTAGCATCTCTGTGGCTGGTCCAAAAGACCTGGACAGCCTAAATTGGAGCCCAAGACCAGGTTGTTGTTCTGGATTGGGAGTACTGGCGCACTGGATAGAAATTTCAAGCGAAGAAATAAAGGGCTGGCCCAGAAGTAAGTACCTCAGTGAGTTTTAAGATAAACAATCAATTACTCAGTTTAGGTTTACTTTGTATCTATGTACCAACGTAACCCCTACTTTCTCCCATAATGCTGTGTTACCCACAAGTCATACCTATGATTTTTTTTCAGGCATGTTTCTTCTTCTGCAAGTAACATTTTACATATGATCTTTGCTGCTTTGTTTTCTGGTGTATCATGGCTGTGGTGGATTCTTAATCTAGAATAAGCGAAATACTTCCCAACACCAATGCACTGCAGAGAATGCCTGTGGATGCCTCTATATTGCATGTCAATCCATATAAATTCCATAAGGCATCTGAACACCTTTTCCTTTATTGATTTAGAACTCAGTTTTTGTTTCACCAAACTTACTCAATTTTAAGGGAGTAGATTTCCACATATGAAATATTTTGTAGAAATGCAGCCTTATTTAGATGCTGTAGTAGTAACAATCCAGTCCTCAGAGGAATATTTCAATTTCTTAACTGTCAGAGACATATATATGTAAGAAAACTCCTCTGGCTATGTTACAACTCATCCAGAATGCTGAAAGTCATGTCTTTGTGAGATGTTGTAATATTCATAGTGAAAGAATAATCAGACACCTGCAGAGAGTATTATTTGCTTCAAATGACTGGTTTAATGTGTGCTTCACAATACTCTGCAAATGAATCATCATGATCCTAGCCTAGCTGGATTGCAGAAGAAGGTGTATTAACTTGCTGAGCCTGGCTCCTGAGTCAATGGCATCCAACTCCACCTCCACCCACTAACACACCGTGTGTGTGTGTGTGTGTGTGTGTGTGTAGAGAGAGAGAGCTAATTAAGTGTGAAACAGTAAATTAGTGCCAATGCCTTGTTCATGTCTTTGCATAAGTGCACAGTGTGTGCTTAGAGTCCCCCGACTTTCTACTGGGGACATGGCTGAGTTACGTCCTCACTGGAATCCATGGCATGGCCAAAGCATTCCCATAGGAAGCCCAGGGCTTGCTGTTTTCTAGAAGGTTTTACCTGTCCTAGGAGTCCCTGTTCTACCTGCAGTTGTTTTAGCTTTCTCTTGCCACACACAAGGCTTAGGGCATAGGAAACAAGTCTCTAGCATAGCCTCCTATTCGCTTCTCAGGGTGGAATGCTCTGACTCATGGAAGGAGGGTAGAAAAATATCTCCCTTGCTGCAATGGGAATCTTCAGATCTGAAAGGGTCTCTGCATGCTCTGGGTACCATCAGACCTTCTTTTTGACTCAGTGCGCTCTGACCCAGCAAGAGATCTGAAGGCTTCTATCCAACAAAGCAGAAGGCAGCCTGCGGAAAGTGCAAGGACAGGTAATCAAAGCATGCCCTTGCCTCCATCTGAGGCCAGTCCAGCAGGGTCGGTTTGAGTATGACTGTGTGGGTGGAGGTACACAAAGAGATATACATTTAAATCCACATGGCTTTTCCATCCAGTTCGATTTCTCTTGCTTAGTATATTCTGTACATGTGTCAGAAAGGACTCATCAAGACTATGGTACCCACTATGCTGCTTCTTAATGGTGATCAAATATCAGGTAAGGAGATCTACTCTTTCAGTAACAGAAGCCGGCATTGTAGCTTGTTGAGTTCCAAGGAAACAATATCGTTAGTGACTCATTAACACTGCCTGGTGCTGAGCAACTGTCTGGATAGCTGTCCCTCCCACACAGGCACTGAGAACATTGACTTTGCCATGGCTCTGTGGAAGATGAATCCAACACGCACACATACACCCGATAAGAAATAGTGTTTTTTACATACTTGCAGAGGTCGCTATTCATCAGGAGGTTAAAAAGCACAAATATACTTGTGTATGGATGAATCTATCTGTCCTGTGAATCAACACTAGTGGAATTATGATAGTGTCAGGGACGATCAGTGGTAAGTTTAGTAGACCCCTCATCAAGTGCTTGTTTAGATGATAGTCCTCTGTTTGTAAAATAGACTTGACAATGAAACTCCAAAATGTTATTGAACTGCAAAGCTTCCATATGTGTGCTAACTTGTGCTTGCATCCTTCCTAACCCTGCCTGCCCTTGCCCACCTGCTCGTCTCTTAAATGAATCTTCTACTGAAAATTTAGATTGCCCTGTGCTTTGGAAGATGCTTGTAGTGTATTTTTCTCTGTATAGCACTTGTACACTGAACTACATTGTTGCAGTGCTTGCCTCTGCTGCTAAAATTTTGAAAGCTTCCCTAGTCATTTTTATTTATGTAATTTCAGCCTTTTAACCTCTTCTTTCAATCTGCTATATTCTTATATCCAGTTTCCTACAAAAGGCCTTTATTGGAACACCATGGGTAACAACAGTGCCCTTATTCCTTTCTCTCAACTTCGCATTACATTCTGCATTTGAAATCTTGACCCTGCGCATGTTTACTGAGATACAAGCCTCACCATGGGCTATGCAATTGTGCAGAGATGTGTAGGTTGCATAAGCGAGGGACTTGATTCACAGTTGACTCTCAACTTTCAGAGAGGGGGTTTTGCATAGGATTTTGCAAATAAAGATCAAATAACGGCATGTTCCAGCCTCTCTCACCAGCATGGCTCCCTGCGGTCTGCAAATGAGGGAGTCCCATGGAGCTTGATGGGTCCCTTTCCACACCATGGCTAGGGGTGGATACTGACAGATGCACTGAAACTTCTGCAATCAGGTGGAATGGGAGGCTTAAGCATGTGCCCCATGATGATGTTAGTCGCAAAGTCATGTCCGACCCATCATGACCCCAAGGACAACATTCCTCCAGGCCTTCCTGTCCTCCACCATCCCTGGAGTCCACCTAAGCTCATGCTGACTGCTTCAGTGACTCCATCTAGCCACCTCATCCTCTGCTGTCCCCTTCTTCTTTTGCCATCTATTGTTCTCAGCAATAGAACTCTTCTCCAGGGAGTCCTTCCTTCTCATTAGGTGGCCGAAGTATTTGAGTTTCATCTTCAGTATCCGGCCTTCTAAAGAGCAGTCAGGGTTGATCTTCTCTTGGACTGACCGGTTTGATTGTCTGCAAGGGACTCCCAGGAGTCTCCTCCAGCACCACAATTCAAAGGCCTCAATCCTTTGGTGCTCAGCCTTCCTTATGGTCCAACTTTCACAGCCATACATTGCAACTGGGAAAACCATATGTGCCCCATATTACCACTTAATTCCGTAGAACTTGGTGGAAGCCATGCTTAACTTGGGATGGATAAGTCTGTCTCATCTTATATACTGCTCATATCTTCTGTTCATGCTTTTATGTCCTACCATTCCAATATTGGTTTGTGCATGTTCTCCATGTACATGAAAAGTTACATTTATTTGTAAATATAAATAACAGTTTGGCTCAAATAAGGTCCCAGCAACAACTTAAAATTAAATCTTTAAAATCAGTTTAAAACTGTAATATATTGCCAATGGCAGATAATCTTGAAAACAGTTTGTGGAGATAAAATACTAAAAATTAAATGTTGAAACAGTTTAGCTAAAGTTGAACAATGACTTTTCATGTATATTTCCATGTGCTCAAAAATTAAACATAATTGTTTGTGCAATCATTTTCCATAATATAATTATTTTAATACTATTGTTCTTGATGCACATAACTTTGTATGCAATTTTCTATGTTGCAGGTATGATTTGATTGGAGAACTGCAACACAAAATCTGGCAAACTTCAACAACTGAAGGATTGTCCTCTGGATTGTGTATGTGTTTGTAAAGTGCACAATAGTTTGAGTCATATAAATGCAAACCAAATCAATTTCTCTCCCCACCCTACTCCTAACTCCTGACCTCAGGCGTTCATCCATAGCCCCTTCCTAGATTCTTCATCATGCTAGAGTGTGACGGAACTGAAAAGTAGCTTTTATATTTATAGATAGTGTGCTTATCTCCAACAATGATAAGGTTCAAAAGGCCAGTACATTATTTATTTGATGGTGAAAAAACACTTCAAACAGCTGAAGTCTGACTGAATAAGGATGAAAACCATCCCAAATATACCCCACATCTATTCTGCTTCTATGGCATCTGCTAAATCAACCAGCATGCAATCGATCCTGTCAGCCAAGCTGATAGAAAATATATTTGCGTGGAAGAATAAATTTCTACAAAGGGAGTTTGATTATTTGTTCTGTAATATTATCCAATTGTTATTTGACAGCTAAACTTGGTTGCATTTTACAAATGTCTTTTTCGTTGGAGGAGAACTCAATAAATAAATTGATGATGCTGAGTTTATATTCCCTGTCTGTGGTGAGTATTCTTAGATAATTGAATTAAATGCTGTATAAAATAAATGGTGTGCCAAGAGACATTACTCTGCATGGCGAGCTCAAACAATATATTATGAAGATTAGGAATGCATCTTAAATTCACTGATGCAACAGAATGAAAATATAGATTATGCTTTATGAGATGAAGCACAAAGAAATCTTACCAAAACTGTACTTACCTAAACCTGGGTCTTTACACTATTTTCTGGTTTGTGTTGTTTCACATTTTATATTTAGGGATATATGAGATTTTCATTTCTGCTTGCAAAGCATGGAAGCTTGCCCTGTTTGCAATCCAGAATTTACACAAGTGCAGGCAAAGATGTGAACTGAGGAGGCTCAAAATTCTTGCAAACTGCTCATATGAGATTTGTAGCAATTTCCTCATTCAGTTTTTGAAATAACAAAATTCGCATACATTTGCAAATTTGCATACATTGGCATACATTTGCAAATTCACCCACACTGTAGTCTAAGGGAGAAATCGGCACATCTTTGAAAACCTATGCAAATGTGGGGGTGCACAAAACAGATGTTTGACAGCTGTCCTGTTTGCACTATTTTCCCCTGTGCACAAAACAGTGAATCCAAATCGAAGAGAAATAATCAATGAGCTGATGTATGGAGAATCTTGGAAATCTCAAATATTGCTCATTCACCCATCCCTCATTATAGATGGAGACGGCTTCGCAAATTGTTTGGCTTAAACATGGTGCCCGCCCAGTGGTTTGCTGGGGATGGGACAGGTGACATTTGCCAGTGGTATGAACTGGTCACCTGCAGGCAAGGGCCACACAAAATTTCTGCTAAGGCAAACTCCAGAATCCAGAATACCTGGGTGCTGCTTGCAGAAGCCCTTGTGCAAGGTGTTGCTCAAAGACTTTCTGAACTCCTTGTGCTAGATGCTGTTTGCACTGGTGGGCGAGTGCTAGTAGAATCCACACCCACCAGCAGAGCAAGGATGCCCCCCTGTACGTTTTTCTTCAGTGCGGCATTGAGTTCAACCCTCGGTTTCGCACAGAAAAGCATGTTGGCAGTTCTCCAGGCTCTGTGTGCGTGTGTTCTAATGGCCACTATTAGTGCAAACAACGCAAAGAGATGCAACTTGAGCGCGTACTAGAGGAGCTCTCTCTACAAACTCAGCTAGATGCAGCTTTCAGTGCCGAATGGTTTTCAGTGGGCCATTCGGTTCTATGCTATGCAAGAGGAAAGGATGGTTTAAATGACTTTGTTTTCTGGTTACCCTACTCAGCTGTGCAGGTTATCTTGACCCATCTTTTCAATGTCATTAACACTCCAAAATACAGAATGTACATTTACACCTTGTGAAATAATACTTTAGATTTTCCCCACTTTCTGTTGTTCATACCTGTGACAGATTTTTTTTGAAGCATTGCATGCAACAAAGATGAGGACCAGACTAGAAGTCTGCTTAATCATACAGAGTGGAGCTCTGCGTGCTTGTCTCCTGCAGATGTGTGTGGCCTTGATTGAAATCAGGAGTGTGACTGTTCAGAAGGGGAACATTCAAGTTCTGCTTCACCCCCTGAAATTTTCCCATGGAGGGGTTGTGTAAGAGGAGAAGAAGAAGAAAGACTGTTGGACTCATTTGAGGCTTTGCCCCCATCTTGAATGTCCCTGCATGGGACAGTATATAAAGATGATGATGATGATGATGTGAGGGAGTGGAGGGCAGAGGAGAAAATGGGTGGAGAGGGAGCTTCAACTTTCCATCTCAGGGCTGCACACACCTCCAGAAATGAATGGCTCGCCTGTGTGTGAGTGGAAGAACATGAAGGAGCTGCCCTGAAGGGCTGATGCGTGAGTGAGAGGTGGCAAAAGAAAGTTCTGGGGCAGAGTGAGGGGGAGAGAGAAGGAGCAGCCCCACCAACATGGGCTGGCTTGCAACCTGTGGGAGAGCTCCTCCAAGGTCTCCTGAAAAAGGCTGCCCATCCTTGCCCTAGCAGAATAACCCCATTAAATACAATCCCAGTAAGTGAAACAGTTTCTTTCTCGGTATTTATTTTTAGGAATTTTTCTGTTTGTTTTATCTTATATTGATTACAGTGTATGCAACTCTGCTGTATATTCACAAATGAATCCATGTGCATTTAACTAATGACTGTAATGATATGTATTATGTATTAGCTGGGGCTATCAGCAGAATTTTGATCACTGAAGAGGCATAACTTACTTTCACAATGCAGTTTAAAAACGACAGAACTAATTAACCCAAGACTCAACCGTCTGGGCCTCTTTGATTCATGCGTGTGAGTGAGGTGCATGCGGGGAAATCCATAATTTACTTACGCTTCCAACAACTTGTACAGTGGACTGCTCAAACACTGGAGTTGCCAAGTAATAAAAATAACTCTTCAGGGGTAGATTCATTTTGCAAGCATGCTCAGACACATGATAAATAACTATACAGAGGACAGATTTTTTTGTATAGCAGAAGCTTTGCTTGTGCTTATCATCTATTTAAGTGATGTTTAGCAGACACTATGATAATCAAGGCAACTGCACTTGTGCCTAATTTACAGAAAACACATTTTGTCATGTACTGTGTGCATCAAAATATTGCATGTGCTTATGAATAGCAGCAGAGAAGAGGCATTTCATATGGAAGGAGGAAATGGATACATCATTCACAGCTCATAGCTCAGCCTCTGGGTTTTCATGTAGGGTAGTCCTCAGCAAGTGCCTTGGGATGTGGATAGCACTTTTTCGGAAGCACCCTTTGCAGAAACTGGTCTCCAAAAGCGCCACTGTGATCAGGGATTAATGATAGTCACACACGTCGAGTTCCCACAGGGAGGAGCCCCTCTTCACAAGTGGTGCTTTTGCGCAAGGAAGTTCTGCGAAGGATCAGCAGAGAGCCTCAGGCACCGGGCCTGTTGCAAGTGGGGAAATGGATAGAAATTAACCTATTATGATTCGATTGCATATCCCACCTTTATTCCTCTCGCAAGGAGCCCAAGGTCACCAACATAGTTCCCCACTCCATTTTTACCCCCGCAAAAGACAACCCTGTGGGTTGGTTAGGCTGTGAATGAGTGAGCTCCACAGCGAAGTGGGGACTAGACAGTGGATCTCCCATGCTATGAACCTACTCCTGGAAGCTGGTCAGAAGAGCCACCACCAGATTCGGTTTATTGACCCTCGTTGCACAGTCTAGCAGATCCACAGCCTCACCTGATGGACATGAAAAGGAGCAATGAAGTGCTCGTCATCAGCATATTGATGATTGTGCGCTGTAGAATCCCGGATGGCCCACTCAGCAGTTTCATGGGTGTGCTAAATGAATGAATGATACACCTAGGAGTCAAGGCTACCTGCTCAGCTGAAGCTATTATACTGTATGTGGAATTGTGCCACCAGGCCTTGGACTGTCCGCCATAGTGAAAGCATGGCTTTGGCAGAGTCTTCCACACATTGCACAGTGTTATTTGGCCTAGCTGACGTAACCATCAGTTGAAATGATAACCCTGGTTTGAAAAATACCCTTCTAAGTCTCGGCAGCCAAACCGTCCCACTGCATTGCACTTGCCCCATTTTTCCAAGTTACCTTTTGAAAGAGAGATCTTTTAACTCTTAATTGTGGCAAGATGTCCTTCATGCATTGGGATGGCAAGGAGGAATAGCTGCTTAGTGGTGACCACCGGAAGCAAAGCTGCCTCTATTGCTATAAAGTAGGCCCTGATGACGAGGAGAGCATCTGCAAAAGGAAAAGACTTCTCCTCAGAACAACCTTAAAATCTGGCCAATAGTTGTTCTGCTAGAGATCTCAATGCACTGTTGCTTCTTCCTTATGATCAAACTGATATTTTTTGTGCATTTATTTATTAAACTTTTGTTCCGTTACATTGACCCAAGGGCCTGCTAAGCCAATTATAATGAAATAAAAGCACACAGTTCTCAATTTCTCTAGGATTTGTAAAGGGGTCTGTCTAGTGCAACTACTGGTTATCCTGTAACTTTCTCTCCTGGTCGGCTAGCTTACTATGTGCAGGGATTCCTCCCCACCCGCTGCTGCCCCTGTGAAAATGGCAATGAATTGCATGTAACCCCACTGGAAACCAAACCGGAAACACAGAATAGGGTCCTTTTAGACAGAAAACCCTTGCATAGGATCATGCCCCAAATGCCTCATCTGTAAGAATTAGCATGTAGACAACCCATTTGATAGCTTCAGAAGCCATTGCAATGAAGAGAAAGCCTAAAGCATCTTGTATGTCATTTCAGATTTGTTTACCTTTTTGGAATTTCAGATCTGCTTAGCTTTTAAGGCATACAAAAGTCAATTTGGGATGCTGTGTTTTATTTTGTTTTTCTGGATGATGCCTTTGTTTTATTTTGTTTTATATTTTCTGTAAAAAGAAACATTTAAAGCACTAGGTGAATGAAATTTCTACACTGCTAACCCATTTTGCAAATTGCAGATTCTTTTTTGACAATTAGGGTTTTTTTTAATTCCTTGTGCAATGCAACTGTGCAAAGGAAAATAAAAAATACCCTGAACTATAACAATGCCAAATAATAACACAGTTGGCTTCCACTGACTGAGGTAATTAAGAATAATAATATGCTAGCTACAGTTACTGCATATCAAGGCTAGACTGAGAAAAATACATAGATAGGCAACTATTTTTAATTTGGTTTCTTGGCTCCTCTAGGGTTTGCAAATGACCCTCCTGTGTATACTCAAGATAAAATGAGAGTGAGTGTGTGCGGTGGTTAGAGCTCAGCTGGGGACCTAGATGATCTGGGTGACTTTGAGCCAGTAACAGACTCTCAACCCTACCTACCTCACAGGGTTGTTGTGAAGATAACCTGGAGCTGTGTGAGCTGCCTTACAAGATGGAATATAGGTGACTATAGATGCAATGTAATAATAAGAGGAATGAAATAATGTAATGTGCATTTCAGTCAGGAGCTGCTGGAGAAAACTGTGTGCAGAAACCCTGGGCACTGGGCCCAGTTGCCTTCCTCCAGGTAGCCTTCAGGGCTTCTTCAGGCAATCTGTTAACCCTGGTAGTGCCTAGATCCTTCTCCAGGGCCTTGCAAACTGTTTCTCTGCCTCTAGACTTTGTGGACCCACCAGCTCACTTGACACTTCATGCTGACTTCATTCCCTTGCTGCGTCCTTCGTTCTTCAACTCCCGCTACTCCACTCTGGCTACCTCAGCCAGCCACAATTCCCTGCTTTGCTCTGCCCACTTTGCTGCCAGAGCTTTCTCCTTCAAAAGGAGGATTAGGAATCTGTATGTAAATATGTCCCCCTTGCCTGGAGGCACTTCTCTGAAAAATGGCTCTGCCACTCTTTGGGGGAAGGACATCCTGAGTGGTTATCGTGAGGTGCCACACGCCTCCACTTGCCCACCACTGCAGCCTGCTTTGCCCAGTCCTGGGTGTGGACAGCCAGACCGTGGAGGGTGTCCAGGGCCAGGCACTCTGTGGAGGCGAAGCCCAACTTCGTGCCACCTGTCCTCCTTCCAGCATTAAAGGGAAAGTGCTATGGTTGGCCAGGGACATCTGTGGAAGAGGAAGCTGAGGCAAGAGAGGCACAAGCCAAGGGAGCCGCAATGGACTCAGCAAGAAGAAAGATGGTGGCAGAAGCTGCTTTCTCAGCCAGGGAAGGAGTACAGCAGCAACCCCTCCTCCAGGAAACAAAATCCCCAAGCACACTAAATCCTCCCAGCTGGAGCTCCTGCTAAGTACCAGTCAATAATGAGGTGAGCTTTTTTTCTCCAAACACCACCTGTAACATAGAGGTAGCCCGAGATGCCTGGCTGGAAATAAGGGTTGCATCCACTGAAACCCTGAAATCTTAATCCTGGGCATGCACCCCCTGCAATGGGAAGGGCTGGAAAAATCTGTCAGAATCACCTCCTTCCACCTTTGATGTTTCGTAATCTAAATAGGAAGTAATTTGCAAATGTTGGCAAATTCTTTTCCAAACCAAATCGAAATGATTCTCACTCATCTGCATGGGCCAAATTGAATCCGTGCAGCAGTTCCCAGCAGGGGGAAGACCTTGCACCTGCCTGCAGCCCAGCTGTGAAAGATGAGGACTGACAATCATAATGCTTCACTAACATAGCTCAATCCAAGGGAATTCAAATCCAGATTTCAGCTCTGAAGGGTGTAATGCTTTGAGTGTTTAGACATAAGTCCTACCACTGCCAGCATTCCCTGGCCAGGCCTCCCCACACACCCAAAGCCCCAGACCTGGATTGGGATCAAGGAGAAAACTGTTTGATTCACATGTGAATGCAAACTTGAGTTCTCCATTTGGAAAGTACAGCTAGCTTTGTTGGTCCTTCAGCATGATGAAGTGTCAGACAAATGAGAAACCTAAAAAGGCAGAATTGTGCAGAATTGTGTGTGATAATGCCAATGCCAAGAAGTAATTGAATACTGGGGACATGAGCAAAATGCTCAGGAAGGCCTTCTGGTGGAGAATGAAATCAGGAAGCATCCACAGAGAAAGTTGTATAGTAAGGGATAATTTCAATTACCCTTACATAGATTGGATAAAGGTACAATAAATGGCAATGTTTCTGGGTATCCTTAAGAACTGTGTACTAGAACTACTGGTAATGACACTGACCAGAGGGAGGTGACCTCAGGCTTTAATCATGTCCAGGATTTAGTGTGAGATGTAAGAATTTGGACCGACTGAATACAGTGACCATAGGGCTATCAAATTTAATTCATACGTAAGTGGGAAATTGCCATGGAAGTGCAACACATTTGACATCTCAGAAATGAGAGTGCTGGTAAAGGCTTAGTGAAAGAATGTCAAGATACTCATGTCTCCTCTGAATGCTGTGGGAGGGTAGTCAAAGCACAACTGGAAATGTTCAGCTAGAATATATACTGCAGAACAGAAAAGTTACCAGGTCACCACACAGCAAGGTAATGAGGTATATCTCTGGATGTATCAGAAAGCTGTTTCAGTTCATATTTATCTGCGTTTACCCAGTTTGTACCCTTCTGATCAGACATGGTCTGAGATGCAATCTGTGGTCAAAATATTTGCATCTCCAAATTTACCATGGGATTCATGGACCCAGGCAAATGCATTTGACAGCATGCATACATTTGTAAAAGGCACCTTTGCACATACAGGCTTTAACCAGTGGGAATCTTAGGAGGCAACAGAAGTGCCAGCTGCATACTTCAGTTGCTGAGGAGCTTGGGCAGGCAGAATTCTTGCACCCATCCTGCTTGGCAGCTGGTTTGCCACTGTGCAAATGGGGTGCTGGACTGGATGGTCCTTGCTCTGATCCAGCCTGGCTTGTCTTATGTTCTTAAAATGGTGGTTCATCACTCACAAAACAACTGGAATGCATGTGACTCTTTTGCCTGGTATTTTGGGTTCTACAAGGGATCTCGTCTTGTCTGAAAACTGGTGCGGTCCCTGAGATTTTGGGCTGGTGCTGCAGCCTCTTTAAGCCTTTAGCTAACCTGGCTATTCATTTATTTTATTTATTTAGAAGGCTTCTATGCGGCCCCATTCACCGAAGCCTCGGGGCAGCTCACAATAATAAATAAATAAGAACAATATAAAACAATATAATATGAGTCAACCTGGCCCGAAAAATAAAATAAATAAATAATATTAACAATTAAAATAGCGTTTGACTATGATTCTTATGGTTGCTTCTGCCTTCCACCAGCTGCTTCTGCTTCTTGCTTTCAGCCTTAGTTGGCTGTTCTTTATATATTTGAACTGGGTTGTAACTCTTTAAAGTAGCCATGCCCAGCCTGGTGTCCTCTAGATATTCTGGACTAGAAATCCCAAGATGTCTGTCCTTGGCCATGCTCACTGGGAGCTCAGGGCCAAAGCTGCTGCCCCCTTCAGTTCCATGCATGGAATCCAACTGAATGGAGATTTGCATCTGTCTTCAGCACTGAAAGAGGACTCAGGAAGAATCCTCAGCTGCATCAGAAGGAAGCAGAATAACTTTGGGGCCCACAGCAGGCTACGTGGCACACAGTTTTCTTTTCCAACACTTACTGCTACATCCCAGCATCTGCTGTCCTGCCTAATGGCTGGTCCTTTGGGGTCTTCCAAGGGCTGAAGGAAGTCAAATATATCTGTAGAGAAAGCTGCCTTATACTCTATTTTTCTATACGTTCTTCCCCCTGTAATTTCCTTATAATCTTGCAGCTTGTTATCTTTTAAGACTAAAGATTCCATGTATGATGTGAAATCAGTAAAAAAAATTGTTACGCATTCTCCCTATTCAGTCTGTGTGGACTAATAATGAGTAGAAATGTGGAATTTGGATGGACTAAAGAAAAGGTTTTTAAAATTTGATGTCAGTAATATTCAGCTTAAAAATGCATTAGCAAGATTGGTGTTGCAAATCACTGGAGGTGCATTGGGAAGCTTAAAGCTCTCCTCTTTGTAAAATTCTACCAACTTAAAACATCAGATGGATTGCTTTGTTAATTCAATATATAATACCAAGGAGAAGTCCTTCCAATTCTTGGGTGATGCTGGCTATCCTAACCGTAATGGGAAACACAATACAGAATTCACACATTTGTTGACCACAGTGCATTGCAAAGCAAGAGACAGATGGAAACTGACTGAACAGAGGCTCCCAGTCAGCCTGTATGGTTTGAGTGGTTTTACGCTGGGAAATGTTAGCAGATGTTAAGGATTTTTAATCGGGAAAGCTGCAAAAAAACAAAGAAAATCCAAGATCCCCATTTTTCCCCACTGGGTTGCATCCAGCTTTCCAAAAAACTATTTCTATTTTCAGTATGCCAATAAACATATCTGCATGCCATAAGTAATCTCACTGATTTTTCAGAAAATATCCAAAAACCATGGACCATGGCTGATGGGCCATGATTGCTCCCCTCTACAGATAATGAAGATTGGGGTCCATAGGTACAATTTTTTTGATTCATCTGCATTTGGTCTCAGTCAGAAAGCTGCAATGTGGTGTCCAATTTGATTTTTGGCGCAAAAAAAAAGAAAAAAAAAGCTTCAAACCCTCCGTTAGCATTCCACTGAGAAACTCTTTCTGTTTCTCTGCAATAATACTTGCCTTACGCATCCTCTGCAGACTGGTCCCCATCTAGTCATACACCCAGTCAGATCTGGCTGTTCTCATTCATTCCAATCTTACAGGAAGCAAAAAGAATTATAGAATCATAGAATAGTAGAGTTGGAAGAGGCCATGAAGGCCATCAGATCCAACCCCCTGCTGTTGTAGGACACCAATTTATACCATTCCACACAGATGGCTGTCCAGTTTCTTTTTGAATGCCTCTAGTGTGGGAGAGCCGACCACCTCTCCAGGCAGCTGGTTCCACTGTGGTATTGCTCTGACCGTGAGGAAGCTTTTCCTGATGTCCAGCCTGAATCTGGCCTGTTGCAACTTGAATTTATTATTCTGTGTCTTACACACTGGCATCAGCAAAAAGAGATCTTGTCCTTCCTCTCTGTGACAGCCTTTGGGGTACTTATAGAGGGGTATCATGTCCTCCCTTAGTCTTCTCTTCTCAGGGTTGAACATGCCCAGTTCTTTCAGTCTCTCCTCATAGGGCAGTGCTTCCCAACCCTGGATCATTTTGTTTCCCTCCTCTGGACCCTTCCTAATTTTTCTGCATCTTTCTTAAATCTTGGTGCCCAGAACCGGACACAGTATTCCGGTGGGGTCTGACTCATGAAGAATCACTAGTGATTTGGAAGTAATACTTCATAAGCACAAGAAGCTGGTAGCGAATTTTCTGGGGGTGTGAGTCAGTCCATCCCTAGGACTGGGTCTTCCATCCCACCGGAGGCTGTTTCTAGCTACCTCGCAGCTTATGCATGCACATGAATATGTGGGGGCAGAAGGCAGGTTATGTCTGTTGTAGCTGACCAGAACTCTCTAATTCAGCTGTACTGTATATTCAATCTGCTGTTACTACTCTAGAAGGCCTGTGCAATCTCAGATGTCTGATTTCAGATTTTTTCATCATTTGATAACCCCAGATTGTTTTTCCTCGATTTATATCCTGTCTTTTTCCTACAAAGGGCTCAAGGCAGCTTACATCTCCTCCTCCATCTTATCCCCACAACAACAACCCTGTGAAGTAGGTTGGGCTGAGAGTCTGTGACTGGCCCAAAGTCACCCAGTTGGCTCCACGGCTGAGTGGGGACTAGAACCCAGATTGTCTGAGTCCCAGTCCCAGGCTCTTAACCACTACACCACACTGGCTCTCCTCTCCTGTTTTATCTGAAATCTGTGAGATCTGAAACCCTCTAGTGATGAACGGGGCTGTGACATCTAATTTCTTCTGCCTGGTGACCAGATCTCTACCTGAAGAAAATGTGTGCTTCAAAAGTTAGTACAAATACCTTGAATTCCTATTGGTTTAATCAAAGTGATAATTTCAGTCACATGCCCAATCATCTTGTATCATATAACAGCCAGTGTTGGACTCAGACTGGAGAGACCTGAGTTCAAACCCTGAGCAGGAGAGCTTAGACTGGTCACTAACTTCCCTCACAGGGTTTCCGTGAAACTGGAATGGAGAGACTCTCATGTGTGCTTTCCTGAATACCTTAGCCAAAGGGCTAGATATAAATATAATGAGTAAATCAGGGAACAGAATGTATGTTCATCTGTCATTCCATCAGACTGATTAAGGGATAAATCAAGATTAGAAGGAACATAATACTATTGAATGGAGTCAATTCACATATTTTTCTGAAAGTTATTGGTAATGAGAAATGAAATGATTTACATGCATCAGTGAAGCAGCCCTAACTTTCTCTGCTTTCAGAGAGTTATGTGTCATATTTATTAAGGCAGAATTACAAGAAAGACGGGAAGGGGTCTTGAATCATAAGGCCAATAGTGATTACAGTTAGCATTTTGTTTCAACAGGTACACATAAATCTACTGAAAAACTGCTTGATTGCAAGTTTGGCATCATCCAACCCATTTGGACCCACAATGCTGAATCTGTGGCTTGCTTTAAACTGGCATTGCTTGTGTTAACACTGCAGTGCAACTTTTAGTCAGCTGTTCCTATTTATTGCTATCATTTTATGCATATCTTCAACAGGATCATGAGGATTTGTTATTTTGAAACAGAAGTGCAAAAAGGAGTTTAAATTAAAAGCATAACTCTCCATTTTATTGAGGAAACAGGGGGTGGGTGTTTAGGAGGCAAAGACTGCCTGTTCTCCCTCGTGTCCAAAATAGCAGCACAAGAAACTGTAATATTCTAACGATTTCTTATAAGTCATTCCCTAAATGCTATTATTTCCACATATTTTTATTTGTTCTTTCAAGTGTAAAGTTCTTGGCTGGAAGACAGTGATACACTGTATAGCATAAATATTTGGGCTAAAAACATGCTCATCTATGGATATATGGCAGCCATTTTGAAGAGGTTAACACCCCATAAATCTGTTTAAACTTAATACAAATAAACTACATATACCTCCTGGTATAACAGAAGTTTTACATGCCTTACACTGAAGAAGAGTATAATTCAAACAATGCACATATTTGTATTTCAGGATTTAGCATGGTGTCTGCTCTCCAGGTTTCTCACCTTAAGGAAAAAGAGAATTGTGGATATTATAACACAATTATTTTTAGAAATGCCAGCATGACAAACTAATCCTGCAAACTACAGTCAAATGGCTATGGTTGGAAACAGTAGATGTCTTTTTGGATAGTAACCAAAGATATAAAAGGAAAGCAACCTGCTGTCATAAAAACTGATTATGTTATTGATCTCCCTTCACTGAACCTATCATCACACCTCAATTAGATACGGAAACCTTTGTAGATGCTCCACAGGATATCAGGAGAATTAGAAAGTGGCACCAAGACCCTGGAAAGCATTCCATGCATCTTGAGTCATCGCTTTTGCTTTTATTTAAGAATTCCATACTGTGATAACTAAATGATCAAATAGCAGGCATTCCTCTCGTTTTGCCACATTATGATTTTGTGGGGATGGCAGGAATTAAAATAAAAACTATTTTCTTCCACAATTGAAAAGGGAACCAGGAAGACATCTTCTTTCTATTAAGTGGTCAAGTTTTAAAAGAGCATTTATGTATTTCTTTGTTTATGAAAACACTTTCTGACCCAACATATTGCTGATACCTGAGAGGGATGTGTGAAGAATATGGGGTTCTGAAAAGATGGGAAGTGGAGCTGAGCTTGTTCCGTCTCAGTACTGCACGTTACCTCCTCATCAAGATATATCTTGTGATAAAGCATCAAGAACAGTTGAGTTCCCTCTATCTGCACCTGAGAGAAGAACTATACATTTGGCTCCACATTGACGAAGTTGTGTGGTTTTGTCACCACTAAATGTTCAAGGCTCCTGGTCATCGCCAACAGTTCCTTATTTGCTCTCATGGTGCTGTGCCTCTCTCCCCTTTAGGCCTCAGAGAAGCAGCCTAATTCCCAGAATTTAGTCCTAAGAAGACAGAACCCAAAAATCAGTTTTTTTGCAGCTGCTCAAAAAGCCATAATCTGGGAGAAAAGAACCAGTCCCTTGTCATGTAAGACAAGTCTTGTTAAGGGAATGGAACTGCCTTCTAAAGCAATTTCGGATTGGCCACTTAGACTGCTGGGATCAAAGATGAGATGCTCTCCAATTTCTAGAAATATGTGAGGGAGGTTTCATACTCAGTTTTGGTCTTTGGGGAACATCAAACCAGCAATCCAAAGAGAGCCCTCCCTGTAAGACATTCGGCACTCGCTTTGAAACTGCAAGGCTCTGCTCAGGTAGGTAAAATGTATCTAGCCAAGCTAGGTGGGCATTACTAATTTTTACGTGTAAGCCTCTGTCTATAACTGTTGCTGTCTCTTCTTTTTCCCCTCTCTTATTTCACAAATAATTTCTTTATATAATGGGCAGGTGTCTTCATTTTTTTAAAGTAATTGCCCATGCACTAAGATTGCACAGATATTAAGCTCCCCCTTTTACTCACAAGGTGTTTCACAAGAGTTCTGTGTAGTTCTCTGCCATTGCAGTTCTGGAAAACTAAATCCAAATTTCCTTACTGTTTGTCTCTACAATTGAGTTAATGGGAGCAGTCCTTAACAGTAGGACCTGGAAGCTGCCCAAGCAACTGACAGCTTAGAATAGGGATTGACAACATAAAACTCACAGTGCCAACCAACCCTGGGACATATTTCTGGCATACTCCAAGGTGCTCTATCCATCCCAATTCTTCTAAAAAAATCAGCATATTATCTTACCAGCAGCTGGATTGCTGAAAAATAGGTTTCTTTTTGTGCTGGAAAGGGTGGGTTCCAATAAGTTATTTGGAGAATTGGGCCTCAACCATCACCTTTGCTTTTTATTTATGTATATATTATTTAAAGCGTTTATATTGCATCCTTCACAATTTCTCGGTGATTTAGACAGATAATTGTCCTTTGCTGCCATAACAGCCCCTTTGTTTGATGGTACTGGGGACAGTTTCTTAAATTTCAAGATGTTTCCACATTCCCCAAAGCTTGCCTACCTTTGTCCTACAGAGTTTTGGTTAGAGCTGGCTGGTCATGGCACCATACCAGGATCTTTCTTTTTTTCTTATGGTGGGGAGAACAATGCAAAACTCCACTAGGGAGAGTCTATCACAATTCAGTCCTCTTTGCATGCCCATGTCTTGTTGCTGAGCAGTACTGAATCCATCATCATTCTGGGAAATGAGTGTTCTTTGCTCTTATAATCCTGCATATTGTCAATAAAATATTACATTATATGCTTGATCCTTTCAACAGCTAGCAAGACCCTTTTATACAGCCTCCTATTTGCATGAGCCAAACTCCTCCAGAGGTAATTACAGGTTTGAGCATTTTCTGCTTGAATACAGTATAAGAAGCACTGAAGCAAAGGTTGACACCAAATCTTAGCAACTCTCACCTTCCATTGACCCTGTGGCCACTTACCAAGAAGTTTGCTTCTATCAAATAAATAAAACGAGGCGGAACTTCATTTTCAGAAGGCTCAACTACATTCCCTGCCACGCGGTGTTTTGCTGTCATTCTTGACAAGATGTTACATCAATGCACCCACTTTCAGTTGCCCTCACTTGATGATGATATACGTCTTTGGCTGCAGTGGTCCTGCAATCTGAAAATCTCAAACCGAGGTGCTTTAAAAAGTTCCAGCTGTGGCATGCAAACTGCTGTTTCATAGGTTCATCCCCTGTTGCAGCTATAATGTTTGAAGGCCCTTTGTACTACAGGACAGGTTTGGCTGCATGGAAATATGTCACCAGTCATGATTCCCAATCCCAGTGGGGTGGAATTGTGTACAATGGACTAGAGATGGCTAAGATTTTTGTTCATTTGCAAGTTGTTCACAGCTCCAAACATGAGCAGCAACACAGTTCTCGAGGAATTTTGGCAGTTTTCTGAACTCATGTTCACATTTAAAAGTGCAAACTTGTGCAAGGTCACACTTCCAAAAAGGCACACTTTTGCAAATGCATTTTCATTCCACTTTCATTCCAAAATATGAATTTTCAACTGTAATCTGTGTTGTATAGTACACCTTTTTGATGTTCACTTTAAAATTTGCATTTTTCCCCAACGGAACATTTGTACTTTTCCTTAATGGAAAGAAAACAGTGCTTGAATTTGGGAATGCAAATGAAGTGAAATGGACTTTGAGGAGAAATTTGAGGAAGCACAGCAAATGTGATGAACCACATTCAAAAGAACGGGGACCGGGGGAGCTCATCATTGAAGGATCAGGAGGGTGCAGAATAATAATGAGCTGCAGAGACCACATGGGCTCACCCTAACTCATAAAAGCCATTAAACGACGTAGGACCTGCGGAGAATGGAAGGATGACATTCCACAAGCTGTGCGTGAAACCAGCTTCCACTCTTAATTCAATCACTGGTTTTAAATGATATATGGATGGATGGTATGGGAACACGAACAGACATCTAAGATTAATGGCCTTGTGGTAGGTAGTTAAGGCTGAGTTGAGAATTACAACCAAAACAAACAAACAAAGAAATCATGGTGACATTTGGACCTTGCAAGACACACAGAAATTGGGGTGGCAGGGGTGCAGTGTAATTCTCTGGATGACTTGGAACTTTCCATATAATCTGAGTGTTTTTCTTTCTCAGCATTTGCTTTTAATTTTACTTGGAATATCATCCAGTCATTTTACCAAAAAAAGAAAAGAAATGAAAAGAAACCAAAAGACACACATTTTGCAGTGACTTACTGGGAAGAGCTGTGAGTGTAAAACAATTTTCCAAGGATAAAAATAACCCTACCTAGAAATATTGCACTTTATAAGGATTGCAAAAATAATGGTTTGGTGGGTGGCCCTCCTCTGTCTTTCCAAGCTTTACAATGTTTTAATTTTGGCATGCGTGTTTTTCTCATCTATTGACCAAAGGAATCATAATTATGGTATGACTTCAAGGAAGTCTCATTTATTACGTCATAAATAAACAGAGAAAGGAATTTATCATACAAGAAGATTATATTCAGTACATATAGAATACAACTCATCCCCCTCCCAACAACAACAAATGGGAACAATTCCACTGAAGTTGCATGCTTGACTCCTCTCTCCCCCTTCAAATCAATGGATCTAAAAATTGTTTCAGTTGTGGCTGGATCAAACCCTGAATAAATAAAGTATTTTCACTTTGAGCAATGTAAACAGCTGAGAAATTTTCAGTGTGACATGAAGTGAATACACTTTCTTCATTACACCAACCTTCCCCAGCCTCGTGAGTTCCATATGTTTCATACTTCTGGAACTCCCCCAGCTCATTTGACCAGTAATAAAGAATGCTGGGAGCTGTAGTCCAAAACATCTGGAGGGCACCTGGTTGGGGGTGCCTGCTTTGTTTATAGCCCTGAACCACTACTTGCATGTTATTATTATCACCGCTACTATTTTACATGTATGTTGCATTTATACCCCACCTTTCCTCTTGCAAGGAACCGAAGGTGGCTTACAAGGGTCTCCTCCTTGCCATTTCATCCTCATAACAACAACCCTTTGAGGTAGGCTAGTCACCCAGTGAGCTCCATGGTGGAGAGGGAACTGGAACCCAGATTCCCAAGGACTCCAGTCCAACTCTACAGCACTGGTTCCCCTGGAGGGCAGAATTCTTATTTCTGCAGCAGAAGGGTTTTCTTCATCTTTATTTAGGTTCAGAGATCAGTTTTATGGCTCATGATAAACCTGCAAAAGCAGTGACAGCAGCAACCACCACCACAATCCAGTGAAGGCAACCTGCACACAGCTCCTTATGGCACCTGCAAAAGTGCACTGGGCTAACAAATCCGGCAATCACGGGCAAGTGACTGGGGCGCTGGTGCCTCAGCACCAAAAACTGGTGCTAGCACTGCTGCATATCTGTTTTTGGGAGAAGGGACTGGATCCGACCAGGGGGCATTGTCAGTGTGTTGGCAGGAAATGCCCACTGCCGTGGCGTGGGGCTCGGGGAGTGATGACCACTGCAGGATGCGGTTGGAATCAGTGAGGTGAAGGGCCACAAGGATGGTGGCCGGTTTGCAGGGTAAGCCTCAGAGATTCCTTCTGGGTGTTTCTGCTTCTGGAAAGTGCTTTGGTCAATGAAGAACATTTTGCAAGAAAGGTCTGTGGCTTTTGAATGTACAATAGGAGGAATCTAGCTCACAACAATCCTTCTCTTCCAGTTGCCACCTGTGGTTGGGAGCCACTTGATGGTGCTACTCCCGCTTTGAAGGTGCTACTCCCGCTTCACTGCTCATCACCACTGCAGTCCCACTAAATTGGAGTCCATGGATGTAAAAGTTATTTCATTTAATCTCCAACAAAAAGAGCAAGAAGATCCAGCCTGAGCTGGAGTTTATCCATTCTGCTTTCCAACCTTTCCCCTCTGTTCCAACCCAATATCTCTGCATTCAACTGGCAAATGGCGTCATCATTTGGACTAGATGTTACTGGGTTGGTCAGAGACCTACGGGGGCCGCATTATTATATAATTCCGATTGTCAAAATTATCACAGGCAGAGGCTCAGTATAACCTCATTCCAATCAGGGATGAGTCAGAAATCCAATAAGGAAGTAAAAATCCCATGTCTTTCATGATTATGTGCCCGGATTCCACTTTTCCAATGGGGTGTGAGTCAGGGAAGCTAGAAAGATTCTGTCTCAAAGGCAGACCATAATTTGCACATTTTAAAAAATGTGAAATTGATTTGTCCAGATTCATAGCTTAAAACTATATTGTTCAAATTCAATTTACACGAATCAAGCTAGAATGATATAGTTTGGAGCTTCTAATTTATTCAGTGATTTGTGCAAACCACACTAGTCCAATTTACACAAAAACATTATTTGTGTGAATTCCAGCCCACCATACAGACAGTAATCCACTGGAGAGGGGCTTTCTTGTCCCTCCCATGATCACTGGGTCAGATGCGGGCGGTAGATCTGCCAAGCTTATATGAGCCAGTTTTCCCATCTCCAGCTCACCTTTAATTCCAAGCTGGTCGAAGTGACACTAAATGCACCACTGCAGGGTTTCTTGTAGGCAGTGTTTGCTATGTGTACTTGTGCATTATAATGCCAGAGAAATCTGAAAAAATATTTAGATAACTTTGGATAACTTTGACCTGCAAATTCCACAGATTCTGAGTTGTACTGGTTCTGGAGACTTTCAAACCATTTTTTAAACTTTTCGGACTTGGTGGAAAAGACTGAAATATTGATATCTTTTAAAAAGCACAATGTTTTAGACATCTGTGGTCTCCCGTTGGCTTTCACTCTGTGGCATTTTTTGTGCATTCTGCTCATTGATTGTATGCTGAGCTAAAAAGGAAAATGCACAAAATGTTACATGTCAGCGAATGTTACAGAAATAGTGGAGGACTTTTCTGTGCAATTTTCTGAAAGGAGGGTGGGGAAATCCAATTCTATCCATGAGCAGACGATGGAACAAAATATGCTTGACAATCCATGAAACACATGTGGAACTAATTAAACAAAATCTGTTCCTCCCTATTTGTACGGCTCAAAAATGGCAACATGGTGAACCATCATCCTATGGATCTCTAGGGTACTAATGCTGCATGCACAGCTGCCAAGAGCCATGTTTAGATGGGATGCTGGTCATTTGGAAGGAGGCAGCTTTTGCTGTTCTTCCTAACATTACATTTAAATTGAGCATTGTCTACTTGTAGTCATAGATGCAGTGGGTAAGGTAAACATCTCTCTATTTCCCTTCCTACTTTGCCCTTGTTCTTCACCTAGTATCTTTATAAAGTTCTTGGGGACTTTTAAAAATTAGTAACATTTTAGCTTGTCATTTCTTGTCATTATAATGCTTGTTTCTACACCTTAGCTACATTCTTTACATAGCAACATGTCATCCATTTTTGGAAGATGGAATCACACTTTCAGTACATTGCTGTATAATTTAGTTGACTCATATTCAGATCATACCTGCAGTTTTGCCAAGCATGGAGACAATGTAATGTGAGAAGAAACACAGGAAACAAATTTAGTCTTCAATTGCAGAGAGAAAGAGAGAGAGAGAGAAAGAGAGAGATTGATTCAATTAGCTATGTTTCATCTGACTTTAATCAGGGCTGTAACACTAGGATGACAATCTTTCCCCTCTGCCATTTTCTTCACCCAAGCTTTCCCTCCAAAATCATTTGCTCTATGGATGAAACATGCACATCTTATAAATTCATCTTTTCCATGAGAACTAGCAGTTCCAGGTGAGGACATCTAGATTTGGCATTTAGATTTGGCAAAGAGAACAGGGACAAAGGCTTAGACCAGAAATGGGGAACTTCCCCAGACAGCAAACAGGGCCTCCTTGGAGTCTTCCAAGCGAGCGCCTGTTCTTTCTTTGCTCTGGAGAAATCTCACTCTAATCACAGATTAGAGATAACTGCAGGGATTGTCCCTTGTGCGCTGCAACTGGAAATATCAGGGACACAGGCAATGTACAAAGCAGGGGACTCATCCAGCACTCAGTGGAGCTGTTGCTCCCACTGTCAGCTGAGTCGGTACCAAAGCCTCTGACTGGTCCAATGGGGCAACATGCTTCTTTTCATAAGGTATTTATCATGCACATGCCATCCTGCATTCATGGATGCTTGCAGGTTCTGTTCATGACATCCTGAACCTCCAGGTTCACTTCTGGGTCCAAGGACTCTTAGAGAGAAATTTTAAAGCAGAGAAAATGCAGCATTTAATTGTGAAGGTGAATGAATCCACATTTTTAAAAAATTAGCTGTAGCATTGCTCCATTCTACTGTACCTCAGTGCCACCTAGGATTTATTTGACGGAAAAGTTGAGAAGGAGATGCTTCTGCTGTAGGGCTCAGATCTCAGTTCTGCAACAAAACTGAATGTAGATACAGCCATTTAAAAGCCTTGAGCTGAAGAGTTCAGTGTAGGCTTAGGGACTCTACTGGTTCCTCTTCCAAGTGCCAGCTAAGTGGTCCTTTGCGAGCTGCATGCCATTTCGATGGTGCTTGGAGCTGTTATCCCTCCAAGCACCATCTGGGTTCCTTTCCCCATGCTGAGGTAGGAAATGATGTACCTTTTACTGAGTATCCCAAGAAAGTGGCCTATTAATTAGAAGGCTGTGATCCCATGAGGTAATCACAGTTGCATGAGAGGGAAAATGGGGAAAGGCATGGACCCCCATCCCTGCCCTGCCACAGTGTCTTTCCCCTGCTCTCTACACAGCGGGTGGGAAGGAGTTGGAAGAGGAAATGCAGTTTGTGTGGCCAAGCCTATGTGTGTTTAGACTGAAAACAGACTTAGAATTGCCAGCATCTCCTCGCCAGCCATGTCTTTCTTCAGTCTAAACATGCAGGCAGCCTATGCGTAGTGCAAATTATGTGCGGGGCATACACGTGTTTGGCAGACTCCACTCTTCAGAACTGTCCTGCAATGTGCGGAGGACACAATGTCAGGGGCATTTGCAGCAAGCGTGTGAATTTAACCATGTGACCAGTGGTTGTGCCAGTGAGGCCCTTTTAAGGCTATAATCTGTAGCCATTTATTTATCTTCCTTGATATTCGAAGAGACATTTCCACCCCCATATCATAGACTGTTCCAATACATCAAAGACAAGATACAGCTCATATTTCTGGGCAGTTTCCACCTTTGCTCTTGAAAGACTCTGTCTTTTAAAAGTAGCCTCTAAATTCACTTTAGAACTCTGCTGCTGTTTTCTGGCACCAAAGCAGCAAACAGAAATGTGTTTGCAAATGTTATGTTTTTGCTTCTCTCTCCAGCTGCAGGTACTTCAAAGAAAATTGAATAATTTGTGGAAAAGAAATATCTGGAGGTGGAATCAAGAATGCTGCTTTCAGCTTGGACTGAAAATTGCAGGATCAATAGAACCCTTATGCACCCAGTGTTTATAAAACTGATTAAAAGTGTAAATTCAGCAGAGAACATCTTTAGTGCTGAACAGATGCCGACGTAAAATTCATGTCATGTTTGCTGTTGCTCCTCTTCAAAGAAGCAACTAAATAGATGCTTAATATGCTCCTTGTGGAAGGTACCTGATGCAATCCTTGGCATCTCCAGGAAACCACAGAGTAGGTCTCTTCTAGGAAATTTGCACAGATAACTTCTGGTCATGTAGGCAGTGCCGAGCTAGATGGACCAATAAGTAATCTGGCTCTGTATAAGGTCATTTCCTGTGTCCCATTTCCTGTTCAGATTGGGATTATTTAGATTGTAATCCTATTGACCTAACCTATCTCAGAAGGTTGTTGTTGTGAGGAAAAAATGGAAAGGAGGGGGAGAGTCACTTTGCATTCCTTCTAAGAGGGAAAAAGATGGGTTATAAATGTAATAAATGCATGCCTAGGTAATACAATGAACATATCAGAAAATTATTCTCTCAGAAATTTCAACAGTTTTTTTTTTAAAAACCTTACTAGAAAAAGCTCCAGATTACATTTTGTGCAGAAGTATATATGAACCTCTCTTTTATTCTTCCTTTCCATGTTCCATCTATCTTCTCTTACCTATGAGATCCTGCGCTAATTGGTTATTTGAGCAGACACACAGATGTTGGGGCGGACTCTGCACTTACCACAGTCAGCAAGGAGGAGCCATGCAATAAAATACAGATGTGCAAACGTTAATCTCTCACATCAGAAGTGGTAACAGGGTGTCCATGTTTTTAAAAAGGATCTTGCTGAGGGGTGGGGTTGCCTTCACCTTTTCTAAAATTTACAGCATGACAGTTTGGTATAGATATAACACAACTCCCGCAGCTTTCCAAAGTGGCTGGTTTTGCCAAAGGATACTTTTCTCAGCTCCCTCCTTCCCCCAAGTATTGACACAGCTGTGGTAACAAGGCTACTGAAAGCACTGCAATTTAACACTAGATATACATTTTTTCCAACTAATTTCTATCAGCCATATTTCTCAAAATACCACTGAGGTAAATGTGGAAAGTTATAATTAATACAAGTGACGATCCGTTCTTTTCACAGGTGGATCTGCCTCTTCTTAAATCTTTCCTTTTAATAATAATAGCAACTATATATAAATCCACTAGGAAGTTCAGGAACAGCTAATAGAAGCATGGAGCTTTTAAACCTCAGATACACTCTGACTCTTGTGATGTTTTCCTGTTTTAGGGTGTTATGAGGGATTCCCAAGTCAGAAGTATTAAAGAGCCATTGTGAGTATTATTACCATAAATCAAATGAGAGTGCTATATTTAAGACTTGGTTCCTGGTCTGGTAATGAATAAAATACTTAGTCTAGAACACACACACACACTCCATCGCTTACCAGTCAGACACCTGAATTTGCCATTTATTTGATGAGCCCTGCCAGAGTACACTCTCCTTCTGTGAAGTGCCTGAGGTCCTCGGTAAGGCTTTCTAACTTTGATGGAGAGCTTGAAAAACCTTATTTGACCTAACTCATTCCAAAACAAACTAAACTTTCTACTGCTCAAATGTTTCCTCAGTCTTAGTTACGAGCAAATGTGGTGTGGTTAATCAGTTGGCTGCTGTTGGAAACATTAGAGAAAGAGTGCATTTATCTCTGGGGAAAGGAAAAGGAAGGAAGGGCTTTCCAAATTTCTGCTGCTGTGCCAAAAATAAAGACAGATGCAGCAGCGTAAAACCCCGTGAGCTGTGTAGAGTTAGGGCACTGTGCAGTTTGTCAGTACCATTTAAATGGTCCCCAAACCTTCCTTTGTACCTTAAACTGATGACTGTGTGCACATACACACCCATGTGTGCGCAACACACACAAGGAGGGTGGGTCTGTGCGGCCTGTTTTCCTTTACTTCTGCCAGCAGGTGTCCTATGTGTGCATTCGGTCAACGCTCAAACACGCTCACAGAAAGCGCTCAGTGCCCGTTGTCTTGAGGATTCAGGTTCTGAGGTAGAAGGGGAGATGGCTGGTCCAACCGTCCAACCTCAGGAGGAGCCTCAAGGTCATGGGACGAGACAGGGCCTGCTTCAGGAAGAGATTGGAACAAGGACTCTTCAGCATCCACAGCAGTTTTCCCCTGGGAAAGCTGAAGAGTTACTACCCACTGGGTGGACATCGAAATGGAGGCAGTCTCAGAGCAACCTGAGCTGGGCAAAGTGTCAAGGTACCATCCTCAGGACAGGATGCTGAAATGACCTGTTTCTCCAAAGGGAGCCCACGGTCCTCGTCCAGGTGGCTCAGCGCCCAAGTCAGCACGAAGCCCAATTTGGGGCACAGAGGGAGGAGTGTCAACGTGCCCATTTCAGCGTTACCCCTCCTTCAGGGTTCGCACCCAGAAGGGTCCATAAAGAAAGCTTTGGGTGATGAACAACATATAGGGTTCAGCATTTCACTTGGTGTATGGTCAGAGAATGTGCGTACTTGCAATGAAACGTATTAAATAAAGAAAAACTGGTGTGGCACGTGCTGCTGTGGGAGGGAAATAACCGGATTGTGACAGCATGCCACCAATATTCAGGGGGTCGGGACTGCTATAGATACCTACTCAAAAGGTTAGCTTCTTTTGGAGCCAAGCTGCCCATAGCAGCTTGCCTTTGAAACCTGGGCTAAACCATTGCACACAGAGGTGGTTGCCACAGGAGGGTGGCCAGGTAGGTGTTGTCTGGTTGGATCCCCCCACAGTGTTAGAGTATGGCATAGCTATGATATCAGGTCTATCACAATAATCAGCTAACAATTATTGAGCCTTTGTCTGTGGATCAGGCCAGGTGTCAGGGCTCAGGTTTAGCTCTTTACTGCTGGTCTTTTAACTTTTGGGTGGCCCTTCTTGTCTTATCCAGAGTTCCAGATTCTACCTCAGGTGCAGGATGGGTAATATGCAATCTTGCTGCTGTTGACCTACCATCAGATAGTGCAGATGGTATCTCACCAATTCTCATCCTGCCTGATGAGAACAGGGCTCTGGGAGCATCTGGTCTTAAGCTTCACTAATTATGTTCTGATTTTGATAGTGGGCTGGCTCAAGAACTTACCAATATCGGTAATTTTTTCAGAAGCACAATGGAAAGCACTGGAGAATTACTTAAAAAAAAAAAAAACAGAATATGAGAGAAAATGCAGCTTGTATCCATCCAACCATTCATCCATCCATCCTTCCATCCAGGGTGTTTTTCATCCTAGCACACAAAAGTTTGCATTTGAATCCACGTGTATTCAACCGTGTCTGTGGTGCCGATTGCCATTTATTTATTTATTTTTCAGCCAGACTCTTCATTTTTAACAGCTACTACAAAATGCTGCCTTGTTTGCTGGAAATAGCTTTAGATATATAAATTTGCTGATGCAGATTGGTGAGAAATATGGTTCATTTTACTCTGGATGATTATCAAAATATGCACATTTCTTCTTCAGTGGAAAGGAAAAACCATCCGATTTTTATTTTTGTGTTTAATAATGGGATGTGGGGCACTACAGAACTGGAAGGATTCTATATATGAACTGAAACATCCTTTGGAATTCACACCTCTTGAAAATTTGCAATAGGCTTCTCTTGTAAAATATTGTAAAATACAAAATGTATATACTTACTTGTTACTCAGATTTATATACCACTTTCAGAGAGTTATCAGACGTGAATATACAATGTTATAATCATGAAAACAACAATAAAATGACATAATAAATAACTGCTAACATTCTGCTTCAAGCTGCAGACTAATCTCTGGGCCACATTTCAAGCAAAGTGTCTGTAAAGAGATGAATTTGATTGACCCAGGTGTGAATTTTGGGGAAAACAACATCCATAAATGTATTATAAGCAAATCATGTTCAATAATGTCATATAACAGAAGAAATAAGCACAAAGTGTATAAGTAGTTTCATGCATTTAAAAAAATGTCATGTTTGGGCCAACTGAAAGTCAAGGTTGGAAAAATTTCCAAAATTCAGAATGAACTGAACTCAAGATCGAAGACTGAAAGAATGACAGAAACTAAAATGGGCAGATTCAATGGTTCCAATGAGTATATGGCTTGGAAAATCCTGACCCAATGCATTCCGGCTTTTGATACCTTCCATTTATGATGCAATAAACACAGAAATAACTTCCTGAACAATCAAGGACCCCATTGTCACGAAAGGGCAATTCTGAGAAAGGTCTGCAGGATATAGGGCTGAGGACAATCAATGCTGAAAAGTGGCATTAGGGATAATACGTCTACTGTGTCAGACCTTTGGAAGAGAGTCTTCACATGGTATGGAACTGTCCTTCTTTATTACTGTGTAAATGTGTGAAATGAAAATCCACCCTTGCTTGAAAAGTATGGTGTTCTATTGCGCCAAAATGGATTAGAAGACATTCATTTCATGGTAATCTATGGCCCCAAATGAGTCAGGGATATGCAGGTTGATATAGATTCATTACTTTGATTTATGCCACCCACCTGCATAGCCTAAAAAGGGGAAGGGAGATCTCTGTAGCAGTCAGAATGACATTTAGTCATCTATTTGCAATGGAAAGTCAGAATGTAATGATGAGTCATGGTGTTACTAATAAAAATGGTTGGATTTTTGTAAGTAAACTGAAAAAAAATGAAGCTGAGCTTGATTAACTCCCCATTAGGGATTCTATCTGAAATAAATTGATCCTCATCTCACAGTAGTTGGAGGAGGGGATCCTTAAAATGCTTTTTAAAAGCTGAAAAGCACAGGGGAAATGTGACAAAATTATATAAAAGGTTCTGTGCTTTCCTGCTGCTATTTGGGTTACCTTCTCACATAAAGTGGAATCATTTACTGTTGAGCTAGTTTGTTGGGGACAGAACAACCTGTGCCAAATTAGTCAGAGCTAAGGCAAGGTGTCTTGTCCAAATAAATGGGTGATATTTCGAAGGCTGTATTCCTAAGCAGGGTACATTTATTTAACTACAGCCTGAGGCATGTTTACTTAAAAATAAAACTGAGTTCAGTGTGACTTCTACCCAATGAAATGTACGCAAGATTTCAGATCATAACTAAACAATCAAGGGTTTTACTTTGATTTGATTTTACTGATTTTCTATCGGTGTGGCAGACAGAAGCATAAATGTCTAAAAGCAAAGATAGACAGTATCGTGCCTTCCACATGTTTTGGGCTGCAAATCCCAAAACTCCCAGTGTCCAATGAGTGAAGCACCAGAGTGGTTATCCCTGATCTAAGAGTGTCATTATCCATTAGCTTAAATTTTCTGTTAATCCTCTCCAGCACTATTTATGTGACTCTCTTATGATTAATTGGAACCAAAGAAAGGTGTTTGTCCTTTGAAAGACCAGTTTGCCCATATTGGCTTGGCATGCCCATTTAAAAAAATGAATCAAGAACTGAATGTGAAAGTGCTTTTAAGTCCATGATGTCAAACACCTCTGATTTCTCTTGCTTGTTGTGATGGTCTCCCCAGCCACAACCCAAGAAGAGTCCAGGAACTGTAGTTGAATAAGGATGGGTAATTGGTTCATTTTATCAGTGTTGCTCATGGATTGACTTCCCAGAACTGAATACAAAAACAATTGACAGTCAGAAATCTCATATTTGACAGATTTGGAAAGAGACTTGATAGATTTGGAAAGAGACTTGACAGCTCTTATCTGTCCATCCCTAATTTTAACGCTGGCTCAAGGAAATTATGAATGTCTGCTATGCCTGCCTTTTGTACTACGTTTAAGCCCATTTGTAGCATGGGTATCATTTTCATTAATTGAAAATAATCATACATGCATCTTTTTTAAAAAATGCAAATAAATGCACCGGTTCAGGTGCCAATGGAAACATTATTAAAAGTCCCATTGCCAGATCGGAAGGGGGTGATGCATAGTAAAAGTGAGAAATTGTAACCCTCCTCTTCCACAGTTGAGTTCCCAATTGAAAAAAGCAGACTCTACATGTATAAAACAGGAAGAAAAATAAGAAAAACTTTCTACATCGTTAAAGTTCAAGATGTTAGGTGGGGGGGAGTAATGGTTAAAACAACAAATAGAATAGAATTTGTACCAAAAAAATAGAACAATTGATGTAATTAGTTCTTTGTCCATTAAACTAACCACAATCATGTTAAAACCATAGAGAAAGTAGCCATCCCAAGAGTCCTCCTGCATGGAAAGAGCAAGATGGAGCTGCATGAAAGTATTCAAGGGAATTAAAGCTGGTGCCAACGTGTGGGGAAAGTACGTTAGACATGTTGGAAGCCAAAGTGGATTGCAAGGAAGAATGAGGATATAAAGAGATCAAAACAGATACATACAAAAATGTGTAAATTGCATTACAAGGTCCATATAAATACCACATGTAAAGTACTATAAGCCATTTTCCCCAGCTGTATTCATAGCCATCCAGATTACAGAAACTGCCACACACAGATGCCTAGTTTGGATAAAAAAAAAATACGCCACACATTTTAAAATCAACCTTTGTAACAAAAGATTGCCATGCACCCAATACAATATTTACTTTTTAATTTCATTTATCCGGAATCATCTGGGTAGCTTAATGTCTGTTCCTAGTGAGCCACCTGGAGTTCCTTGCAAGGGGAAGAGAGAGTGAGGCATAAATTGTAATGTGAACTGGCTCGAGGCTGTGCCTGGGGAGGAAGAATTAAGTGACAAGAAGGGCAAATTGCTACAATTGCCAGGTGTGTGCCCCGTGAGACGCTGGTGCTCAAGGCCACAGGGGACCAGCTAGGCTCTTGGTAGGCAGAAGAGGGAGATACCGATCATTCTACCCAAGGACAGGGGAATCCACACTCCCAAGGACAGGACAGGAGATCAGGGCAATGAGGACTAAGAGTCCTCACCTGGGATCCATCATGTGCTGTCAGCCCATGAGCTATCTGACTGGGGCTGGTAGAATAAAAGATGGGAGCCGGAAGGGACTTGGCCACCTCTTAGAGGAGAGGGTCCATTCTGGTTGCCACACTCTCGACCAGAGAATGTTGTGCTACCCTGTGCCATTGATCTCTAGCACTGGTATAGTGTTGGTGCATACAGCTGGGCTAGCTGAAGCTTTGTTATTTTATGTCCAAGGAGGCGAACCAGGCCAGAGGCTTGGGGGACTTGGAACGGCTGTGAAATATACTAGTATTACTCTCCCAAATACCCTTTTCTTTCCCCCCTTTTTGTGTGTAGCCTTTGCGTTTTGGCTGTTTTAGTACCCTCCACCACCATCTTTTATCCTTTTCATAAATCCTTTTCCCCCAATGCTGGGGTTGTTGTGTGTTAAATCCAGTGTCTGGTCTGGGGTTCAGGATCAGGGAGGTCTGGGTAAAGATTACAGCCCAGTTGGCCATGGGAGTGAGGAATCCTGGGCAACTCTCAACTACAGACGTGTGCTGCAATTGCAGTATCACAGCAGCCCCATCTTTGCCTTCCCTGACTTTGCCTGTATCTCTGGCCTGCCATGCCTTGCTGCTGCTTGAGCTCTGTGTATACCTGGATGCTGCCTTGGCCCTTCTGCATCCCTGCCAAGGCCTCCACTGCACTCCAGCACCCTGGTCCCCGGTGCCCCAGCAGCAGCATCCTGCCATCCAATGTCCCTAAGCATGTATTTTGAATAGTGCCTTTATATATATAGCTCCTGAAGAAGGTCCCTTCTTGCCGAAGTGCAATAGATAGCATATATTCAGCAGCCTAGGAGATAGCACGTAACTTATGCCGCGGGGTCTCAGCGAGGGTGAAGTGGTTAGAAAATACTTGAGACTAGTGAAGGACAATGGTTTTTGAAGTAGGAAGCAGCATGGCATTAACAGAATACTCCACCCAGAGTTGGAAGCCTAAAAATATAAAAGAAAACCAAGAGGCTGTTGTGAGAAGAAAAAGAATGGTTTGATTTCATGGGCTTCAGGCCAGTGTTCTGGATGTAGAACGCCTTCAGTCTGTGGTTACTTAGAGAGCAAGCTACAGGTGAAACTGGACCCAGCTTTTTGACTCATCCACGGTTGTTCCCAGCAAGGTGGTAGAGGCCACTTGTGTCTCTGTATCTTCCTTTGGAGGTATGCATGACGCTTTCACCTTTTGCTCAGAAAATACATAAGCGCCCCCATTCAAAATCCTGAGCCTGAGCCCGAGCATATGTCCACAGAAAACACTTGTAAACTGTCGAATATGTGCTCCCATTTGTCTTATCCCCAATTCCCAGTGTGATTTGTGGCAATTTCCTTAGCTAATTTAATCAGCCCTGCTTTGGTCTAGGAAGAAAGGTTTGCAGATCAGGAGGCTTGCTCAAGGTAAGGGAAGCTTATGTGAATTTGGGGAAATTTTGCACAAATCTCCCATCCAATTGCTACTTGATTTCTACAAGTTTCCTGTCCATGCAGAACAAGCAGCAGTCACAACACAGACAGGTGCGAGATGAGCACTCAGAGAATGTTCAGAGAATCCTGACTGCATTGAATGTCACTCATCCAGCCTTCCCAACTCTTTTGCTGTGATTTTCACTTGACATCTCTCCAAGTCACTCTTTCTGTCAGGGAAGGGTAAGCGATGCCATTGGATCCAACAAATCCATAGCCTTTCCCACACCCAGTCACTCAACTGGTTCCATCACACCCATCACACTGGAGAGGCAGTGTGGCGCAGTGGTTAAAAGTGCAGGACTCAGGAGATCGGGATCAGGAGATTGGGATTCTAGTGCCCACTCAGAAAAGGAGCTAGCTGGGTTACTTTGGGCTGGTCACAGACTCTCAGCCCAACCTACCTCATAGGGTTGTTGTTGCGAGGATAAGTGAGAGGAGACAAATTATGGAAGTCACCTTTAGTTCCTTGGAAGGACAAAAAGGTGGGGATATGAAATGAATGAATGAATGAATGAATGAATGAATGAATTCTCCATTCTTGTGGTTGGAGGAAGATGGAAGGGGTGGATTTGAGGGGTCCAGCTTGAGGGAGGGAAACTGCTGCATTCTATGACCCATTTGATGCTCTCTGGGGGGCATGGAATTGCTCTTTGAGTAAACAATGTTATTTAGATAAGACAGACAACTACAAAAAGACAGTTGTAGGGAAGCACATGCCTACAAATTTGCTTTCTTAGTCACTGCCAACACTTAATGAAGGCTCAGAAATAACATGTGTATGTCAAAAGCAAAACATTCCTCTACTATGATGTTCTGTTTACATTGCAGTGCTCCAGGGGGGAAACATGACAAAATATGTCCATCCACAAAGCTTGTGCTTATAAACAGCTTTTCTCAATGAGCTGTAATTTAATTTTGCATCATGTGGTTGCCTAATTCTTTCTGTGGCTGCAAATGGAAAAATCCAGTCACAACCGTTAGCTCAGTGAGGAAATGCAAGCTTCAATGTTTTGAAGAGGCTTATGATCACTGAACATGAGAACCCTGAATTGTACTCATTAGTTTTGGAGGGCAGGGGATATTTTGGGCTATTGCAGCTTAGTGGTTCTGTGTTAGCAATTACATGAAGCCCGAGGGAAAGAGAGAGAAAAAAGGGACAGTGTCGTTCCTCCTTGCGACATTCCATAGGAGGGCTTGGAACCTCGTTGTTCCCTGGATGTTATTGGACTCCAATTCCCATCAGTCCCCCCCTCCAACAATGCGGTATAAGGAGCACTGTCAGGACTAGAGATGGGAACATGCATATATTTACCTGTAAGCCACCTAGGAAGGCCTTTGGCAGTTATAGGCAGATTATTATTATCATTATCATTATTAAATAAATAAATAAATAAATAATATTAATAGTTCTATCCCACCATGATTTTTGTGTTGTGATACTAATACTACATGGTAATTATCGATTATGCTTACTTTAATTCCCCGTGAATTTTTTTTACAGGGAATTAAAGCAATTAATGTTTTTAGTTAATTGACACTGGGCAAAATGGGTTGAATCTGGTGATATGTGACTCACGCCCTGCCCAAGGAATGTTCCTACAAGTGGAGAAAGGGCATTTTTGGCCAATTCTCTCTCCCTTGTGCAGCTGGATGAAAACCAGTTCCAGTTGGCTGAGACTTGACAGATTCTCTCGAGCAGCATGAGAGGCTGGGAAGGGCTGCTAAAAATCTCTCTCCTCCATTTTCAGGAGCTTCCAGTGGATTCCAGTCACCTATACTAAGGGAAGATGGATAAAGCACCATCACATGTTCTCATCCTTGGGTGGGGAAACCTAAAACTGGGACTGCTTTATTTGAGTCAAGAGAATAAGACCTCGCTAAGCACCAAGGGTTCCACCACAAGAGTTGCACTGCTGTCTTCTGGCCCAGCTCTCAATGAGCGGGTTGGTCCTTCCCTTCACCCGATCGCTGGCAGGTCATGCCCAAGAGTAATATGCTTGGCAGAGTCATGTGGTCCCAATGCATTTGGACGTCCTGTTGCAATATCAAGCCCTGTAGCGAAAAGCTGCCAGGGATTCCATGTTCCCCCAGACAACTGGGCAAACTCATACCCAGATCTTCCCTGATCCCTCTGTCCAGGAATCCACTAGTCACTGGATTCAGCAGACGGCACACGGTTGCTTGGGGAACAAAGAGTTTATTAAAAGGATAAAATATAGGGGTGGAGGTTCTAAAACATGCAGACTAAAAAAGGTAAAATAGGGTAAAATAGAGGAGAGATTGGACAGCAGCAACTTTACAGCATCTAGCCAATGAAGAAATCCCATTTCCCGGGACCTGTTGGTCCACTTGGAAAGAAAACAAGCAATCTAAATCCCTCGCCTCAGCTATACATACACAGGTTCTACGAGTGTCCTATCGTAACTTCTACCGTCTCCGGATATGAAGGGTAACACAAAATCTGCAACAGGGAACAATAGCAAGAGATCAGAACCTCCTGAGAGGGGAACAAAGAGCCTTTCTCTCGCCTGGTTTTATCTCCCCCACCCCACTCCCAAGCCTAGGTCAGTGAACCACCGTGGGGTGATGGCCCATCTCCCAGTCCTTGGGGCCAGTGGTTCATTCCAGGTGTCAGTCATTAGCAGGTCATAGCTGTTATCTGTGGTGTCCTCCGGGCCATAATTTTAGATAGTTCTCATCACAAAGGGAGGAAGAAGAGTCCCAAGGCCCTGGGCAGGAGGCTAGGTTGGCACCTGGTTTCCCAGTTGCAAAATTAACCCTTCCTTTACTCTCTGAAGCCCACCAGCCAGTTCATGTTACAAGTCCTAAGAGCACTGCTTGTTTAGCAATCTGGCCAAACCTTCTGAGAATGATATACGTGTGTGTGTGTGTGTGTGTGTGTGTGTGTGCGTGCGTACTATATATACAGACAACATCATGCAGACGGGCAGCTTTATACAACTCCAATAAAGACATACTATTCAGCACTAATTAGATTCAGATCAAATATCCCTGACCTTTGGACTGGAGATCTGCAGCAGCATGAATGGGCTGTAAGAATGTTGTTCTTAAAATGCTGCTCCAAATCTTATCTTGGAACTCAGCTGCATGTTATGCAGCCTTCGTGACAAGCAGCCCAGCTCTCCCTGTCTGTAAAGCTGCAGGCCCCATCCACGGACTGTCGCTGGAGACAGCTCTCTAGAGCAGTGTGAAGTGCTTGGACAGAAGCATCTCTTCCGGCCCGTGTTTTTTCCAAGATGCCTATTCTTTATCATTCAGCCTTTGCAAAAACACAAGGAGGGAGGGAGGGAGGGAGGGAAATAATTTACTTCTAATTTGAAAAGGAGTACAGTTCACATCTGTATCTCCCTATGTGACATTTATATCTGTATGCTTTTCCCCAAAAGGTGTGTCTACCAGTAATTTGGGAGATCTCCTGAACATGATGCATACAGTTTGCAACCTGCGCATTTCTGAAGCACTTTTCGTCTCAGTGTTCCCAGAGTGGAAGCAGCACAATTATGCCTATTACAGGAAAATAGGATGAGGCTAACTAGTCTTTTCCCCATGCTACTTACATAAGGCACAGCTGAGTGGAGTGAACTGTGTGATCCTATAAATGTCTACTTAGAAGTAAATACCACTGATTTCAACTTATTCTTAGGTAAATGGGAGAGGATTGCAGCCTCATTTGCATGCATGTTGCTAATTATCTCCAGATAGGACTACTAACATAAAGGAGGAAGATCAGAGGAGTGGTGATGCATATATTTCACAATTGTAGCATACCTATATCACATGCTTTTTTAATTAAAAGAGAAAGACTATATTGAAACATAGCTGATATCTACAGCTTGCCTACGCATCACATGCACACTCCGTATTAGAATGACACTGACAATTGTCTGAGTAGAGCTTCTCTTTCTGCAGAACTAATGGTTTGCTTGCCTTTTGTTTGTTTTAACTGAAATAATTTGGTCTGCTGCAGAGGAGAGAAAGATACCGTCAATTGCAGAACGCGTGTGCCAGGGCTGTCTAGCATGACAGCAGGTTTTGCACTGTTTTCAGCACCTGCATGACTGTATGAATGATTCATGATTTAAATGATCCACTATATAAAAAATAAAAATACACTGCAGTCTGTCAACCTATTTAGTGATGGGCTGATATTACTGTAGGGTTAGTTTTATGAATTGGCAGTGTGCTGACAATTCAATTTGAAAATAAACATCTATGAAACTCGTCTACTATAGCAATTCAGAAATCAGTTGGCTGAAAACTCTATGCATAATATTTGAAAACTCTGATGATACCAAATAGTATATCACATCTTTTTTTGTTAAATTTCTCCAGTCCATTTTATTGCCTAGATTTCATTTGCTACCTTTGGGACCAGTCAAGAAAGTGTTAACTTCTAAAACTGACAGGTGTTTCTTTTCTTTTCTTTTTTGTGTTTTTGTTTTTGCTTTAAATAAATTATATGAACTTTCCAAACATACTTTACCTCATTCCATTGCTTCTGGCTACACAGATGGAGCAATTCACAATTCAAGAAGTAACAGCTTGAATCAATCATGCTCTCTCTTCCTCTTCTCTTTGGACATCTCCTTGAATTCAGTTTTGCTCTATTTTTCCATTTTTTGTTTATGTGTCCGCTCTAGTAATGCCTCTTACATGCACTGTGGCTTCCTGCTAATTTAATTTAAGATTAAATAATCAAGCATGTAGAAGGACAAGCCTTGCTAAAGAACAATAAGCATGGCTTCTGCAAAGCCAGGCTCTGTCTCACTAACTTTTTAAAATAATTTGAAAATGTTGGCCGGTATGTGGATAGGAGTCCTCCAGGAGACAACGGCCTAGTTCATGCCATCACTGCGGGGAAAGTGACCATGCAAACTCAGTGAGAGTTACTTGTTGCCGTAGTTAATAATCCAGTCCAGAAGCCAAAGCAGCAATAAGCTGTCTTCTCTAGCTCAACCTGACATGGCAAGCTTATCTGGTGAGGCCAATTCTGCCAGTCCTTCTGGTATGCCCATTATTTCCCCCAACATGGGCATGCAAACCAGGGCATTGCATGGCTAAACCTTCAAAAAATTTTAAATGAATATGTCCTCTTAAACATCTTCAACTATAGCAGGGAGTTCTTCTCAACAGTACTACCACCACCTACGAAAAACAGCTCTTTCACTGGACAATTCCATGTTTATAAAAAATGTTTATATTTCCGGGGCCAGCTCTTTCCACCATAACTCAGACTTTCCCATACTGGCTTTCACATTCCATTGCTTCCAAATCTAATCAAATACTTTAAAATCTCCCAGCTACTAGTATAAGAGTCTTAGGCATTAGATGGGCAACAACAATAAAGAGAAGTTGAACTATTAAACAAGTTATTTATTAAAATAATATTATGTACATAGGTCATTACCAATATCTGACGTTTCTGAAAGGCTACATAATGGCAGTATTCAAAATAATTGTCTCTCTTGCTTGAGAACTAAACAATTATTACACCCGCCATTAAACAGAACAAAACAAAGATTCAGGTTTACTCATATTCCTGTAGCTTAACCACACAAGGTAAGCCTTACTGAATAAATTTTATACTTGCAGATCTTCACAAAGTAAAGAACAGAGAGGAGAAGGTAGGAAGAATGCAACAAATGGCATCTTCTAGGTTGCATATTGATACCTGTGCTTTTAAATAATAGATAATCTGGAGTGTGTAGACAGTGCTAAAATGTTTGGGAGAATAACTCAAAAGCAAAATAAAAAGGTCCAAAAGATTCACCAACCTGAATTAATAGGCAAAATGAATTGAGAGGACGCAAGGTTGGTTTAATGTAAGTAAATGTAATGTAAGTGATGTGGAATGTGAATCTATGGAATGCGCTCCCTAGAGAGGTCCACCTGGCGCTGTTGTTATTTGTTTTTCGGCGCCAGGCGAAGACCTTTTTATTCAAACATCATTTCAACTGTTAATACTGTTTATTTATTTTACTCCTCGGCCAGGGCGACTTATTTTATATTGTTAACTTGTTTTATATTCTTATTGTTTAATATTTTAATTGATATATTTGTGAGTCACCCCGAGGCTTTGGTGAATGGGGCGGCATAGAAATTTTCTAAATAAATAAATAAATAAATAAATACTTTGGAGTGGGGGGAAACTAAACTTTATGTATACATTGATGGAGCCTGAGCTGTCAATGTTGTTGCTGTCATGTGCTGTCAAGTTGTCTCCAACTCATGGCGACCTTATGAATGAACACCTTCCAAAATGTCCTATCCATGTCAGCCCTGGTCAGCTCCTGCGAATACCAGGTTGTGGCTTCTTTTATGATCTCAGTCCATCTCCTGTTTGACCTTCCTTGTCTTCTTCTGCCTTCAATTTTCCCTAGCATGATTATCTCCTCCAGTGGGACTTGCCTTCCCATGATCTGTCCAAAGTATGACAGCCTCAGTTTTATCACTGTTTCTTCTGTGGAAAGTTCTGGCTTGATTTAACCTAGGACTCACTAGTTTGTCTTTCTGTCCATCTGGGGTATTCCCAAAGTTCTCCTCCAACACCATCATTGATCATCAAACATCAAAGAAAATTGATGATTTTCTTCCTCTCAGCTTTCTTAATTGTCCAGCTTTCACACACACACACAGCGAGCCCTGGCAAATGACTACCTACAAAAAACACTGTGGTTTTGGTAGATAACACAGTGAAAATGTTGCCTGCGTGTGACTGTTAACCTGCTCTTACAACAGGAGTAACAGGAACTTGGCCTTTTCTGGGGCTGACCTACTTAAAACCCAGGAAAGCTGCTGCCAATCAGTGTAGACAATGCCAAGCATGGTTGACTAACAGATGGACATGATGTAAGGCAGCTTCTGCCATTGCTTGCCATTACCCAATGCACTTTCTATCAGCAACAAAACGAACTTCAGCACCAACGGATGGAATGGGATCAAATACAGGCACGATGGGATAATGAAAAGAATCCTATGCTAATCAGGTCCTAAATCCTTTGGGATGGAAGAGATTTATATTATGCTTCCAAAGAGTGTGAAACAATTCTATGTTATGTACTTTTAAACAAAATATTCTAAAAGTAATTACTGTATATTGCAGGTTTTTTGGAATTGTTTAGGTCAAGTTATTTTCATTTTTCTGTTATGTATAGAATTCTCTGTGCAGAATGAAGTTTCAATATGTTCAGATTATGTTCAAAGTGATAGGCATTGCATTTGTCTTAAGTCAGGGCTATAGGGCTATAATTATTTTCATTCATGGATGCAAAAACAATTCCTTCATCAATCTTGGATATATTTTCCTCACAATCAATTATTAGGATTAAAGGTCTTACCATTCAAACATCTATTAATGTGTTTGTGTTTGTGAATTATAATCCTGCATCTTAGAATGTATTACATCATCACAATACCCAAGGACTTCCTGAGGAGGGAAAATCCAATATCAATGTAATTAATTTCCCAGCTCTGTGAGTGATAAATATATCACATTTATATGAATTTAAAGATTAGGGAAAATCCTGTACAAAACCAGGATGTTCTAATCTTGCTATGAAATCCTCACCACATATCTTTACTCTGCAATATTTCTCCTGTGGGAGAAAAAAATATTAATGGGAATAATAATGGGAATAATGGGAAATAATATACTGAGCTAGCTTGGGTATGTAGGGTCATATTCTTTTTTAATATTCTGAGACTGTAAATGAAACTAGAAAAGAGCTTAGCTGTAATTGGCACCTACTTTACAACCCCGGTGTCCTCCAGGGAAGCATAAAAGATGGCAATTATATATGAAAATGGCATCCATGTTGATGTAAATCATCTTGTTCCTTCAAACCTTTTATCAGGACTTCATACTTTACTCTTTCCCATAACATGAAAATTACTGGAAGAAGTTAAAACAGGCAGTTCCCTCTCCAGATGAGCACATCTGGCTGCTCTTGAGCAAATATACTTACAAGTGTATAATCGGGTGCATGAGAAATGGCATGAAAAATATTTCTAATTGTATGGAACTTCTCTTAGCTTTTTCTTCATGTCCCCATGTTGCCTGAGCATCACCTCCAAATTCTTGTCAACTTCCACTTAGGGCAAAATTTGGTGATGACCTGGAATATGCTTTTATGCTCAGTTTGTGGATCATTCATATTGTATTATTTGGGTATCTATGCATTTACGGGATTTGAACTGTAAGCTGTCCTGAGACCCACTGGGTATTGGATGGGGTAAAAATTACCCAAATAAATAAATAAATTTGTGGAAATGGAAATGCCCAGAAAAATCCTACTAATCTTTGACACCAATTTTTTTAATTATTTCATTTCCCCCCAAACTGTTTAGGTCACAGATAGAGATGCAGAAGGAATCCATTGCAGGTGAGAAAATCTGATGGACTTCCACTATTTCCACCCAGATTAAAGATGTGAATACCAGGCTTGAATCCGGCCCTCTTGCACTCACCAGACTTCTCTCCTGCACTCAGCCCTAGCCAGGAAGTGAGCTGAGCCAAGATAACATCCTCAAACGCTTGAAAAAACCAGCAACTTCTTTGCACAAAGTGCACAAAACACACGATTCTTTGCACATGGTACACAAAGTACAAAAGCCCACAAGTCACATGTGTGGAAGCAGAGGCCCACTGTGGGTGGGGTGCGCACATGCTGGACTCACAGACTCACTTGGACTCCCTTCCTGTTGGATGCCCACATAGATATCTTGGCACAAGGCAGGCTTAGGGTAGAAAGAAAATAGGATGGATACAGGAGCTGAGCCAAGGAAACTGGTGGATTCCCACCATAAAACCAAATTCTTCATGCATCGGTACCCTAGACTCCAGTTTGTTAGCCCTATGTGTGTGCCAGCTCTCTGCAGTGTGAGTTGGTCCATCTCAGGGTTTTATGTCTCTTGGATGGCTGCACTTTGCACATTTTGAACCTCCACTGAAATTCGTGCAAATAAGCAGCCAACAAACACCCACGTTGCTCAAGTGTGATTTGCACTGAATCAGCCAATTTTCACAAATCACAATTTGTACAGATTATGATTTAACACCTAGATTATTATGCACAAATTCTACAGTCACATCATTTATAGGCATTTATTTGTAGATCTTTCATTATCAGTTAAAAATATGTATGAAATGCACATTTGTCCATCCGAGACAGAAATTTATAACTCTCCTCTTCCCCACGGCAACTCACCATTTCCAATAATCAGATTCCCCCACAGATAGGAACTCTGTTTAGTTTAAAATATTTCCATGTTTTCATATGATCCAAACACATTCTGAGATCACCAAGGCAAATGTGTTTCATAGAAACCGCATGACACAAGCAAGTTGCGCAAATCATGGACGAATGAGAAATGTGCTCAGTTTGCGGTTCAGTGCACACTTACTAAATTTGCATTTCTCACTCCTAAACAAATGGAATGGAGATAGGCATCAAAAGACAAGACTTTCCCAGAATGTTCAATGCAGTTCCCCCATCTCACAAAAAGGCTACAAAACAGTGCAAACAAGATTCCAAGAATATTTTTTCTTAAGCCTTTTATATATCTTAAGAAAAATATGAGAGCCAGTGTGGTGTAGTGGTTAAGAGCATGGGACTGGGACTCAGACGACCTGGGTTCTAGTCCTTGCTCAGCCATGGAGCCAACTGATTGGCTTTGGGCCAGTCACCGACTCTCAGCCCAACCTACCTCACAGGACTGTTGTGGGGATAAGATGGAGGAGGAGAATGATGTAAGCTGCCTTGAGCCCTTTGTAGGAAAAAGGCAGGATATAAATCAATCAATCAATCAATAAAATATCACTATGTGGCCTGCAAAAGCCCAGGGTCTCCCTTCTACTTTCTTGCTCCCTAAGCTAGCCATTAACTGGGGCAGGGAACAAATCATCACTTCCTCAGTGTAGTTCTCAGCGAGGAAGCAAAGAACTGGATGAGAATCTCTTCCCCACCCCCACGATCCCACCCCCTGCTCTTAGCGGGAAGGCAAGGAGACTTCAGCTGGTGGACAAACTGTGTGCATGTGCACACGTGTATGTGAATCATGTTCCTATATGCAGCACTAAGGCCCAAAGCGTTGCCCATCGCTGTGCTGCGGTCTGGCCCATGATGCCGTGGGTTAAGAGATGCTCGGTTATTAGTAGCAAGAGAGTACACAGAAGAAGATTGGTCTGTTTGCCAGGGTGACCTGGTCCATCGGAACTAGACCTTTCTTGAGAGTTGTCAGTTATTTGGAGCCAATGGATTGCACCCTGCATTCTCGCATTGAAAACATGGGGAATACCCTTAGCACTGAAGAAATGGAAAGAAGTGGAAATATGCTTAACTTTGTGTAGGATCCAGACTTCATCATGCTTAGAACAGACCCACTGAAAGCAATGAGATTTACATGAGTCATGTGTAACTTAAATCCCATTCAGATCTATTTAGTCATGTCTAAATTAAGTCTTGTTCTTGGTTCTTGTCTAGATCTGGAACCAGCCTTTTGCTGCATCATGTTTTGCGGAGTCTCATCAACAACAAAAAAAGCCCAACACGTGCATTAAAAAAAATCCAAGCAAACATTCAAATACAGTGTTCATACTTTGCAAGAATGTTCTTTCCAATTCATAATAATTTAGTTATGTGTACCTTGATTCAATTTTCAAAATATGTATAATTATTTCCTTGCTATAATTCATTAGCTCATTTAATTCATCTTTATGGAAATGAAATAAAATTGGATGCAATCAAACTTAGCACACACTACTTATTTTAAATGCAGCATTCCTCTAATTAACAGCACAATCGTACAGCCACTACACAGCATTTAAGTGGTCATTGGAACTGTTGGCTCCGAATAGCTGGATCCAGGGCTTTTTTTGTCATAGAACGCATGGTGGCGTTCCGGCACCTTTTTTTGACAGATTTTTCCAATGGATTTTACGAAGTGATTTTGAATCGCCTGTCGGGCATAGTAAGTCAGCGGCAAAAATCATTAAAATAGTGCCTGCAGGCTGCTTGTGGGTCTGGCTGCTTGTGAAGGCGCTGCTCGGCTCTGGACACTGCTCAGCTTGGGATCAGTCGTGTGGTCACGCGCTGAGTGCTTACTGCTGGCCGCGACCATTATGCTTATGTGTGTGTAGAGTGACTGGCTATGTGCAAAAGGTAAAGAAGTTCTTTATTTCAAAAAAAAGTTGGTGAATTGAAAATCTTTTTTAGTGTAAAAGTGTGACTCCAAGACATGAGTTCCGGCACCTTTTTTTTTTTTTACAAAAGAAGCACTGGCTGGATCCATATGTGGAGCTCTTTCTCAGGGCAGAAGGCATGTGGTGGTGAGCTTCACCTCTGTGATCCTCCTGTCCTGGAGGGTTCTAGGCATCCTGATTGGCTTGCACCCTGAGTCGTGCAACAGCAGGGCCAGCCCTTCCCAAAAGCAGGATGAGACACGCACTCCTCAGGCTGCTGACTTGGTAACATTTTGGTCTTTGCTGCTTTTGTTGTCTTTTAACTGCCCTGTGGTGAGATTTTCAGCCTCGGGTGTCAAAATACTTCATCTGGCCTTTGGCACCATGAAATTTAACTTGAAGGGTAAGGACACAATTTGCATTCTTCCTCAGAAGCAAAATACTGTGGGCTGACCCTGTGATGGTTTGTGGTTGCTTCAATAATTTGTGTGTTGAAATACGCTATTATGTAGCACATACCCCAACAAACCCTAGGCATTGGATCTGAATTTTGGGGTGCACAGCTAGGTTTCTGGAAGCAGGCTTCCTGATGCCTTCCAATGGTAGCCTCCCTTTTCCCCATAATGCAGTGCAAATGCTGCAGGGAAGGAGCATTCTGGGAGATCCAGTTAACCACAGTATAGAAAATGGGGTCCCTCCCCCAAAGAGCTCTTAAATTCTGGATCAACCCTTGACTTCCTTCTTCATCATAAAAAAATTAAGTTTAAACTCTCAATGTGACTTGAGGATTGTGAAGATGCCACATAGTATTTTTAATTGATTGTTGTAAAATTAAAGTACAAAATACATCTGCTCTAACCAGGTTAGTGGTCAAAAAACCACAGATTTTCATGACATAGGCATACAGCATTTTAGCAGTGACCCAGCCACGGAAGTACTCTGACCACAGTATGGGCACTTATACAATCCTCACCCCAGATCAAGTGCCAGGAATATATCTTGTTCCATTTTCCAGCAGAAGCTCACTCTGCCCAGTGCAGTTTTACTGGGATCTGTGCCAGCCACCAAGCCACCTCCTCACCCTCTCAGAATTATTTTGTTCTGTATGAAGGCATTTTAAAGACCTTTTCTTTAATAGGAGAGATGAGGAAACAAAGAGTTCCAACACACATTTGAGCAGGCAAATATTATTTTACTTACTAAGATTTATCTATAGCCTCATTTGCTAGAGAGCCGTCAAGGCTGATCCGATTGCAGTGCCCAGCAGTCCCTGAACATGGAGGTTTAAAGTCATCCTGTGTAGAATGGCTGGGGCAACAGAGACGATCTGTGCCTTCCCAACTGGTCACCCTACATTTATTTTTATTTTTTTATTTAAAACTTTTTTATGCTCTACCATCACAGATGTCTCAGGACGGTTTACAACAGATTAATACAATACAATAAAAATAGAAATAAGAGTAATAGTTGCACAGCATCTGATGTTAAAATATAAAACTATAAACTAAATAAAACAGGTTAACAATTAAAATAACAACCCCATGTTTTAATAGGGGTTCTTCTTCCCTTCCCTTCCCTTCCCTTCCCTTCCCTTCCCTTCCCTTCCCTTCCCTTCCCTTCCCTTCCGACCATTGAGCTGGAGTGTTTCAGAGGGGGAAGCACAGGAGATCGGGGAAGCTTTGAGGTTGTTCATACCTGGCCCTCCAGTCTCCTCCTTTCACTGCCCACCGGTGTCTCCTTTTCTTTACTCTCCAAGGTCACTTCCCAACCTCCGTGAATGGCGGCAGTTTTTTCCATGCCAGATGGAAGGGTCCACTGGAAAAGAAGAGGAGAGGCAGAGCTCTGATGCCCAGCTCTGAGGCTGAAGTGCTTGTTCCATTTTTGGATCAGGGAATCCAAAATGTCCTAGGGCCCCTCTGATGCAGTCTAGGCCCACAGGCTTCCTCTCTTAAATAGTGAAACAATAAAAATATTAAAACAGACATGAGAACATCAAAACAACCATGACACTTAAAATTCTAGATCAACTAGAGGGCCAGTGTGGTGTAGTGGTGAAGAGCATGGGACTGGGACTCAGACAATCTGGGTTCTAGTCCCTGCTCGGCCATGGAGCCAACTGGGTGACCTTGGGCCAGTCACAGACTCTCAGCCCAACCTACCTCACAGGGTTGCTGTTGTGGGGGTAAGATGGAGGAGGAGAATGATGTAAGCTGCCTTGAGCCCTTTGTAGGAAAAAGGCAGGATATAAATCCAAAAATAAATCCAAAAATAAATAAATAAATAAATAAAAACTAATTAAAAAACTAATTAAAGTAAAAAACTAATTAAAAAATAAACATGCAAGGCTCTTGAAAACAAACATGTAGGCCTTGGTCCACCAGAGCCTTGATTAGGGGATAGGGCAAAGGCTTTGATGTAGAGCCAGTCCCTGGGTCCCTAGGGAAGCAACTGCAGGGATTAAAAAATGTATCTCTTCTGATAGGCCTTCCCATATTACTTCTCATGTCAGTTTTATTTAATATGTTTTATTAGTCAGTTTTACTCACTGTTGGTTTAATTTCTTGTAAACCGCCCAGAGCCTATGGGGATGGGGCAATATATAAATATTAACACTTTTAAAGAGCAAGGGGTATTTACTTTGCAATAGAAAAACACATATTCCCTCCTGTTTCCAAGTACATCTATATGCATCCTAGTAGACACCATTTCAAATACTCTGTATTAAGAGAAAAAAAATCCCAGTGCCTTTTCTTGTGTAGCTTCTTGCAGCTTTTATTAAATGATTTGCATTCAGAACACCTAGAAAGGTGCATCAGTCTTTCTGATAAATTACTGCCACATTTTTGCAGATGGTGCTGCGCAGGTTGAAAGTATTTCAAGAGGAAAGTAGAGATGTATCAAGGCTTTCTTCTCAAAAGCTCTCAAGCATGTGAATCTTAATTGCACATTTCACCTTGGCAGTTATTAGTTGACTCTGTCATAAGCAAATGTGAGGTCCCATATAACATTTTGGAGGGTTTTGGAAAAGGGAAGTGAGAATTCAGGCGCTCAGAGGGAAAGGGGAGGCCTAGCTGCAGGGGATGGGCAAAGAGGTGTCAGGACCTCCGTTGTTTCTGGTGGCTTTAGAGGACATCCTTGGCTCTGTGAGCTCTCCACATGACTGTGTCCATGCGTGCAATGGCTTCTGGGAGGTTTGTTTCTGTGTAGTGCTGGCGGTAACAAAAAAGAGAGGAACAGTCCTTAAAGATGTAGGAGAAATTTGTTCAGTTCACATTTTTATGTGCACTTGCATAGCCTCCAACTTTCAATCCACGGTGGGAACCAGCATTCACTTCAAAATGTGCCTTTTTCCTATTTTTGTGGTGAAATTCTCCAGTCAAACCATCCCTATGCACACACACACACACACACAGCAAAAGGTTCAAGCATGCATTATACTAGAGAAACAACTTGCAAATATATGTATCAGAATTTGTCCATTAGGCAAAGATGCAAGCAAAAATCTATCTATTGGGAGATACGTTACAAAAAAGCAGAGAAATTTTCACACAAACTTTAAAAATGAATACTCTCAAGTTTGGGATGGACCAAAAGAAAACAAAAAGAAACTGGAATGGACAAATGTGTTTATCGTTGAAAAAAACATGAGCTCTCCTTTGAACAATTTGTTCCTTCCCTATCATCTCTGCTACCAGGTTCTGAGAAACTAGCTCCCCCCCCCCCCGCCACCTTATGCTATGGGACTCTAAACTCAGCTCAACTCAGGAATCACTATACTTGCCCCACACAAACTGTTCACCTCCTCCTCTGGACATACGCCAAGACTCTCAGCCCCCTTCACAGTCCCCTGGTGTCGGGTACCAAGGTCCATCCCTCGGAAAAATACCAGCTGCTCTCCATTTTCCTTACAAATGTTCTTTATTACTTCCAGCGCAAATCACCTAGAACAAGTCTTGGAGCATGCACAGAGTGGTTCGTTGATCCCAACCTAGAGACTACCCTCAGGGACTCTCCTTAAGAGCATGTCTCTGCCCCACTCCTTCAGGAAGGGCTCTCTGAAGGCGCATGCAGCTCCTCTCCACCCTCTGGTTATCCAGCTGGGCCTCTCACCTCTTCTGGCACCTTGCTTCTGGGCTCAGGTCAGAGCAGGCAGGCAGACCGGCCTGTCCCTGAGGATTCCCCTCCAGCTGCCTGTGCATCGCAACCATTCTCAGGAATGGCCTGGCGCAGCGGACTGGCTGTTCTTGGGATAGTCATCCCCTCTTCCTTCTGCTCTTGTATCCCAGGACCTTGAGCTAACCCATATTCCCCAATCTCACCGATACCTTCTTCATCTTCCGAACCCAATTCAGCACCTGTGACATGGTTGGTATCCCATGGGAATGCTTGCCCAAGCCCACCATTCCTATTGCTCCCAACCCTTGGGGCAGCAACTGATATTCAGGTGACAAATAGGGGTGTGTGTGTATGCATGCATGCGCACATGTGTGCCCTTGCGCATGTGTGCACCCCTTTCTCAGTCTCTCACAAGAGTTACCAGTAAACAAAAAAGCATTTATTTCTTGCTACTTGAAATAAAGTCTAAAAACATGAACTCACTGTGCTTGGGAAGGTTACTGGACCTCTAATCTAGGCAGATGCATTTTCTCTCCATTTCCAGAAAGCCCACACACAAACCATGGCTGATTATCAAGAGGTCCCTCCCTTTCACCAGCATCCTGATTGTCCCTTGGCCCCTGGCAGGGAGAGGCAGAGCTCCCCTTGGTCATCACACAGAAATATTAGCTTGGGCTGACAGAAGGACACCAAAGAGGGCATTCATTTGGGCTGTCAGAAAAGGGAGGAATGGGACTGAATAATCCAGGAAGAAACAACCACATTATTTCCATCAACTCCAGAAAGATGAGTCTATGTCTGCTTCCCTCACATAGCAGTTCCTTTCCTGTCCATTGAAGGTTTCTTGCAAAGACTTGCCTGCAAACTGCAGCAAATATTTTCTTGTGTCTGGATGAACATTACTCTGCAAAAGCAAGCAGAGAAGCATCCATCTAACTGTTTAGGAGGGAAAATAGGGAGCATAGATTTAGCCTCTCCTACAGGTTCATCTGGGGCAAAGAGTTGACTGGCTTTGCTGCCAGTTGTGTGATACGGCTAGGCATGGCTGCTGCATGCATGCATCTTTGTTTCAGAGCAGAAATCCAGTGCTGGGAGCACCCTTTCATGACACATACCACCTTAACAACAGTGCTGAATGTGCTTCCTTATTCTGATGACCTTATTTTAGCTTGGGTTAAGTGAGCAATTTAATCCATTCAGAGTTATTTATGGATTGAGTGCACTCTCAGTTCCCAAAACTGACCACGGTAATTGACACAACTTGTATCTGGGGATCCATGCATTTCCAGGTAATTCATTCCAAGAAAGAAAGAAAAGATGTGTCCAGTTGTATATGTGCATTTGTGAAATGTGCAAAAAAGCACTTCATTCATTTCTGAAATGTACACAGACATGCTTTAGAGTACAATCTTTATGGCTGCTAAACAGATTCTAGATTACCGTAAGAGAGGATGGAATCCCAGCTCCTACCGCAGAAACATGGTCTGACATCACAACTCCTTCTGTTCACTCTTATAGCCAGCCCAGTTCATTGCATGCTGGCTGTGCATCTGGGCACAACACTTTTCCCGCCTTTCATCACATGCCCTATTCATAGACTCCTTGAACAGTAGAGTTGGAAGGGGTCAAGAAGACCAACCCCCTGCTCTTGCAGGACACCAAGTTACACCTTCCTACTCAAAGGACTGTCCCATTTCTTTTTGAACGTCTCTAGTGTGGGAGAGCCCATCACGTCATATTGCTCTGGCTGTGAGGAAGCTTTTCCTGATGTCCAGCCTGAATCTGGGTTGTTGCAACTTGAAATGATTATTCCGTGTCCTACACTCCGGCATCACCAAGAAGAGATCTTGTCCTTCCTCTTTGTGAGAGCCTTTGAGGTACTTATAGAGGGATAGCATGTCCCCCCTCAGTCTTCTCTTCTCAAGGCTGAACATGCCCAGTTCTTTCAGTTACTCCTCATAGGGCAATGTTTCCAAACCCTGGATCATTTTTGTTGCCCTCCTCTGGACCCTTCCTAATTTTTCTGCATCTTTCTTAAATTTTGCTTCCCAGAACTGGACACAGTATTCTGACTAGTGAAGATCATAGGGGAACTACTACTTCTCATGATTTGGAAGCAATATTTGTATCAATACATCCCAAAAGAGTTTTTGCCCTTTTTGCAGCTAAATCACATTATCAGCTCTTAGTTGGTCAGTTGTCTACAATGACTCCAAGATCTTTTTCTTTTTCAGTTCAAAGAATTATGGGTAGTCACACTGGATCATGCTGTTATTCAGTGGTGCCATGTACCCATTAATATATCCATTACCCAATTAATCCATCCATTGAAAATATATCTACACAAAAAATCTACTTTATCCCCTTCAAACTGAATTAGTATGAAATGTGTTTGAAGATGGGAAAAGAGGAAATCCATGGAAATGGTCATGACATATCCACCCATCCCCAATTTTAACACCATTTCAGATGAATTTTAAAGGTATGCTGTGCCTTTAAAAAAAAATTAAACTTGCTTAGAACATCCCATGTATTTTTGCCTTGCTGATTCATTTAGAATTAAAATATATACAATTTTTATTTTTATTGTTTGCAAACTAAATGTACCCAATTCAGTTGCAGAACATTGCAAAGAACAGCATTTTTAAGACCACTTGAAATGTTGCCACCAAAGCCAGTTTCTCCCAAGAGATGCGTTTCCTTAGCGTTGCGACAATATTTAAGCCCACAACCCTGTCACCTTGTTGCATATCTAAAAAGAATGAAATAACATGGGCAAAGCTCCAGGGAAAGCTGTAATGCAAAAAAGCTAAATAACCTTCAAATCTTGGGAAATGAGTTTAAAATTATTTCAGCTATATTAACTGAACTTAGTTTGACTCTGGCTTTGGTCTGAACACTTTGGGAAAAACATGATGAGGATTTCAAAACTTTCCCAGAAACAAACGCAAAAGCAGCTTTGCCTACCAGAGTTGCAACCTGGTGTACAATTAGCAAACAGTAAGCTGCACTGAACACAGTCACGATCCCAGACACTTACATTTGAGTAAACAGGTCGTGCAGCCCTCACCAACCTGCTACCCTCCAGAGGTATCTCTCCACAATTCCATCATTCCTGGCCATCACAACAAGGTTGAGAAAGGTTGATGGGAAGATTTTAGGATACATCTGGGCATTACAGTAGTGGGATTAGATGAAAATGTGTGATACAGATATTAGCAGAAGCACCATAACCTCGTTTACCCATGAATTGGGCAGACATACACTCATACTTTTAGTAGAGGATCCACAGGTGGGAACATAAGAAGATGTTTTGCACTGAGTTGAACCTTTGCTCCATGTAGCTTAGCATCATCTACACCAGGGGTGGACAACTTGTCATCCTCCAGCTCTTGTCATCGACAGCTCCCATCATCCCTCACCATTGGCAATCTAGGACTGATGGCAGGTGTGAGCCAAAACATTGAGAGCCATCAGTTGTCAATATCTGGCTTGTACTGATTAGCAGGGTTCCATACAGAAGCCTTTTGCAATCCCACTGGCAATTTCATAGAAGACTAAAGAGGCAATGCTTTATCAGGAGGACAAACTACACCATTGACCATGACAGGCTCTGGAACTATTCAGTACTGGTTTGCACAGGATCTTCACCAGTCAATTCAGTAGGTGCAGCTATTCCCACCATGTTCTATCTGCCTGCCTTAAAGGATCTTAAAGCTGAAGAGTCTGTCAGAAAAAAGAAGTTTTAACCCTAATTCAGCACTAACAGAGTTGAATAAGTACATCTTCGAGTTCTGACCGCCCCCGCTCCCCGTGTGTGTGTGTGTGTGTGTTTAATTACAAGTTCTTTCCAACCTGTTTAAGATGTTTGGGAATTTTGTTAAGTTCTTATCAAAAAATGAACATCACAAAATTCCTCCCCATTCCTCATTCCATTTCAATGGTCATTAATAACAGCACAATCCAGTGGGAATGCCCTTAACTCGTTGAGCTTGGAATACTATAGGTCACTTCTGTGTCTCCCCCTCCCCCCCGCAAAATAGCTAGGCAGCCTATTTTGCGTGTTTAACTGCCACGCTTCAGAGGAGGACAGAAGGCGACTGAGATACTGCCAGGAATGGAGCTGGGACTCTAACAATGCCCATGGATGCTGTCTAGGGACAAAAGATTTGCTGTAACAGAGTTTGACAGAAACATGAAAATGGAATGCCTTTAGCTTTGCAAAGACAAAGGGAAAGACAATTAGGAAGAGGCTGCAAGGCGATGGTAAAGGAGTCAAAAAATATAAATAGCCTGAAGGTGACTGAATGAGGTTAAAAAGTAACAGCCAGAGGATGAGGTTCCATCTATCATGGAATATTCAAAGCTCCTTTGGCTCTGACTTCTGAAAGTGTGGCATTGTTTTAGAGAGAGGCAAATTCTCATCACAGGTAAAGTTTTAATAAACTCTGCATCAAAGAAATGGTATAGAAATGGTAAAAAATGAGGATTGCCATCAGAATACCTTAGTATTTTCCCCTCATTGGTGTTTCACAGCCAGCCCTGCTTCCAGCATATCCCGAAGTTCTAACTTTCAACTCTTTTGCCAAAGGAAAGAATTATGTGTACAGCAGCTGACAATGCAATGTTCATACGTGCTGCTGCAGGTGGGGAATTGTTTCAGTGATATTTATTGCTAGTCAAAGATGGGACACTAAACAGCATTTGGCCACCGGCTGGGATGAGGGAGAAGATGGCTGTTTGGCTGTAGGATGTGTGTGCAGTGGTGTGTGTTTTACTGGCATATTTGTCCCTGGACTTTTGGTGCAACAACAGCAATGATCAGACAGCAAAAGAAGAAAGGAAGCTACAGGAAAGCGGACCTTCTCAGTCATGGCTTTTCACTGAAGGAATGCCCTCCGCAAATTGGTCAGCTGGAGCCTACACTGTTATCTTTTCAGACCTTTCTTTTCTCCAAGGCATTTTAGAAACCTAGTTCTAGAGGTTTATGACTTGTCTTATATTCTTATATAACATTGTACACACTCTCACACACACTGTTGGACTGCATTGTAGTTCTGTATATATACTTAATTGTAGAATTGTATATCATTCGATTTTACTGATTAAATATATTTTTAATTTTTTGTGAATTTGTATTAATATTTCAATCTAAACAGGTTTTAATGTAGTGAACTACCATGAGTCCCAGTACTGGGAATAAGTGGGATATAAATAAATAAATACTCCAGTGTTGTTTTATGCAGTGTAATCTAATCTTTCAAATAGTTGCATTTTGCATTTTATATTTTAGATGCCTTCCATGGAATGTTGGTCTTTTAAATATTTGTAATCTACCTGGAGAATGTTTGTTATTGGGCAGAACTAAAATATATTGAGTACAGAACTATAACCAGGAGTGGTAAGGCTGGGCAATTTCAGAGAGTCCAGTGACCAATTTTCCTATCCCGGAACCAACCAAGGCTACACCACCACATACATGCTGCATCCAGAGCAAGAAAATAGCTCCATTTTCCCATTCAAATAAGATGCATTGGAATTTGCACCTTTTAAAAACAAATTCACACTCCTAGAATTACTGGGGTTGACACTTTTTGCATTAAAACAAACTGTAAGCTTCCATGCACCTTGTTTTAAAGGGGATTTTTTTTCTTGCTGCTGCAAATCAACACATTTCTGTGGCAATTTGGTGGTACAGAAATTTGCTGGAGACACAGGCTAAGATCACCCACATTATTGTATTTCTGATCACTAAGTATGGGTGTGAGAGCTGGATGGTGAAGAAAGATGACAGAAAGAAAACTGATGTTTTCAAAACATGGAGCTGGAAGAGAATTTTGTGAATACCCCAGACTGACAGAAAGAGGAACCAGTGGGTTGTAGATCAAGCCAAGACCTTCCCTGGAAGAAAAATGGATTAAACTAAACATCATGGGAAGTGAAAATCCCCCAGAGAAGACAATCTTGTTGGGGAAAATTGAGGGGAGAAGAGGAAAACTGGATATGAGATGGAAGAGCCTTGCATTTACAAGAACTGAGCAGGGCTGTCAAGGATATTTTGAAGGATGCTTGTTCAGAGACAACTTGGCAGCATGTAGCAACAGCAGCAGCCAAAATTGTGCACAGGGGGGCAGCCCGTGGCTATGTAGTGTCCTTCCCAGTGGAAGCTATCGCAATTCATTGCGGCTGAATGGAAGATAGTAATATGAATTAATGGTAAGGAAAGTTGAAAGAAAGGCTATCGAATTAAAAGGAAAGACTTATCTAGCATCCTCTCTTGCATCCTCTAGTAGCTGTACAGTGGTTTGGAGGTGCTTACCTGAAAGAGAACCCTGAAGCTTTTCCAGAGAATTTGAAGAACAGAATTTGAAGACATAGGATGGAGTCAGGTGAGGCATCCAGTGATTCCTCTAGCCAGGTTTGGTTGAATTGCTTTCAGGTAATGTGTTACATAATGCAAACTTGTGGAGTAACCCTCCCTTCTGTATCTCTTTATCTCCCAGTTTTTACTGTTGTATTTATTGTTACGTTTTAGTGTTGACATTACCATTTTGTTCCTTATATTTTTGTTGGGAAGTTGCACATAATTCTGTGATTAAGTTGTTAGATGCTTAAAGTGTTTTACATTTTCGTATACTGGAATATTTTCAGTTTTCAGTTTGTATATAGAATTTTATATTGCATTTTTATTTCTCCTTCTCTATTTTTATTGCATTGGTTTTTGTCTTTTTGAGAAATGATTGTGAACCATTCAGAGAGCTTCAGCTTTTGGGTGGTATAGAAATAACAACAATAATACTTTTAAATATTGTACTTTGCTTCATAAGTACTGGTCTTTTCAGTGATTCAGGAGTATATTATTAAGAAATCTTATTTCTTCCCACACCTTCCTCCTCTTTAAAAATCTTGGACTGAATTCAGATGAAGACTTACCTAGAATAGGCTGGTTGATGTCAATAGGATTTAAGTCATCTAACTTTCTGTTTAATCTGTTTTTCCAAAATAAAAAAACAGGCTTGCACATATTCAGCATGTTCTCATGCAACATCCACCGTACATTGAAAACAGACATCAAATAAAATATGATTTGAAAGAATAAATAAATCTTAAGGATACACTAAAGAAATCACATGAGTATAAGATCAAACTAATTAGCAACCTTTTAATCACAAAAGTTTACAAAACCATACAAGTCTGAGCACTAAAATAAAGGCATGTATACAGCTTTGAAAGGCAATACACTATAACGTAACAGATTAAGAGAAACTATTATTGTGTCTGTCATCAATATATGCATATAATTATAAACCTTTGAGGACTGTTTCACTCTTCTTCAAGGGTTTCATCATGTGAAAAGAGGGGAGACCAAATATCAAAGCATTTTTCTTCTTTCCAGGTACAGCCATGAGGTTGATACACAAGCCACAGGATGCATTGTTATATTCACTTGGTCACTGCATGCTAATTTCCAATGGTACATGTGGCCTGACTGGGGGAAAATGGCCATCTCGTGGGGATCCATTACAGTGCCCAACTGAAGAGACATTAGTTGTCATCAAAATGTGCCTTCAACAGAATTCAAGGATTCTGGCTCTGCGTCTAACATTAATTTATTAGGAGATATAAAAAGGATGTCTGGGAAGAAAATAAAGGAAAAATCCCACCTACACGTACACATAGCTGTCTTACAATACTATAATCCTAAGTTATATATTTTCTGAAATATCTATGACTTCATTTAGAGAACAAAAGTAGCACAGGAATGAATATTCATAGTGAGCACTACATTTGATGAATTTCACAAATTTGCATAGTTTAAATTCAGTTCAACCATTTGCAAAGTAGAGTTTGGCCTGAATGAGTATGTTTCAGATTTAGGAAACATACTTGGTCTGTTCATCTCTTGAAAACGGCTGAGGCATGCAACACACCACAGCTGCTGCTACCTATGGGATGGATTTCAGTTGTTTTTCCCTCTTTGTGCATAAACAAACTGCAGGAAAAGATATTGTGAAGGAGTAAAGCTGATGGTGCCAATTACACACTTATTTGCTTTTTTTAAAAAAGCCTCATTGTTTAACTGAGATTATGGAGTAGGTAATGATTCATGAAAGATACACTGCAATCTAGAGGAGTCACAAGCTGTTTTCTCCTGTCGAAACTGGACTGCTTCCGTTCGATGAAATCAGATCCATGCCTGTTTTCTCTGCTGGTATAGTAGTGACAGTCTTCCATAGAAAAGCAGCTTCCTGAGTTGTCCATATTTCTTAAGCATGGTAGCCCAGGACACATCCAGATGTGTCCCTCTTTGGTCTAGTGAAGGCTTCCCTGGACCAAAAGTGGGGGATGCAATTTTTTGTAAATTTTATTTATTTATTTATTTATTTATTTATTTATTTAAAACATTTTTATGCGGCCCCCATCGCAACAAAGCCTCGGGGCGGCTCACAACAAGAATTCCCACCCTAATGTTGTATAGAAGATTTTGATGAGCACAGAGGACTAAAGAAAGGCAATCAGAGAAAATTAAATTAGAAAAAACTTATATGCATGTAAAATGGAGAGCTAATAATACCCTTCAAAAGCATTCTTACTTTAAGGCAGGAACACAGAAACCTCACTACTGATCCTAATGCCTTCCCCCGGCAAACACACACCCCATCACAAAGGTTCCTCAGACAGCCCACAAGCTTCTTTTCTGTTATGCCTGATCAGTGACTGGAGATAACAGGTGTTTGAAGGAAAACCTTTTAAATAAAGGTTAAATAAAATACAAATACTTCCCTGCAAAGAAGTGAGAGCAGTTAGAATGGGACTTATTCCAGAGTAAACTTGCTGAGAGTTTAGTTTTGTTTTATACACTTAGTAGGAAGATATTGAAGTTCATGAGATGACTTCTGGACCTAACCACTTGCTTCCTCCATCTTTGCCCTGCCCCTGCCCCTGCCTGTTCCTTTACCCTGCCTGCTGGAGGCCCTTTTCCAAGCTGGAAGCTGAAACTTAGGCTGATTAAGTTTCCACATTTCTACCTTAAAGGATATTGAAGGCCTGATGCTGGTTTAGCAGCTGCTGCAAACACCCCAAGAGATCTGATGCAACCCACATGCAGAACCCTGTCCCACTTGCCAAGCAAGGCTCAGTCTGTTAAAATGCATGTACAAGGTGTAAATGTTGAACCATCAGTTGAATAAGGAACAGCCAAATATAGATAATGCGAACTGATTCCTGTTGAGCCCAATGAGTAAGCGTGCATTCACTTTAAGTGCCAAAATCATACATAATTGAAATCTGCTTCCAGTTTTCTTTTTTCAACTCCCTGCTTAAAATATGCAGGGATATTAAAAGTTTTACAAATGTTCTCTCATACAATATTAAGGAACCATCATCCTGTAAATTAAGAATCCAGATTCCAGAATAACCTTAGGTGGCCACTTTGCAATACTTGTGGAAACTTCTGCTTTGAGTATTTCCTTTAAGAGTTCTTGCATTTATAGCATATTTTAAACTGTATATAATTAAGGATACTATATGCACCATGGCAGAGAAAATTAACATTTCAAGATGTAGCATATCTTTGGTTACCCAAGTGAGTATTTAAACTCAAAACCTTGATACTTTGTGATGTTTGGGTCTGATCAGCAACTGTTTGATTTCAGACTTCTTAACATATGGTCCTTCTTTTCATACAATTCCACATGGATACAAGAATACAAATTTTATCTGAACACTGATCAAATATCCATGTCTTTGAAGCTTGCTTGTCAGTAGTCATACAATTTTAATGTTCTGGAAGTTTAAAAAAATCATTAAAACTTTGGACATAATTACCCTGTTCTGGCCATTCCTTCTGTGTAGACTCCTGTGACCAAGAGATGCTGAATGCCTCTTTCTTGCAAAATCTTTTAAAGCTGAGGAAGCTCTGTGCAGGAAATATATTCCTTCAAAGCCTGTTTCTTGAAGACTTTGGCAAAGCTTCCATGAACTTCAATGGAACTAGTTTGCACTTGAAAGCAGTATTGCCATATTCACAGCCCTGGGTGATGCTTGGCAGGCCAACAGTCTCTGGTGACCAACCAAGGCCTGTTTCTGAGATGCACCCAGAGTCATAATATCAAGAGGTTATCTAGCAGCTTAGTGTATGCCATGTGGAGCCCAGGGATTGCTGGCTTGAATGGCCGGGACTGAGCATTTTAAAACTCCATATTAAATTCAAATATGCTTCAAAGTGAAGTGTAAACATTCTAGGGATGTTACTGGAAAAGGGAAACATGGCCTTTTTATACTTAAATATTTTATAGAAAGAAAATACTCTAAAGATGGCGTAAGTTACTCTCCACAGGCACCTGATTGTTCTTTGACTTTCAGGCAGCAGGTGATATTTAAGAAACTCTAATTATTGAAAGAACAAATCTCCAATCCAAAAACCTACAAGAATTACACTAGTCAGATCCACAGGATTGCCACAGAGTTGGTAAGACTGTAGATTCTTTGTAGTCCAAATATTGACATGAGTTCTTTTATTCACAATACTTTTGGCTCTAATGGTGCCAGACACAATATCTTTTTCTGAAGAACTTGTGTTATTTTTCAGAGCCAGTTTCTGTACCCTGTACAACAGAATATACACCATTACCAATGAGTACGGATATGTGCCCACATGCATATGTTTTCATTTCAGCTGACTTGATGTATACAGTAGGAAACATAACTGTGGAGCTGGAAGTAGTTCAAACAAGCTGCATCAGTCATGAATATCTGAAGGGGCATTTGGATAAGCCTTTCAACTGTCGTGACTGGAACACTTGCCAGGCTATGAGCCTGGCCTGGCAGATTGTATGCTCTTGTGGGTGCTCCTGACTTTAGCAAGGCCTAGGCACATATGGCATCCCAGGAGATGATGTACCAGGTAATTTAACACCTATAGACTCTGAGGAACCCTCACATGGGACTCTGGAGTGTTGCTTCTCACCTGGTGTCAGAGAGGGAGACCAAGCATCTGGCCACCCTTCAAGCAGAAGGTGGAGGCACAGCTGCCACCCAGAGATGAAGCACTTACCTCAAGTCTTCAGTAACAGGACTCCTCCTAAGTAAAGGCTTGCCCAAGAGTAAAGGCCGGCTTGAGTACAACCAAAAAGATAAAGGCACTCCTTATGCATAAGACACCTGCCAAAGTGCATGGGACTTGCAGCTGAACCTTGGGCTGAAATGCTGGAAGCTCAGGCTATATCAGCTCTTGGAAACAGATAACTTCTGGGGCAATGACTTAGTGACAGTTTCAATGTTCTAAACCTGGCTTTCTGCAGCCTGATGTCTTGAGTGAACCTTTGAGCTATTTCCCTTTGGTCTCCAGCTGTTTTGTGCTCATCCGTTTTACTGTTGTCAGTTTGGTGCTTGACCACCTCTCATACCTTCCCCTTGGACTTCTCCTCCTTTCCTGGTACTGCTGATGTTTTGACTATTGCCTCTTGATTGACCCTCCTGCTGCAGCGAGTAGAGTCTCTTATTCATTGCAGACGGTGCAGTCGGAGTCACTGTGGTCCAGTTCTGAAGGGCAGGAGCAAATGGGGGCTGAATGCTTTGGAGCTCCTTCTAGGTTGCTCAATGAATTTTCTTACACTGAGAATGACAGTCAATCTATATTGGAATGGATAGGCAGGTTTTTGGGGGGGAGGGGGGACCTATGCAGGACCCAATCCTTGACCCTTTAAGGAGGCATTGGGAGAGACAAGGCACTCAGCTGGAGGGGCCCTGCCAGCAGCCTTACTGAAAGCGGGGGGACGGTGGGAAAGCTTCTCATTCGGGTCCAGCTCCTTACATGAGCAGAGGCCTCTCCTTCCACCTTTTTAAAAGGTTATTTGGAATTAGACTGTTCTGTCCGCTGCAGAATTTCAAGAAAAGAGTTGCCTTTCAAGGTGTTGCCTTGCATTCTAGAACCTGGGGGGGGAGGAAAAAGGACAAGGCCCGGGCCCCCCCCCCCCCACACACACACACACAACCGCAAATGGATTTCTTGCTTGACCGTGTGTGATACTTTGCTTGTTTACCGACTTGTCACTGAATTTTTCTGGTAATCTGCTGAGAATGAACCATAGGAGGGCAGGCACATGTCCCCTTGCTTTTGCTACGCAGTCCTCTTTTCTTGGATAGTTCACATGCTACCACAAAACATGATGGAATCTGCCTGAGTGTGAAATTGTTTCTGCAACTTTTTTGCAAGAGTTTATTATGCTTCCTTTCTATTTCCACTAATCATCCAGTATATATTCACTGCAAATTATCTATCTCAGTTAAGCATAATTAAACACAAATGCACACATCCTGTTTTATTTTTATTTGGAAGAGATAGATGGAAAATAATTGCATTACTTATTCCATACTGGGGCCAAAAGGCAAATACTTATAATGCTTATAATGCATGCTATTATTCCTGAAAGTTGCATGGTTAATTAGCCATGACTTTCAGTAACGCATGACATGTCACCCTTGTAGCACAAAATAATATTCACTTCCCTATAATTTTCAAATATAACTGGTTCTTGGAAAAGAAAGGATATACATGGCAAGGAGGCAGGACTTTGTTAAGACACTCATAGAGAACTGGTTACACAATCAACACTTTTCTATGGGGGTAGGACCCTTGGTTATTGCTCAAGAAAATATAGATTGTTCAATGTTTGTTAGGATACAAATAACACATAAAGCACAACATTTCTTGCATCCCCACAGCTGACTTGAAAGCAACACTGGTAAGTTTTTATTGCTGAATAAATTAGAGGCAGTAATGTTGAGTATCAAACTAAGGGAATGAGTCATTTCTAATTTACACTGATATAACAGTGTTAATTTAATGTGATTTTGCAACTGGAAGTTATTTAAATTGTTCCCTTAGAAGTGCCTTACTCCGTTTACTGCAGCTTTCCTTCCTTCCTTTCCTGCAGCATTCACACAACACTAAAGGTTTGCTGTGTCTTCAAGCTGGCAACAGATAAAGCACAGTTGAGCTTAATGCATAATTATTATTCCAAAAAAGCCAAAAGGGGAAAAAGTATCAAAATACTTTTTGTAATACCAGTTTGTAAGTACCTTTGAATTCCGTAGCAAACATAAGGAATGTCAGATGTTGCATTACAAAGAAGAACAAAGGCATTCATCGCTTCAACTGTTTGTTTGTTTTTTTAAAATCTCTGACCTCGCCTTAGAATGATTTGTGCAGGAGTGAATGGTCTGATGTTTTGTATTGTTGCTGGTGCTGTCTCAGCATACCTTCGTCAGGCAGGCAGCAGTTTCATAGCCAGGGTGGTTGGATGATGTCTCTTCAGTGAAGCTGATGCTCAGGGCAGCCTTCCCAAAACCTGGGTGACTGCCATATGTCTTGGACTTCAAGTCCCACCAGCATGGCCAGCATGGCCAATGGTCAGGGACACTGCAGTCCAAAACCTCTAGAAGCCACCGAGATGAGCAAGGCTGGGTTGGCAGGTCATGGATGAAGCTCTCTGCTTGAGAAGAGATACAGCAGAGCATGGAGAAGCTTTTGCTTGTCCCCCTTAATCAAAGGGTGTGCATGGATATGTGAAGCACGCTTGTTCCTGGATTGCTTGGAATACAATTCCCATCAGCCTCAGGAAGCATAGCAAAGAGGCTTACTTGGAGAGAACAGACCTCTTCAGGCGTTCCAACTGTGTGTGAGGAGGTGGGTTTGGTTTACTGCATGAGCATGAGCATGCTGACCCCATCATGCCTTGTAAACTCTACGTCAGAGGTGATGGAAAGGGTGCATTCCCTCTTTCCTCTGTTCTCATTAACCTTGACCTACGGAAGGGGAATATGTGCAGTGGAGAACCTTCTCCATCTCTGAGATTTAGAGCCATGGGAAATCAGTGGTCCAAAGAGCAAGGAGACTCTCTGTGGATAGAGGAGACACACAGCCTCCAGATACAGAAAGTAATGAGAACTGCGGCCCATTCATTTCCCCCTCTTTGAATGTACAGTAAATCCAGGGCTACAGTGTCTGTAGAGAGCGAAAGGGACAGACAGAGCCAGGACTGTAAGGTGGCACAACGCTGCCTGGGCAAGTGCACCTGTGTCTTCAGGTGTGCTCTTCAGTCTCTATAAAGTATCACCTTGACAGCTCCATCCTAGATATGCCCATTCACAAGGAAGTCCACTGAGTTCTATGGGTCTTTTCTCAGGTAAAAGCATATAGGCCCTGCACCTTTCCCTGCACTGGAAATGTATCACTACTTGGGGAGGTGGGCTAGTTAAAAGCTGAAGACGTGGGATGAAGTTACCCTTTGAATTTCCTGACCTTGGTCACAGAAAGTGAGTTCAGCAGTGCTTATTCTTTCAGCCACCATCACTTTTGGAGAACATTCATTGAGCTGTTTTGAAAGTCTTTCCCAATAGGCAAGAAACCAAAAGTATGTGGATTCAGGGTTAGTCTTCTTCAATATAGTTTTTGTACCCCAGTCCAATAAACTGCCAGATCTAAATATGTGAGAAGAGAGGCTGGTTTTCTGCACCATTTTTTGTTAATTTCACTTTGTTTTCTCTTTTGTGTTGCACCATCATTTTAGGAACTGGGTTAAAGCTGTGGTGAAGAAAGGCCTTTTTCTCCTGTTAGCATGACATTATAAGTGGTTTCCAAAGAAACAAATCACATTTTGCTTTCATGTGTATGCTAAAACTATTAGCAAAGTCCTGAGGAGCAAAAATGTTTCTGGCTGGAAAAAAATAACCTCAATCTAAATTAGCACTCTTCCTAATTTGGTTGAAACATGAAGGCATTCGGTATAAGCTACACCATCAACACCAAAATGGCAAGTAATAGTTTTCACACTGTACAATTCTCAGGAAATGGCTGTAACCAGACCTTATTAACATAGATTCAGGAACCTAAACAGCCAATGTGTTTTTTTAAAATTCATTTCTAATAAGATAACTTGTGATAACAAATGATACATACATCTTAAACGAGAAGTCATCTATAACAAGATGGGGAAAGTAAAGAGAAAACAGTAAAATAAACCAGAGGCAGACAATGTAGAAGAAATAAAGAGAAGGAATACAGCAAGAAAGAAGCTAACTATGTTTACAAGATTAAGAATTCTCTTGATAATGTACTGAGCTGTTTGGAGATTGAGAACACTTTAGCTTGGTCCAGTTCATTTGTTACATTTACATCCTATATGAAGCTTCCCAACAACCCAGATATTTGCCCTTCTGCCGAGAGGCAGAAATCTGCCCAAAACCAAAGAGCATCATTGGAAAGTTGGAATGGGAATCTGGATTTCTCCATCTGCCTCGACACATCTGTAGTTTCAGAGTTCCCTCCATAGCCCTCACTACCACTTCCCCCTCTGTTCCAGAGCATCTTTCTGAGCAGCTTTTTGTGGGTTACAGCCAGAACAGAGGAAAGGGAGTTGGCAAAAACCAACTCATCTCCATGTAGCCCCTTGCAAAGCTCCACTGGATGCACATCTTGGAAGGGTTTTGCTGGATCCAACCCAGTGAGTTGTAATTAATACATGGAATAGTTGTTATCATGTATTGTACTCTATTGCTTTGTTTGCTGTTTGTTATCTATGTTGTTCAATTGTATTATTATTGGGAAGTTTTATGGTAAATAAATCCATTTTTAAATTGTTGTTTTTTGAAAACTTTTTGCATATTAAAGGCTTGGGATCTGGATACCTAAAGGAACGCCTCCTTCTGTATTTGCCCTCCCGCCCCCTGAGATTGGCAGTAGGGGCTCTCCTCCGGGAACCCTCCGTGAAAGATATTAGGAGGCAAAGTACCCAGAGGAGGGCTTTCTCTGCGGTGGCGCCCCACCTATAAAATATGCTCCCCAGAGAGGTCCGCCTGGCACCATTGTTATTTGTTTTTCGGCACCAGGTTAAGACCTTTTTATTCCAACAATATTTTAATAATTTTTAATATTGGTTTATATATGTTTTTAATCTGCAGTCAGGGTGGATCTGAAATTCATTTTATTATGTTTTATATTATTTTTATTTATGTAAGCCGTCCTGAGGCCTTCACGACAGGATAGCATATAAATATTCAATAAATAAATAAATAAATATTCGCTACACTGTTCTGAGAGCATTGAAATAACACAGTGTTATAGAAATGCCTTAAATAAATAAATAATACCCTGAGATTCCATGTCCAGATAAACATATATGCATGCATACATTATGAGGACTGCTATCACCATTAGCTCATTTAAATCTGCAAGCCAAAAATAGCTGTTGTGGCCCAAAATATTTTGCCCCAAATGCAAGGATGTTCACTGTTTTTGAATTCATTGACTGCTTTTTGCTTTTGCATTTTCATCTGCTTCAGTGCCATTTTTTTTCAGCATGGAGTCTCTTCCTTTTTCCTAGAAAGTTCCCATCCAATCAGGGTTCGTTGTTACACTGCAGTTCTGTATAGTGAATCAGATTTGATGACATGATAATGACACCCGCAGTAAACAAAGCTAATTAACTGAGGGGACAAGTATTTCTGCATCAATCATATTCAGGCCAGTCAGATGACTGATTGCCCTCATGCTATGCAATCACCCATAACCCTCTTTTGATGCTGAAGAGGGATATTTTTGGTACTGCTGGAATCCTTGGCAAAAGTGTCACTTCGGTTCATCTCAAAGATACATATGCAAATTTGATTTGATGGTTTTAGAGAAGATTGTTCTCACATAATCAATGAAAAGCATAAGCCACATCAGCTTCCTTGATGAAACAGTCAAGTTCTAAATGGAATAATTAACTAAATGGAATCACAGAAATCTATACTTGTCTGCTCAGAAGCAATCTCCATTGACTTCAATGAGACTTACTCCCAAGTAAGTTGATATTGGGCTGTGGCTTTAATACCCTAATTAGGAACCCTTGAAGCCACTTAATGTCACAGCACACAGCATGATACTAAAGTGTATCTCAGATCACAGAAAGATCACCGTAATACAGAGTTCCTGATGCAAAACATACAAAGGATGCCTGGTACTCTTTCAGAGTTTGAGCAATAGGATTTGTTCTGATTAATCACATTCCATCTGAGAGAGCCATTCCCAAAGATTGCTATTTCTCCCTCCTGGACAACTTGGCTACAGAGTCTGTCAACATGCACAGGCTAAAAAGAGGGGTGTGAAATCCAACCATCTGAATTACTTAAAAAAAAATCAAATCCAGGAACAGCAAACTTAATATTAATGGTTTTCTACTTTCTGTTCCATTCTTGTTGATGTTTCAGTAGACAATGAATTAAGCCCATGTTCTTGATCAAGGTCATGTCCCAAGCCCTGCCTACAGTCTGGTTGTAATAGACCTGCTCTACTAAGATCTTGTCTGACTGGTGCTTCTCCTAGATCCCTGCTCACCCAGGCCCAACCCCTATGACTTATAGGAACCTAGATTGTCTTCCAACAGATCCTGCGACTTGCTTGCATCCCCTTCACATCCAAAGTGCTAATCTGTAACATATAACATTACTCCAAAAGCATTCAAAGAACAAAACAAGCATTGTTTATTATTTTCTCCCTTCATTACAAAATAGAAATTGAAACGCAAAGGAAATCCTTTTGACATAAAAAGCATTAACGTCTAAGAATAACTCATAACATGTGAAAATATAATCCCTTTCTCCAGCTTGACACACTATTTACAGAACCATTAATTCACTTCTAAATTCGGCTTCTCAGACTAACTTCTTTGCCAGTATCTAATTCCTCCCATTCTTTTTCATCTGTTTCACATTTCTGTGGATTTCTCATTTAAACAGTCAGTTTCACCAACATCATCTCTTCCCAATTTTTGATTACTTGCCTTTTGATTACATTTCTGCACCCTAGCAAATAAAATCTTTGCTACACTACATATACACAGAGCCCCATCTTGTCTTCCATGACATGTATATTCCTTCAGGTATTAAAACAAATTATCAGAGCCTCAAATGGCGCAACCATCTGAAATATCTCTGCGATTGTCATGAGTTACCCCAAATTCTGTTTTGAGGCATTCCCACCACATATGTAGAAAATCACCTTATGCTTTATCCACGCACAGGTTCTTCTCCCCATTACCTTTAAAGAATACACAGAGAGAAAGAGGGAGACTAAACTTTTACATGTGGCCACGTGCCATTGAAGGCCAACAGCTTTTTAAAAAGCTAAATCTTGGTGTGCAGGGAAATCAGCAGTAGAGGAGATGCTTTGTCCTTTCTCTGTCAGCAAATTGGGCATGTTCTCTCTCTCTGTGTCTCAATTCCCTCCACTCAATCCACTATACCAGGGGTCCTCAAACTTTTTCAACAGGGGGTCAGCGAGTCCAAAATGATCTCCAAGTGAGCAAGCTGTGGCGAGGCAGGTGGCAGCGGCGGACGTGGGGAGTCCAAAACCTCTGAGTCGGGCCAGATAAATTGGCATGGTGGGCTGGATCCGGCCCTTGGTCCATAGTTTGAGGACTCGTGCATTATCCAAAGTGGTTGTGAGAATAAATTGTGAGATTTACACGCTCTGTGTTTAATCATGTACCTGATATGCCCATACTCTAACTTGTCCATGTTTTCAGTTTTGGTACCATGGGACATTCTTCAGGTAAAGCTTTCTTATCTGTAATGTGCGCAGCCTGTTTGAATGAAATCTCTTCCTCTGCTTGGGTGACCAAGGATCGCCATCCACTTCCCTAAAGTCTCCCATTGACTGACATTTCCCTGATTTTGGTGGTTCCTCCAGCAGTTTTTAGTGCTGGAAAATGGCTCTTTTCTTCCAATTTGGGAAACCTGCTTACCCTTTTCCAGTGCCGTGACATATGATCACAACAGGAGGGCTTTTCCACTTCCCCTGAAATACGCTTTACCCTGTCAAGTACCGCATCATTTCATTATTCCTCTTTTATATATCTGCAAGTCATTTTTCTAATGCTCAAGTTTGGTAGTGCTAAGTGTATCCTGTACGTAAGGAGAATCAGTGCAATCCCTGCCTGGATAATATTTCCAAGGAATCCTCTTGTAAGGAAAATATCTGTCTTCCTTCAAGGAAAGTACAAACGGAGCTCAGCATTATCAAGTATGGAGCCATGCAAACGTTCCAGAATCACACCCATGAAAAGCCATGCTCCACTAAACCTAGTACGAGTTTTGTTAGTGGTAAAGATTTTATGAAGAGCATGTGCAAGTACAGGGAGGCAGACATGCAGAACCTGTTTCCCCATCATTCATTGCATCCAATACAATGTACAAGTAGCATGGCAAATCTGCTTTTGAAGTCAACTCTCCGACTGTGTAGTGAGGCAATTTGATGAGGGATTTCTCAGTGGGATTATTATTATTAGTATTATTAGTGGGATTATTAGGCTCCTAGAGTGGCTTCACATGTCAGAAGTTAGACAGTTTCTGTCCTCAGACTTACAAGCTAATAAGCACAGCACATGAGGACAGCTGATGAGGAGGGAGGAAGGGAGACAAGGAAGTTCAGGGTTAGGGCTAGTTCAGACCAGTTCTTAAGGTTACTTTCCTAGTAATGACCAGCAGTTCCTGTGGCCTGCAGGAATCAGCTGCTGCTGGGTGAGAATGGAGGGATGGTCAAGGGCAGCTGGTCTCTCAGCAGAGTGACTGAATAGTCCTCTTGGAAACATAGAAACAAAGCGAGTCAGAAGGGGCCTCCCAGGCCACCTAGTCTGACCCCCGACTCCAGCTGGCTCTGCTCATGTAATCCCTAAAATGTGCTTGTCCGATCTTTCCTTGAACACCCCCATGGATGGGGCCTCAACCACTTCCCTTGGAAGCCCATTCCATATAGTGGGTGTCCTAACCATCAGGAAGTACTTCTTGGCATCCAACTTGAACCTTGGTTCCCTGAGCTTTGCCCCATTGGAATGCGTCCTGCCGTCCACTGAAGGGAAGAACAGGTCATGGCTCTCTTCCACATGACTTCTCATGTACCTATAAGTCACTAAAAGATCCCCTTGCAATCTCCTCTTCTCCAGGCTGGAAAGACCCAGTTCCCTCAATCTCTCCTCATATGTCATTCCTCCCAACCTGGCTACCATTCTTGTTACCCTGTGCTGAACTGATTCTAGCTATTTCTCTCCTATAATGTGGAGTCCAGAACTGGACACAGTACTCTAGTTGTGGGTGCATCAGAGTCATGTAGAGCGGTATCAACATCTCCCTGGATCTGGAAGGCACACTTCTGGATACAAATCCAAGGCTGGTGTTTGCCTTCTTAACCACCGCATCACACTGCTGGTTCATGCTCAGCCTGCTGTTGACAATTACCCCAAGATCCCTTTCACAAGTGCTGCTCTCCAGCCACTTTCCCCCCATCCTGTGCCTGTGACACTTATTCCTGAGTCCCAAGTGCAAGACTTTGCACTTATCCACATTGAATGCCGTGCTGTTGCCTTGTCCTTCCTTGTCTCCATGTCAGTACAGGCAGAAAAAATGTCCCTGAAAGACTGCCTGCCAACAGGAAAGCTGCCATGGGGTTCTTCTAGGGCACCCACAGGGAAGAGGAGCTCCAACAGGCCACCAGGCATCCCCACGTGAACTCACAAGGGAGGGACAATTCTTCAAAACGTCTGGAAGAAGTCTGGGAGTGGAGCACATATTTTGCAAGCCCTTTTATCTCTTTACATATGGATTTTTTTTTAACCACTGGTGTCAAGGTAGGGCTCCCTTTCCTGCCTTAACCAAGATGAAAAAAATCATGATATATAAATCATATAAATAAGAATCCTACTATCAAAAACAAATCATACATTAAACATAAAAATTATAAACAAGATCAATATTCCACCCAATTCCTTAGCCAAGCATGCAGTGTTTTACTCCTCTCTGTGCTACTCTTTTGTGATAGGCTAAACAAAGTTTACAACTGTTTTTCTGGAGGGAAAACCCTTCCAAAATCAGTTTTTCTTTCAGAGTGAAGGCACCCGATGGAAAAAAAAAGCAATGGTTAAAAAGAAATGTAAAATGAGCAAGGAAAGGAGCATAAAAGTAAATGATAATATAGGTCACAGAGCCTTTTGCAGCAGGTGTTAAAGATCAGAAGGAAGGATAGCAGAAGAAGTTGAATTATGCCATTTTCTCCATTAAAAATAAACTTGCTCAGCTTGACATTTCAAAGCTAAATACAAACCGATCATGATTTTCCATATATAAAAACAGATGTGCTATTGAAGGACTAGTAACATCAGATCTTAGTCACAAGTTAAATAATCGCTAGGCTTAAAGGTGTGAACCTCAGATCACTTCCTAGCTGTCTGCTCTCACTGTTCGCCTTTCATAACCCAGGCTTACAGCAGCCTGCCAGAGCTGGTTCAGAAGCTCAACTTTGGATCATGCTGGAGTCCTTTTTGGCTCTGACATTCAAGATAGGGAGCCCCTTCCCTGAGAGGCAGAAGACAAACGGGTACGTTCTATCTCTTAGCACACACCCTAAACAATTTCTCAGAGGCTTCTAGTAAGGTGTCCATTAGGTGGAAGAGAAATCCTGCATAACCACACTGCTGCCTCAGCATCTGCAGAAACATCTTTCAACCTGCTGACCAACTCCCAGGCACTGTCTTGCCACCCCTTCTGGTCCTGAGGAAGATAGCACCTTTCTGGGTCCTTTCTCAATGGGTTCAAAGCATCTACTTTTCTTATGACTGAACATTGCTCCCCTTGTCTTAGTAGGCTCAGTTGCATGATATATAGATCCATTAAAATGACTAAGAAATGTCTTGTGTACTACCTACACAAAACAAATGACTGGTTCATCTTAAAGTTTTTTCCGTTGTCCAATGTTTATAGATCTCTGCGCAAGATCTTGGAACGCCACTGCCAGGAAGAACACAGATGGAGTAGTGAGTTGTCAAGCCTCCAATCAATCCAAAACAGGGAGTACATCTTCATAATAGTAAGAGAACTTCATGGGAGAGCTCACACCTCTCTTCTGCAGTAGACTTGGAGTGACCTATGAAAGTGATGTCTCACCAGAGGTCTGGCAGAACCCTACAACCTCATGCCAAGCTCAGCTGGGGTTCCCATCTCTTCTCCCATGGCTCAGAAGAGCATCACCAGAACAAGCCAGGGAGAGCTCTCCGACTCATTACCAGAGTGCCTGCTGGCTGTCGGAAGACCCGTTCATTTAAGGTATGCTCATGAGGAAGGGTATCGTCAGGAGTCTGAAGATCCAGCTATGCCTACTGAGAAAGAAGAACCAGCTGCACCTAGTGAATTGGGGATAGCCAGTAGTATGCAAACTCTTAGTCTTTCCTCAGGCCTTTACTAGAATAACAGACCTGAGAGAACTATTTTTTTCTCTAGTTCCAAAACTAGATATATTCATCAAAGGAAGGGACAAAATGTTACTGTCATTACTTAAAGCTTTCCCTCCATTTCCCATTGGCCTAGCAATATTACTAGATCCCACTTCATTCCCCCAGTTTCACAAGCAGAGACAGTGACCCAAGAGCTGTGTAACTGCTAGGAAAAGAAAAAATATCCCCAGCTCAAGGTTTAGATTGGAAAGCATTTTTCAAATAGGTTCTAAATTCTTCAAACTTTCTGTTTAAGGAGCATTTTCAAAACCACAGAATTCAAATAACAGATTCTTTCTTCATGCTTCTAAATTCATAATATCCCTGGCTCGGATCATATGAATTTGAAAATATTTCATATTTTGGATTCATCTGCTTTCTCAGAGTGAGATGTCTCTGATATCTCTAATCTAATGACTGTGAGGCAACTGGAGGACAAAGAAAGATATTTTAACATATTTAGGATATTTCCAGTATGGCACTAAAAGTCTCAAAAGAAATCTGCTGCTTCTCATGCAACATCTAAGAAAGTCAGTGTGTTCCCTAGGAGTTGTGGCAAGCAATATCAATGTAGTCATATGAATCCAATTTGAGTTCAAGAATTTCAGTCATCTCATTCACATCTCCATTTTCTTCATGTGGGAGAAATCAGTCAACAGCAATAGCTTCTGTGATGCCAATCAAATGAATGTTGTTAGAAGAGCTCTGGCAGGGGAACATTTCAAATGAAAGGGACAAGCTAAGGGTAATTGCAATGACGGAGGTCACAAAAGGGTACAGACCTAATTAATAGATGTGAATGTATCAGAGAGCTTTGTAGGGTGAGTGCAGGGATCAAAAGGCTTGTGGGAATAATACCTAGCAGGCTTACAGTTCTTTCTAAGTTTCGGTTTCTTGTGAATAAAAACACTAGTTTGTTCAGTTTCTGTTGTAGTAGTGAAGGTTTCATTCTATTAGATGCTGGGCCTGATTTGCTCTGTTGTTTTATATCTTTGGCTGTTAACCAGGGAACATCTATTTGTAAAGTTTACTAAGCTCTTCACTTCCTGCACATAGTTTGCTTTACTCAGCCAATGCATCTAACACATCAAACAATCCATCCATCCATCCATCCATCCATACATACATATATTCATTCATTCACTCATTCATTCATTCATTCCCATGTCTGTATGTATACCATGTTCCTGTTATCAGATGGCTTGCTTTAATTTATATAATACAGCTTGGGTCTATGACCAACGTTCAACAATGGTTTTCATTAAGAAATTACAAATGCTCAGATATAGCATTTTGTAGAGTATTTTACTCATAACCATGCTTAGCTGGTGTTCACATGTGAAAGTCATGCTGGATCAGTTCAGAGGTTTATCTAGTCAAGCCCTTTCTTCTCACATGTCTATGGAAATCAGACAAGTGCAGACTCAACTCTCTGCCATGTATCCTGGCAACTGGTACTCCTGAAAAGCATCTTGTCTCTACTGGTAATATATAGTCATCATATCCAGGAACTATTGATAGCCTTACCTGCCATGAAGTCGTGTGATCTCCTTCGAAAGCCCTCGGGGAAGGTGATCATGGCTACAACTTATGGGACAGCATCCACAGGTTAACCAGGTAATATGTGAAGAAGTTCTTGTATTGGTCTTGAATTTCCCATCACTCAACTTCATTGGATGATCTATGTTCTGGACTTATCCACTTTCAACATGCAGTGCAAATTGTTCCATTCCTCTATCTTGTTCCCTCCCCATCTTTTTTCTAAGCTTAAAAGCACCAGTCTAACATTTTATTTAAAAAGCTAATGATGCATAATTATTTTCTAGCATCTTTCATTTTAAAAAGTATGCAATATTATATGGAAACACTTAAGTCTCCAAGCATCCCTGATCCTTTTGTACCAAGAACATCAAGTACAAGCTCATTCCCTTTCAAATATTTTGAGCAGGGTCACAATATTTATTGCCCAGTTAATATTTTTGTTCAACTATATGCTTTTTAATCAATCCTGACAGAATTATTGACTAATACTGAATTCCTGTGCACACATTTATGGGAGCATGTGACATGGAATTCTATGGCATTTGCTTCTGAGTCATCATGTGTAATGTACTTTAAACTTTAGATCCCCCTTCCAAATGCTAAGCCCAGTGTCCTCTCTGGAGTTCTCCCTGGGCTAATGACAGTAGTGCCATCTGACAAAGACAGTCAGTTAAGCTACACCAGATCAGATCCTCTGTCCATCTAGCCACGGTCCAACTGTCAATGGCTCCGAAAAAGGTGGCAGGAGAAGGTCTCTTGCATCACCTGACACTTGCTCTTTTTTAGGCGAAGATGCCATGGTTTGAAACTGTCATCTTCTGCGTTTAAAGCATTTCCTTTTCCCTGGAGCTATGGTGTTACGATGCAATAACAATTCAGAAGTTAATTTATTTTGGCTAATATCTTATAGAAAAATATAAGTTTTATTCCTGATGAGAAAACAGATTTTCATTGAGCATCTAAGAAGTTGCATGTTAAAGTAGCCATCTTAAAACAGATATGGGTCAATTGCAAGCCTTCAGTCAGGTAATTTATATTACCCAAACTCCCTAATATATATTAGTTGGATTACCATCCACTTTTGCAATGAAAATATTTTATAGCCAGCATTTATTTCAACAACTTCCAAAGATGAATAGTTGAAAACCTTCCTCTGCTCTTATGCTCCCCAGGAAATTAAAGGGACCAGAAGTACTTCTGTGAGAGAAAATATCTCCAGGTTTTTGTACAGATTCATGTTTTAAGGCCACATCATGCCAAGGTTTCTTAGCATTATGTCTCCCTAGAGAAGAAAAGTTCTGCAAGAGAAGATCTCATCCATAATAAGTCAAGCTGCAATTTTGCAAATATCCCAGATCTTTATCCTTATGTTTCAGGAATGTCTATATTTATTATTTTTTACTTTGAGTTATAGTCCACTGAATCCCTAAGGGGACATTGCTTTCTTATTCCATCAATCTTACTTGTACGTTGCTCTTGTCCCATTATATAAATGGGGAACTGAGCCTGAGCACAATTGATTTCACTAAGTCAACCCACATGCTCTTGACTAAGCTTTGGTTTGAATTTGGGATCGACAGATCAGCCTATTTTTCTGGTCTCAGACAGTTTTGTATAGCTTCTTTCAAAAGATTGTTCTATCCTGTTTCTGCACTGATACGTGATTTTTTTTTTAAAAAAGGCATGATACGTCATTTCTTTTTACAAAATGCAGATTTTATATGCATTTTACCAGAACGTAAATACATTTGCATTTTGATCCACATTCTTGTAGGTCTTTATCCAAGCATACATGTTTTACACAGCTTTTGCTGTATGAGTTTGGATGCAAAATGTGTACTGCAAATGTTGGAGAATTTTGTAATTTTAGAGATAACTGCATCCCACTATCTAGGTACTAGTCCAGTAATTGTGATTACGGTTACTTTGTTTCAAAATGCAGATCAAAAAATCTCAAAACATTCCTACTATGAACCATGTCTTCCAGAATCAGTTCTTTTAGGTAAGATGTCCAGTTTTATTATGGGAAAATAAAAGTATCAGCAGCTGTTCCCAGAAAACTGCCATCATCTGCATATGACTGCCAGATTTCATATAAGGTTGAAATTATACTTCACCCATGGGTAGAATTCTAACCGAAAAATAAGATAGTTTCCTGCAGATGGTATGTGGAAATACTGCAATCAAACTGCCATAATCCAGTGTAGGAACTTAACCATTGCAGCTCTTCACAGTAATCATCCAGTGTGAAGCAATTCTTAGCACTAAGAATTCAAGTACCAAAATGTTCCAGAGCCTTTTTAATCTGTTTAATTGTGTGTGAGCATTTGAGCACCCATGTGTGCATACACTTTTTGATTAAAATAAAACAACTAGAAAAGTAATGTTCAAAATATGAGTGTTGCTTATGTTCGCCTAACTCAAGTAAGAGATTACTAATATTTTCTAACAAAATAAAGATCAGATCATTACTGGGCCTTCCTGGGTCTATTCTGAATTCTACTCAGAACTTGAGATATATGTGAGAGCAACAAAAATGATCCAGGGTTTGGAAACACTGCCCTATGAGGAGAGACTGAGAGAACCGGGCATGTTCAGCCTTAAGAAGAGAAGAATGAGAGGGGACAAGGTATCCCTCTACAAGTACCTCAAAGGCTGTCACAAAGAGGAAGGACGGGATCTCTTCTTTCTAATACCAGAATTTAGGACACGGAATAATCAGTTCAAGTTGCAGCAACCCAGATTCAGGCTGGACATCAGGTAAAGCTTCCTCACTGTCAGAACAATACAACAGTGGAACCAGTTGCCTAGGGAGGTAGTGAAATCTCCCACACTAGAAGCATTCAAAAAGAAACTGGACAGCCATCTGAGAGGGGTGGTGTAACTTGGTGTCCTGCATCAGCAGGGGGTTGGACACAATCATGTTCATGGCCCCTTCCAACTCTACTATTCTATGATTCTATGAAACCAGGATTACATTGGAAATTTGAAAATTTGCTTGTAGAAATGAAGTTCTTAATCCAAATGTGAGAATCTGCTATATATAATGCCCTCTCCATTTTCTCTAGTTAGAATCTTGAAACAGCAGAAGCCATCATAAAATGTTGATTTCTCTCAAAGAAGCCAATGTCTCTGTATTCGAGAAATCACAGGAGATTGGCACAGGGGGATGAAAATTGCAATGATGGAACAGAAAAATGAGATGGGAGGGTAGAAAAATGACAGAAGTATCAGTTATATGCTTTTCAAAATCCATAGGGTATAACAAGGAGATTGACCCTTTTCCCCCCTTGATGGATTTCTGAGAAAAATCCATGCTCTCAAGATGTCATTTGCTTGGAAGAAATCCCTCATGGATGACAATAGGGGAATTCCCCACCCCAGAGCAAATATTGGCTTCAAGAAGAAAGTTTTTCTTTTTAGTTATTTATCACCAGCCTCCTCCCTCTTATGCAATTTCCCTTTTAACAAACTTGTATGGTACACGTTTAACATCGCATGCTCCTTGCCATCATGCAAACATTACAAGTAGAAGTAAGAGCAGGGTGAATTTAGCATCACCAAAGATAAGTGTGAGAATCAGGCCTTGGTCATATTAAATGCACACTCAAATACCACTTGTGTAAATGCAAATACATTAGAGCAAGAATTTGCATCTTTTGTTAGCTGTCATACTTTAAACACATCATGAGAAGGCAAGACTCACTGGGGAAGATAATCATACTAGGGAAAGTTGCAGGCAGAAGAAAAGGATGCCCAACTAGGAGATGGATTGACTCCACAATGGAAGCCACAGCCTTAATTCTTTCATTCATAGAATTAAAAGAATGTCATGCCCTTCCCTAGTCTTAACAATATGCTCAAACAAACATGTTTTTTTTACAAAGCTTTGGAATATCCCTATTTTATGAGGTTTGAAAGAAACAAAGCAAAGCTATCTTGCCTTCCACTTCAAGAATTTGCAAAGTCATTCTCACTATCCTTAAATAACAACATCTAAATAAAAGCAATAAAGCAAGCAGAACTTCTGCTAAAACTGGCAGATTAGCAGCATTTAAAAATCAAAGAAAATGGGGAACAAAATGCAGCCACAACCCTAAGCCCATAATGTCTTCTGGAACAGCAGATTTTTGGCAGTGTGTCAAGGGAAGTAGCAAAATTAACTTCTCTTGGAAGAGCATTCCAAAGAGGTGCTGCCTCTTCAAAGGCTTTGTCTGAAACAATCAGCCCACCAAAGTTGACAATGGAGGTACTTGGAGCATGTTTCTGAAGACCATGTGGTTCATATAACTTTATACAGGAGAAGAGCATATGAACTATTTGTAGAAGCAATGGCTACAAAAGCTACCAAAACCTCCATAACATCTGTGTGCAGTCAACTTTGCTCAGCTGTGTATCTCTGATATCATCCTGAGATGTGATCCCAGTTCGGCTGAGATCACCTGTGTGACTATTCTTAGCCCGAAGAAGATGTACATTAAGTTGTCAGGGCAGCAGCTGATCTAGAAAACAGCATCATCCAAGGGGCACTGCAAAACTGAACATTTCATCATATTGTGTGACTCAGGGAAAGCACTGCTTTCATACTAAAAAAACTAATTAGGCAACATTTAGTGGTTGTATTTTCTCCTCTTCTGCTTGAGGATTACTTTTATGAACTTTGCTTTTATAATTATTTATTTTCATAATATGTTATGCCTATTAAAATCCTGCCTTGAAGAACTGTCAGTGTTTTCATAAGAATATTTTACATTGTCATACTTACCTTCATATAGTAAACTAATGCGCTTTTAACAGTTGTATTACTTTAGCTAATTGGTCTCATCATTCTTATTTACCTCGGTATTTATTCTACTAATAGCTTTTTAATTTCATCATTTTAGTTTAAGGATGCATCTTTAGTTTTGAGCATAGCTTAATTTTTTTTAACAGAAAAAAACAAGCTGCCACCAAGTCATCTTTAATTTAATGTATACATTTAAAAGAAAATGCTTACCCATTCATTCATCACCATATTTCTGTTCAGCCATCTTCTTCTAGTGGTTATTGAAAATTGAGAAATGTGGCAATACTGAAATCGCAATGAGGGTTATTAATAGCTTCTCCTATCGGATATACCATTCTCAGGAAAAATCATTCTACATCCTGGGTTTTCATCTGCCCTACTGATGATGTCACTGCTTCCCAACACATTTATTCAGCTGTGAACTTGAAACATCTAAATGCAAATGCCTTGAGCAAAGCAGGGGCTCAAAGATTTCCAAACTATTTATCACCGTTCACTACAAGTGGAATTTATTGCCTTCAGACCTTCAGCTGACTGAGCCATGAATAAAAAGAGAAAATCTGCTGAACCTGCTGAAGTTAGTATAGTGAATTAATTCCAGGAGTCAATCACTCCTTCTTAGTTGGTTTTGACAAGGTGTATTGGCCTTCATCTTTCTCATGGTTTTCTTCTTCATTCTTAAGTGCTGCCATTTTGTTTCATGTTCCTCCAGATATATTATTCACAAATCGATTCAGTTGCCCCAAACCTATGAAGCAGATCCTCTTGCAGAAATGGTTTCTGCTTGTTCACCTGCTCATTCACTCATGCAAAACTGGGAGGATACATCCACTACCTGTATGTGCATGCACAGGATGCTTCTGAAACGGACATGTACCTCTGAGCAGAACTCCTGGGCTGGCCATATAGCATGCTTAATTGTCTTAGATCAGTCATTCATTCTTGGCCTAACCAGTATAGCTTAGTGGCAGAGAATATGTTTTGCAGACAAAAGATCCCAGCATCAATCTCTCATATTTCCAGGTAAGGATGGAAAAGACACTTTACCCAGACAATCACACTAGGTAGTGTAGACACTATTAAGCTATATGGATCAAGAATCTGACCTACTAGCTGGGTTTAGACATTATAGCCCACACCTGATGTTGAATTATGGATTGTCAAGTTATCCAAACTAACTAGCATGGTTAACAAGCAAGAGAATCTATGGCTGTTTTTCGAATTGTGTGTTATGGTCTGTTCAGCATGCTTTGTTATCTTGGCTGGTTTCAAACAACCCAATGGCCCACTTTTCAGCAACAACCCACACTCAGCCTTTGAACTGAGTCATTATAAGCTGAGTTTGCAGCTTACCAGGAAGGCATGATTTGTGTGGGCAGGCAGGCAGGCAGGCAGGCAGGCGGGAAGCAGCAGGAGGGAAGCTGGCAAGAAGCAGCTGCTCAACTGAGACGTCAGTACCTTTCCAGAGAGAGGTCCACTGGTGCTCTGATGGGCTTGATGGAGACATGGTAAAAGCGGCAGTCCATCCAAGTGGGATCTTTTTCCTTTGTTTTCAGCCCAGTCTTTATTTTTATTTATTTAAATCAGTTGAATCTGAGGTCCTGAAAGGAAGCTCCCCACATGGCTGTGCAGAGAAGTTGCTGACTTCCTCAAGAGCAAATCTGTGGAGGAAAGAGTGCAAGCTTGCAAGAGAGCTCCAGAGTGCGGAGTGCCCTTTCCGTCCTGCCAGCAAGGAAAGGCTGGCAACAGCACTGAAGCCAGGCAAGAAAGGGCCGCTTCGCTTTTGCCACTGCCACCAAAGCAGCGAGAACATCTTCATGTTCCAAGTGTAGATAGAAGAGGGACACCACCAAATAATGAGGGGAATAGGTGGCCTGCAGGGCTTCTGGTAGAGACTTGTTTTTTGGCAGAAACCATTTGGTGATCTAGGAGCAGTGGGAGGAAGTGGTACTCTGGAGAAGAGCAAAATCTGAGGTGGGTTACGGATTGGTATCAGGAGGCTGCATGGAAGCGCAGCTGGGCCAGTGAAAGAGCATGACTCACTGGGTGCTCCCAACCAGGAAGCAATTCTCTCCCAAGCCCCTTAATTTTATTTTATTTATTTATTTTTTTGCTAAATCAGGCTGAAGGGCAATGGAAGGACCCCAAACACACAAGAAATAGAGTATGTGACAGGGCTCTTTGAAAAGGAAAGGACAGAGGATAGCTGCACTTTAAAATAGCCACCGCCTGGGGCACAGTCGGAGCGGAGCGGGGGGGTGGGGGGGACGAACAAAGGTACAAAGGCATAAGCTATTGCTCTTTTTCTCCCTGCAAGAGAGGGCCTGGGATGTGCCTGGAGGAAGCCTTCCTGGGCTTGGTGTGTGCAGCTGCCCCTGCCCCAGTTCTCATGCTCAGCGACCCTTCCAAAAGCTGCCACTGCAAGCCCAAAGCAAGGCCCTCTTTCTCCTGCAAGGCACAAGAACCCACCATCCAAGCAGCTCGATGCTGCCCAAAGGGCCCTGCAGGGGCCACTGGCATTCCCCACTGCATGGGGGAATCACGTGTGAGCTCAAGATCCTTGGAAGGAAGGGCGAATAGAGTATACAAATGAGTTGTACCTTTCAGGAAAAAGAACAGGACCTTGAAGTGGTGTTGTTGTTTTAGTCGATAAGCCTGATCAACAACATAATCATACTTAGAGGCCTGAAACCATTCCTCAAAAATTACCTTCTCACTGGTATTCCAATCCCCTCTTCACAAGGGAACAATATCTCAAGTTTTAACATGCAGGTTTTCCCCCTCACAGATGTAGTTTATAGTAATTTTCCTTAATGAAGTGTGTTTGATCAGAGAATTGCATTGCAGCGTTGGAAGAAGTGTGACAATGAAATGGCTCCTGCATTCCAGCTCATGCCTTAGTTGAGAAAGTTCAAATTAGACTGGCTTGTATTAAAATGCAAACCAAAATAATTTCTCCTCCATTTGTAATGCAATGAGTCAAACCAATAATTCTACAAAGCAAAATATATTTTCAGTATATATAATCTCTGAGCAAAATAAGAGGGCAGAATAGCTGAACCCCCTGTGTACAACATGGGAAAAAAGCTGGTTCTAGGAATGCCCTTTTGTCTGTCAAGATCGGCAGCCTCAAAAAGACGTCTGTCTGTGAAATGTATAGTAAGCAAATCCACCAGTGACACATCTAGGATTTTTTTCTTCGTGGCTTGTTCGATAAATATTATTATGAATATTGTGGAGTGTACCAGTCGTGTGGCATTTGGGAAGGAAGATATTCAGAAAGGTTAAAAATATCAGTCAGCTTGGGAAAAGAACTTTGTTATTGGGTGGTATAGAATAAAATGAAGAGGAAGAGGAGGATGAAGTTGGTATTAGTAGCCCTGGGACTGTGTGGGACAGCTAAGGGTGGGTTAGCTGTCTCTCTGGCCCTGTTAGGCAGCATTCTTTGGCAATCTGAGCTCAGCTTAATTAAGGGCATTCTCTGCTCATCCCCCTTCTTTGCTTCCACTTTCAGAGAGGAGTCCGCAAGCTGATGTCCACCTGAAGGCCTTTTGAGCAAGTGCCAACCGAGGGTGAGACGGCACTGTCTCCCCTCCCACACACACACACACACACACACACACACACCTTTGGATGCCTCTCTGGGAACCTGGAATGAGACTGGTGGTTGGTGGGCAATCAGCTGAGTCATGTAGACCCCAAATTCACTCCGCCGGCCAGCTGATTCTTGCCCTCCCAGTCATGTATGAGAAGAGTGACAGGCGGGAATCAGCTGAGATACTCAGCCCCCAGCTGGGCACCCCCACTTAGCTGATCCTTGCATGTGTGAGGGGCTTCCCTAAGGAATAAGCTGAGCAGGACCACCCATCTGATGATCCTCCCTTTTGCATGAGCAAGGACCAGGTGCCTCACCCCGCCTGCTGCAGCAGACCTCCCTGGAGCAGAAGACACATGTGCCTAGTCAGCTCCCTCATCTTCTCTACTGCACTTCAGGACATGAGCTGTGTTTGCCCAACAATGACTGCGTGAGTGTTGCATTGAGCTGAACTCAGCTCTTCTGTCACAGAGAGAGCCCCATTCCACCCTTGGGAAACTGCCCGGAGGACTTGGGGGAAGGAATGGAGTTACCAGACATAGAGGTAGGAAATCACAAACTGTGGTAACCACCCAGAGTTGCCTGTCATGATGTGTGAAATCACCCTTTGCGTGTAAATTGCAGGACACCAAGGGGAATTCAGGGTCCCTAAGATACTGGAGAAAGAAAGGTCTGGCATTCAGCTCTATGTTCCCAGGAACCATCCTCTGTCCTTCTTAGGGAAGGGTCATGTGGGGGGAGAACCACATTCCATTTCCCACCAGAGCCATGCACTATTGGCATAAACTGGTGACTTTGAGGGAGTAAAATTGTTTCTTTCCCTATAGAGCTGATCCTTGTTTCTGGAAATCATTTGTTGACCCGCTATCAAATGAGTAGGAGGGTGAGTAGGTTGCAGTTCTGGCACATTAGCTGTATGTTTTCCCCTCACCTTATCATTCTACAGCTCTGGGCAGGGAAGAGAGAAAAGTGAAGCTGAGCACGGATCACACTTGTAGGAATGATGGCAGACACCTTTTGTGATGCTGCTACACTGTACATCCCCATAGCACATCAAAAACATGGGCAACTAAAACAAGTTCCTGTCTCAAGGACTCAGCTAGGAAAATGTTAAGTGTCAGAGAGATGGGATGGAGGACAAGGGCAGTAAACAATCATAGATCCCAAAAATGGTAAGGGGACACACTCCAGGGGACGAGGTATCCTTTGGCTGGTGAGCTAGGCTTCACCAATGCCTTTGGCAAGATGAAGGGGAAATTGGTAAAGCTGGATTTCACTCAGGTTCTTATTTTTGCACTGCTTAGTTGTTTCTGTCCTATTTCCACATTCATATATATATTCCTGTGCACTCTTCAAAATCTATGCAGTTTTCTAATCATGTTCCCTTTGAATAAATGGAAATTTAGGGTACATATTTCCAAAGATACATTTTTGTATGTGCCGTTTCAAATACTTGCAATTTAGCATGTGTTTTTTCAAGCTTACACTTTTTGTTTGCTCTCTGTGTGTGAACCGCATCATAAACGTTGAAAAAGTAAATTCCAATATTGCGCTGCATTCATCCTCAGTCTGTAAAGTGTGAATTTGCTAAGGTTTCAGAGAAATGTGAATTGAACAAGTGCTGGTTGCCCCATCCCTCGTCTCATCGTTGCACAAGTGAACTCCAGGCTAAATCAAGCTAAGGTAGTGTTTGAATTATTGGAAAAAGCACCAAGTAACCATCACAAAACCCATGAACTGCATCCCCTGCCCACTGGCAGTTCAATGTTAACAAAATCTGTAGCATTCAACAGACCACGGCACCTAAGCGAGTCTAAAAAGTGTAGCTGGATCCATCCGGTCGTTCTACCACTGGAACTCAGTGCTGGAATACATGCCTTGCATACAAGGGTCCCAGGTTCAGCCCAGGTTGATCTAAGTACTGAATGGCGACCCCCAGGCAATCAATTCCTGACAGATTATCAGTCACCAGATCCCATCCATTCCATCAACAGTGGGGGCTACTCCATTTAGAGCTCAGCCATTCAATCACCCATTGAGACATCGCCGCATAAAAAATGTGATTCCTTTGCAAGTCTCTCTAAGCATAGAGTGCAAAACCTCTTTGACCCTGAAGGATCACACGTGCTTTCATGAAAACACATGTGCTCCCTGGGGGTGGGTGAAAAGCACTCGCTTGTGTGCTTGGGGAAAGGAAGATGTGGCAGCAGCCTCCCTTTCTCAGTGGTTCCCACCCTATGGATACCTGCTTTGTTGGCCCATAAAGTGGTGGTAAAGTAGTGATCCTGGTTGGCTATGGGAAGGGAGAGGACCACAGCCTCCACTTGATCTTCCCTTTGCAGTAGCTCTAACAAAGGTATCCCCTGCTCATCTCCAGGCTCTGGCAATGGATCACAACTAAGCATGCAATAGGGAGTTCTGCTGTGGTGCCATGTGGAGAAGAGAAAGGGCTTGGTCCACAGGTCATGCCATCTAGAAAGAAATATTCTGTGTCTGCACCAGAAGAGTGGGCCACGGTTTATATAGCTGGTATTGTGAAGAAGGAAGGAAGGAAGGAAGGAAGGAAGGAAGGAAGGAAGGAAGGAAGGAAGGACAGACGGACGGACAGACGCAAGCAAGCAAGCAAGCAAGCAAGCAAGCAAGCAAGGCAGACAGACATTACACCAGACTTAATTTATGGCTTTATCCAGCTAATTACATTTTTAAAAAACATAGACTTGAACAATTCTAATCTAGAGGTGATAGAAGTGACTTCATTTATTGGATTTCTGTCATCCATGAAAGAAATGATTCATACCCTGAACCAACAATATGCATTTAAGTGCAAATTACCTAGTAGACAACTTACATTCCATATTAATTCCTAGTGGCCTGATCCATTTGGGGCACTTCACTTCAGATTTGAGGGTTCTCAGGATGAAACAGCTACGCTGTGCTACAAGCACACCTAACAGAGAGGTCCACTTCTGAGAAACTGTTGGAAGCTATCTCCTCCCTAGAGAAATTTGGTGTAATGATCTTGCTCTCCATTTTTCTGCCCATAGATAATATGGAATATTTTCAAAGGCCATTTGTGCACAGCTCTGATTCCAGCAGGTCCAAACATGCAGAAAGAGTCTAAAAGATGATTGTACTATGTAAAAAAATATAGAATTCTTGTGCATGGCATGACATTATGGAGAAACATACTATGAATTCTCAGAGAGAACCCAGACATCAGAAACTTGGGACCTTAACTCTGACTGTGGGGCCATGTAGGGACTGAGATCAGTCTTTCTAACCCTGTGTCCCCCAGATCAGCCCCAGGCTCCCAGCTAGCATGTCCAAATTCCAGGAATGCTAGATATTGTAGTCCAAAATGTTTGACAGGCAGTAGATTTTGAAAGACTGATTCAATAGATTAAATGAAATTTAACAAATTTAGGGCACATCTAAATTGAAGCCATATTTGGGGTAAACATGGGTGTCTGAATCAGCCTAAGAACAATAAGAACAATAAACTGCAGTGCAACAGGACACTAGATGGATACCGTTGTCGATATATTAAACCAACGGGGTGACAAATGTTTTGCTTGCTTGTTTGTCAGTTTGACATGCCTTTGATGCAAGCACGATTAGCTCATTGTATTAACCCACTGAATGTTCAATAATTCAATGAATGGATTACCCTTTTTTCCGAAAAAGAAAATACAGCCTGCTTAAGAAAAATACAGATAAAACCAAACAAGAGAGTTACAGCTTTGTTTTTAGTTGTTGTTGTTTTCAACCAGCTATAAACATATGCTGATTCAATTACCAGTTTATTTCCTTTTATTACTGATAAGCACTTAATGTTTATACAAGCAAAACAATGTTTTGCCTAGCAGCAACAAATGCAAAACAGTTTTAAGAAATTAGGAGAAAGCAAAGCAGCTCTTCACAATGCATCATCTCCCAAGCATGTTTGCTGTTTCATTTGGCATGAAAACTTAGAGCTTCTATCTCAAACACACCAATACAAGGAGATCATTCCACATTCCCAGGGAGCTGTGGCCCAATCTGGCCAAGGATGGTGTCGGGGCATTTGCAGGAACTGAGCTCACAGCACAATATCCCATGACATCATCGCCTGGCCAAATCTGATTGGTTCTGTGGTGACCTCCCTGTTTTGAGAAGGAAAGAACCGTCTGTTTTTGTTTCTTTAAGGGGAGCAAAGCAACCTCCAAAGGGGTGTTGAAGTGCTTTCAGAACTGTAAAGCCATTGACTATCTTCCCAAACCTTGTTTTCAGTGCAGGATATAAATAAATCTCCATCCAGTGGACCCTTCTATTCACAGAAGGCTCTTTGATCTAGTGGAGGTTTCCATGAAGAGAAGCTACCTGTGCCCACGTCCTCCCCACAACTGCCCCAGAGAGAAGGAAGATGGTAGGAATGATAGTCGTAGAGTCTGGTTATGTGAAGCAGGACATGTGGCACAAACAAGCTTCTTATTTAAACAAGTTTTTGGTTAATTTAATTGTATACTTTTATTATGGATTTTGTTATGGATTGTTTATCTTAATTTAATGTTGGTCAATTTATTGGTTGTGTTTATTGGTGTGTGTGAGTATATTTTGCTATGAGGTATTATCTATTATTTTATTGTTTTACCATTTTACCTGATTAATAAATGCTTTGTTGTAATTTAAGTATGTTTTTATGCTGGTCTAACACTGGAAGCAGCCCAGAGAACTTTTGAGTTATGGGGTGGCATAGAAATGGAATTAAATGAATAAATAAAGCATTAAGAAGGCTCCACCCACACTTGTTTGCCCTCTGGAATCAGTAGCTAGCGAAGGTCTGGCTGCTTTCCCCAACCTGGTGCCCTCCATACATGTGGCACAACTCTGGAGCCTGCCCCAGCCAGCCTGAAACTACAAGGCAACCAGTTGGTGATAGCTGAGATGTAGAATTATTCTGGGGAAGTCCTTTCCCATTTGCTTCCCCTGCCCCCCCACCACACATACACCATGGGAGAAAAATGGTACACCAAAATGGAGAGCAAAATTTTTCCAGGTTGCCCTCAAGATTTCATGATCTGCCGACTCCACCTCTTACTTTTTCTCATTTAAAAAAATGGTTTTTTAAATTTAAAGCACTTATATGCCACCCCCTAGGGTGGCACCTTCCAAAGCAAAATGCAAAAGATCGTTACAAGCATCAAACAATTGTAAAATTGTGAAAAAAGCAAACTACCAAACAGCAGTAAAGCCATTCCAAATATTGCAGGCCCAAATATTTTTCCTGTTTTCCTACCTTTCTCATTCAATTTGCTAGGGGAAAAAACTCAAGTCTCAGAGAAATTCAAAGAAAAAGATGAGGAGAAATTATCATGAGTTATCTTCAGGGTTCTTACCTATGTGGAGGCTGAGGAATTTGTCCTTCTTTCATTATATATGCTTCACTCTGACGTTCTGCAGCATCTTCAGCTCTCTGTGCATCAGTTAAAGCATACAGGGAGGCCCCAGAAGGTTCTGTCTGCAGGACTTTTGTGGATAAGAGTAGCCTGGGAGGTGGTAGAACAATGAAGAGGTGTGTGATAGAAAAGCTGGGGGAGGCATTGTACCTTTGACCACCCCACAGGTATTCGGTCAGGCTGAAAACACTGCCAAATAAAATGTAACATGCCCTGAAAATGAGGCAGAGAAAAGAAACCCTCTTTCGTGGGGAAAGAACACTTCTAGGCAACTGGAGGCCAGATTTCATCACTAACCTACCTCCATTTCTTTCCTGGACCTGGACTCAGTGCTACTGGTATTTCAGGGAAGAAGCATCATTATCAACACCTTCCTTAGAGAAGACCCCTCAGAAGGTTTCCATTTGGAAGATCCTGAGGAAAAAGCTGAACCCTGAAGAATGAGAATTATAGCTGAGCTAAAAATGTATCAGGTGTTTTTCTCAGAAAAGTCCTGAGAGTTTTTCTTTTCTTATCCCCACCCAGAAATAAAAGCCTACTTTACAAAGCCTTCTTCACATCTTCTTCACCACCATTTTTGTTGTAACCACATTCCCTCCTTCCAGCACCCACAAAGAATGGTGCTAGCTATGGCATTTTGTGGAGGTTGCAAAATGGGGGCCAGGCTGGCAACACACTGTTGCCACTTCAGTGCAAAAATAAAAACAAAACATGGCGGGGGGGGGGGGGGGGGTGTGAGAGGGAGGGAGGGAGAGAAGCTTTGCTTCAATCCTAAATACAAAGAACCATGTCTGTGAAAAATTGCTGGAGAATTTCTTCTACTGCTGGAGAAATTTGGTGAAATGGTCTCTTCCAATTTCTCAACCTACAAATAGGGTGAATAATTTCAAATTTGTCCATGGCTCTTTAAAACAGTATCAAGAGCAGGAGAAGGAATGATGAGCCTAAATGACTGTTGTATAAACATACACTCACACACACTGTGGAGAGCAAGGAAGCTAATTAGGAGTACTAGAAATGAGGAGGTTGGCAACTTGCTGCTTATATCGTTCCAGGATCAAAGGCCACAAAGTAGATAGAAATCAAGCCAGTAAACTGGTAGAAGGTAGGCAAGAGGCCAACCTAAAAACAACTCTGTCTTTATCCAAGTCATGAGTTGCTCATACTGAAGGGTCAGGTCAGAGTCACGGGCTTTACAGAGCCTGGTGGAAACTCATTGTCCCTCTAGCCAACTGATCCCTGCAAAGTTGGCAGCTGCAGTGCTTCCCTTGCCATCCACACTTGGTGATGCAGCAGCAGAGTAGAAAGTGCCTTGCAGTGCTAAGCTAAGCTCCAAGCCGGAACAGAGCTATGGGCCAAAACAGGACTGTTGGATCCTTTCCCTGTGCCATTTCCTGACCCAAATCCCCCAAGCTCCCACCACTAAGGAAACCACACAGCCCAACCCCTCTGTGTGGCAAACAATCACTCTGTGGGGCAAGAGTGTGGCAGGAAGGGCTAAATCTAAGCTGCCTGGTGCACCCAATACAAATAAATCCAATTGATTTACTCAAATCTGGTGCTCTCTTTCTTCTGTTTGGTGTCCTGATTTGCAATAATAATCATCTAACAGTTCCTCATAGCCGACATCTTCCTAAGCCCCATCAGTCTTTGGCTACATGTGGTTACATAAATGCATTCCAGTGTGCTTGTATTTCCTTGTTTGACTTGCATGGTAAACTTTATTGTGTTTAGTTATACTCCTTTCTCTCTAAACCATGTTGATTTATTTTGATACATTGTTTTCTTTTGTATTCATTTTGCTTTTCGACTTTTGTATTCCATTGATTAACTCAATAAACAGAATTCTGAAAAAGTGACATACACACAAGTATAGCATAAAACAACAGGGTTAAATACTTTTTCTCTGCTTGCCCAGAGGGTTGGATGAAATCTGTTGGGTTTATGTTATTTTAGGGTAGATTTTGATTGAACATGGAGAGAAACATCTTGATCATAAATGCAATTTGGCATCAGGGACCAATTTCCTAGAGGGGTGAGGGTTTTTTTTAAAAAAATTATCATTGCAGTGAAGCCTGGATAGTTATTTGTTGGGGAAGCTCTAATCCAGAGTTTCCTGCATCAAACTTTCCTACAACTTTTTGATTTTATGATATATGGAGAAAATTGATAACAGAGCTCTCACATCACAAGCAGTTCGCCCTGGATAACCAACTTCATTCCATCAATCGACATTAAGTTCTAAAAGGCAGCAAGAAAGATAAAAAGAAGGATAAGAATACCTTTTGAAGAAAATATATCAAATGGAGATCTGAACCTATTAAACATCCTACAAATTTATTTATTAATTAGATTATATCCCACCTTTTCTTTTTTAAAGAACTCAGATGTGCCTGTTCTTTGGCTATTTGAAATTCACGGATGCAAAAGGAGAAAAAGGCATACTAAATGTAGGCAGGTGAGCATTTCAGGCCTGGATCAACAACATTTCAATGGAAGGATAATGTTTCTATGAACCCCAGCCCCTCACTAGCAACCAGGTACACATTGCAGGGTGACATAGAGTATATTATAGTTTTCAAGAGTTATAAGACTCAGAACTTTACAAATATTTAGAAAGAGCAAATGTTTGGGTGAAGAAAGAATTTTTAAAATGTTGTTTCCTGACAGTAAAATGGTAGGGAGGAGAACTCCATAGGTAAGAGGATTAGGATAAATCAAATATAACTGCCAATTTCCTAGAATAGCACAAGGTATCAAAGCTTTAAACTCTTTCTGCGACATTATAAACCTACCTGTGGCAGAGAATAAAATGAAGGCTGTTTTTCAGCTTTAAAGTAATGGCTTATTTCGAGCTTTTCAGAGAACCAATTACATGAGAAAAAATTAAACCCCCCAAACAACAATATTGATTTTAACCCCAATTATTGGAATGACTCCACTGGGAAGTTAATAGAGATGAGTAAGCCTGGCTAAACGAGATGAAGATCCCACACTAAAATCTCTGTCGGACAAAACAGATGCCGAGGTGTATGCGGCCATATCTGAGGTGCTGCCTTCTTGTCGGAATCACGTCGCACCAAACGTTCTCGCAGCACTGATGCTGATGACATTGGGCCGGTGGAGCCAGCACTGACACAGTGGCATTAGGCAAAGCAGGGAAGTGGCTGCTGGAATTCCACAGCAAATCAATCATTTTGCCTTTGCCAGCAAGTGTTGCTGACATGCCACCACTGGGTTACACTAGCAGCATCCCATTAGGAGGAGACGGTGACTGCAGAGGATATTAGTGCTGATCCTGGGTCCATGGGGGACACAGCCAGCCACAGCAAGAATCTAGGTTTCTAATAAACTAATTGGCAAAGCTGGGAGACATTCTATTCTTTCATTTCTATCACATGCTTTGGCTTCTGTCTCCATCACTGGAAGTTGGTAGATGAGTTAGAAGAGTGGAACCCAAAAGTGCCCAGAGTGACAGTGATAGAATGCTAACACTCTGGATGGAATTCCCAGGATGCAACAGACGCACAGGAGATGGTCTTACCCTGCACATGCAGATGATCAGAGTCAATGCATCCTACATATGAATCCAAACCTTTCCCTTTCCTTCAAGGATTGTTTGGTTAGGGAACTTTTCTTTGGACAATACTGCTATGTCTGGAAGTACAGGTTGTGAACCTACAGGCATCAGTTTCTGGATAACATGGGCAGCCCACTTGTGGGTTTCCCACAAGTTCTGTAGGTAGCCACTATATGGACAGAATGGAGGACAAGATGGACTTTGCTTTGTTCCAACGTGGCTCCTCTTCTGTCATTCTGTCTTCCTGCAACTAAGGAGAACAATGCCTATGTCTGGTGAGCTGGGCATTAGTCCATGAAAGCTTTTGCTACAATAAGTATTTTTGGCTTCCTTGAGGTGCCACGGGTCACTTTGTTGCCAGGGCAGAGTCAAAGCAGCTTCCTAAAATCTCCATCCTATTTTCAGGCAACAAAGGAGCAAGGGTAGGAGGTTTAGGACAGATGAAAGGAAATATTTCTTCACACATAGTTAAACTTTGGAATATGCTGCCATGGGAAGTGGTAACAGCCACCAATCTGGATGGCTTTAGAAAGGGATAGGACAGATTCATGGAGGAGGAGGCTGCCAGTGGCTGCTAGCCTTCTGGGCTATGTGCCAGAGGTGGTGTGCTCGCTTACACCAGTTGCTGAGGAGCTGGGCAGGAGGAGGTCTTGCATCCACCCTGCTTGAGGGATCCTGTGGGCAGCTGGTTGCTGCTGTGTACAGAGTACCAGACTAGATGGACCTCTGGGCTGATCCAGATTGGCTTGTCTTATGTTCTTCTGTAAGGGACATCATTCACTGAATATTCCTTAGGGTGGGGGGCAAATTTTTGAGCAGCTGGGAAAATAAAACTTTCAGAAAATTTCTTAGAAAATACTCTTCTAGGACGTTTTGGCTTTGTTAATACTGAATGAATTGCTCTTATTTGTTCATTCTGGCAGATGAACAAAACCGTCAATGAGGAGAGGGGGCATATTTCTGAAAGTTGTGTTTGGGAGAAGGCATTCTCATAAAAAATACTAGGAAGTACCTTTTGAGAAAGTTTAGCTTAGCTCTAATATTTGCTAAAGTTCAGCTCAGTTCTAGTCCCCACTTGGACATGAAGCCCACGGGGAGACTTTTGGTTGATCACTCATTTGGTTGATCACCTGAGCAGCAGCTCAGGTTTGTTGTTGTGAGGAAAAAAATGGAGAGGAGGGAGGCTAAGTATGCTGTCTTGAGTTCCTCACAAGAGAAACAAGATATACATGCAATGCAATGAATTGCACAGTTACAGATTCCCCCACCCACCCACTGTGTTGCTCTTCTGTTCCCTTCTTCAGAATACAAGACTCAAGATTTCTTATTCATTTCCTCATTTTTATTTTTAATAGATTAAGTGTTGTTTGAAACCTGGTGAATGCATGTGTAAACTTCAATTTTGAGTGTGGAGGGTGGACAAGCTTCAATTAAAATAATTTTTTAAAAGAAATGATAATGGTCATTGGCAAAAAGAACTTCCAAGAGAGATACCCTATGGATTCCTGGCATTTTTATCTGTTTAAAATATGGGCTATAGATCTCAATTAAACTCTTCTAGATTATAGTCATTCAGAGGAAACCAACCAAGACAATATGAGCTAATCAAAGTTTTTGTTCACAGTTACTAAAGACACTTAAGAATATCCATTGCCTGTTTGCCTAAAAAGATGCATTCTTTGTAATTCCTATATTCTTGCACTTGATTGAAGGTTTACCTGAATGAATACAGTCAGGTTGCTTACCTGTAACTGTAATCCTTTAAGTAGTTATTGCTGCATTCAAACATCTGAACTCTGTATGTACACAGAGCCCCATTCACCAAGTTTCTATTGTGGAGGAATTTTTGGTAGGGACCCTCCCCCAGCAGGTCACTAAATGCGCCCACCTCCAGTTCCCTCCGTTCCTTGAGACCACCTAACATGGCATCAGAACTGAGAGAAAGCTCAACAGCCACATCAGTTCAGTGAAACCAGCACTGAAACTGACTTTGGTATCTGCAATGAATTTGATGGTGCTGAAGTGGGGGACAGTGGGTGGGTTGTGTGAATGGGTGGTGTGATTCATAGTTGGAAAAAGCCACACACCACTGAGCAGTCAAGAGTATTGGGTCTGGAACGTGCAGATACATTTAGTGAGCATTGTGCCTTCGGTTGAAAGTGCACAGAAACAAAATATGTGCTGCCTTCCTGCAGAGACAAGCAAATTCTATCACTGTAGACATCAGCCCTGGCACCCTGCGAATGCCAGAGGCAGTCATGACTCAGAGAATCCTCCGCTTTGAACCTAACTCTGGTCCACTTATGAAAATTATGAGTCAGTCTAGTCACTGTGAGTCAGCAGTTAAGTGAATTGGTATGACTCTGATTCCAGTATTGCACTCAAGGGTACATCAGGCTCTTAGCAACAGTGCTCTTCATGAAGGTAGTGGAAGAGCCAGAAATTTGTCATCCAGTGGAGGGGCTGAAAATGAAGCTGACAGTATGGCCTGCCAGTATGGAGAGGGGATAGGATCAAGATATCCAGCATAACCAGAATAGGTGCCCCAGTCCCATGTGCTTGCAGTTGTCTCAATAATACACACATCTAAGTGGAAGAGAGCACTCAAAGATTCTCATGTGGATGATGGGAACCCCTCCCAATGAGCCAATGGTCCATAACTTTCTGTCTCTTGCCTAGGACACAAAGCTTGAGAAACCACTAAGTCCAAACGATTATCTCAGCATCTCGATGGATGGGCTGGTGAAGTAAGATGATTCACAACTTTGTACCAAGGAGAAATGGGGCCTCTAATCTCACCTTTGCAGGCATGATCAAACTGTATTGGCTCAGATTGATACCAAGGAAGAACCTGTCAATAGTATCTGAGCAGGTAGAGTTAGAAATGGGGTGTCTAAATTGGCAACTTCTTAGACTCTTCCCTCTTCCTTCTGCTTCTGCACAACTGAATATTTCAGTGTCTGGGCCTTCTTGAGCTATTTCTTAGCCACAGTAAGTGTGCATGATTGTCCAGGTGTGGAAGGGTCTATTCGGCCCAGGGCTAGAGCCTAATGGAGAAACTTGTAGACCCCGCTCCCTTCAGTGTATGTGTAGTCAACAGACTTGGAAAAGGATGGGAATCCTGTGGCCTTGGGGCCTCCTCAGATTCCAGTGCTCTACTGCCAGACCTGTTCCGGCAAGCCCATTTCGTAAATGCCTAGCAATGGGCATGAGTGTTGACCTCAGGCCCCTCTCCCAGCCAAAACCAGCAAGGAGATTTCCCATTGGTTAGGAGGAGCTTAGTCCCACAGTGCACACACTGTTCACAGGGTGCCTTCCCAGGCTGCACAGAGACTACGGAGAAGAAGCAAATACTTATTGCTTCTTCCTAGGAACCGGACTACACTCATCTGTTTTCGAAAAGCTAAATATTCACGGCTGCTGAGTGCAGTTCTACATGACAGTTGCTGCTGATTCCTTTCAGCTCTTTAATCACCTGGACAGAAGCTAATTGACCCAGATGGGAAGATAATTGGGTGAGAAATGAATGTAAAGCGAGCCAGATATACAAAGCGGGAACCATCCAATAAATCCAATTTTAAAGGGGGGAAATCAGAAGATAACTACATAGGTCATACCAGGTACTATGTTCTGCAACTTGAAACATAATTAGTATTGAAACTGGACAACGCCATTCCAATGGATTTTCTCAGAATGTGAACCCACATTGTTATGCACTAGATGATGGCCTCAAAAACCAGGCACGTATTAGTCCTGGTCAGTCCTTGGGGCCACTTCTGCAGTGTCAAACTGGAGGAAGTGCTCTACTGACAAGGGAAGAAATTAATTTGCATATTTAAAGGTACAGGTGAAATTTTAGAAATGATAATTAGCTAGAAATACAATCGATCTCATCACAGGAGAGAAGACTGATCTACTGAGCTGTGGGCAGGCTCAGTGTGGTGTTCAGGTGCTAACTGTTGATAGACAACTTTGAGGCCCCTGTTCTCACTCCTTATGGCTCTCCTTCAATAGAGGATTCCTTCAAACAAAGGGCTGTCCTCTTTCAGCTGTCCAGCATGGAGGACTATACTCTGTAAAGAAGGACACCTGGCCACAAGAAATGCCTGCCAGTCTATTAGCTACTGCACCATGTGATTGCTCAGTTTGGCTATTGCCCTACAATGTTCTTAAAACTTCAACCAGCATACCCTGCAGAGTGTTTTCCCTTGTATATACCTAAATGGCTTTTAAGATTGGCAAAGGAGGCCTTCCTTGCTGGTCATTCTGCAAATGTTGCCGCATAATACCGCAATGGCACACCTTCTCGGTAGTGGCCCCCACCCTTTGGAAAACTCTCGTTTTACAATTTGGGAAGAAGAAAATGTTGCAGCTTTCAGCGGACTGTTGAAAACAGTCTTGTTCTTCCATGCTTAAATAAATCATCTGCTCCATTTTACTGCTTCCATTTTCAGAATGTTGTTATACTTAGCGCTATATAAATACTACAGAGAGACAGACGGACAGATGGACAGACATCAAGCAGTGTCTGGGTGTAGGCAGAATGTGTATTCCAGCATTCTCCAGGGAACTGGGAACCCTGCTTTATCAGGTCTCCTCATTTCATAGAGGAGTTTACATGCATTCAAGTAAACATGGCTAGAAACCTCATCTGGCCTTCCCGCTTAATACGAGAAAGGTTAGGAAAACTGAGAATGGTGCCAGGACACACAGGGACATGGGGCATGGCCAAAACTCATAACCTAGGCCCTTTATATAGATCGGTATTTCCTGTTCACACCTGGACAGGACTATTATTTTGCTTAAATGTTCCAATTGTAGAGCATTGGCTTTATTTATTTTTTAAAAAATAATGCTATTCCAGAGCTGGTGTTATGGTGCTATAACCGATAGCTATTATTGACCTGACAAATTACTGGGCCAAAAAACTTCTTTGTTCTTTGTTTTTCTTGCCCTAAATTATATCTTAAGTGGAGGAATAAAGATTGACAGATGGGCTGACAGCCATGATGGCTGCAGCTGTATTTGGCACTCAGTCAACAGCACTTGGCACATGTAATGAGATCCATCTCTGCGAGCCAACCCAGCTTAAAAAGGTTAACAAATGTATAGCTGCATAATGTTCTGATTCCTGGAGCAAATCTGTTCAACTCTGTCACATGCGCTTGTCTTCAGCGAAGATTAGCTGCGCAATAACTTTGAAGTGTTAAAGCAAGTCGCATTTGAGTGCTGGGAAAGCAAGGCCGGCGACAGTGTTCCCGACAAAGAGGATATGTTTGCCACTTCGCAGCTCAGAGCTGGTTTGGCTGGTGTTTCATGAGACTTTCCCAGATCTATGGCTCAGCCTGAGAAAGGTCAGTCTCAAGGGACTTCTGAAGGGGAAGGTAGCGTGGGTGGAAAACAAGACTCACTATTTATCTATCTGCCACTTATTTATTTATTTCATTTGTATACCACCCAACCAGCAGCTTTACAATCACAAAGCCAAAAAATCACAATGGAATAACCAAGGATGCAAGAAAATAATAATACAGCAATACAAAGGTCAAAATATTATGAGGGCCAATTTTAAAAGTAGCATCTAATGAGGACCTGGCACTAAAATGAATAAGGGTACAGATTAGAGGGTTAACACCTACTTAAAGATGATAACCTTAACCAGGCATCTAAATGTATCCAGTGAAGATGCTGGGTGGGGACTATTGCAGAGCAGTTCCTCTCCCTGGTGGCCACTCAACACTCCATTGTGTGTGGTGGCACACAAGGATTGCATATTTGGTGGAGTCGTTTCTGATATCTGAGATTATACTTATGGCATTTTACCACTGCTTTCACATTTGATTAATCCCAAATACTTATCACCCCCTAGACTTGTACTTAAAGAAACCACTGTAGGGAATAAAGGTAAAGGTTTCCCCTTGACATAAAGTCCAGTCATGCCTGACTCTAGGGGGCGGTGCTCATCTCCGTTTCCTAGCCGAGGGAGCCAGCGTTTGTCCACAGACAGTCTCCGTGGTCATGTGGCCGGCATGACTAAACACCGAAGTGCACGGAATGCTGTAACCTGCCCACCAAAGTGGTACCTTTTTATCTACTTGCATTTGCATGCTTTCGAACTGCAAGGTTGGCAGGAGCTCGGACAGAGCAACGGGAACTCACCCCGTTGTGCTGATTTGAACCAGTAACCTTTCGATCAACCAGCCCAGCAGCACAGCGGTTTAAACCACTGCACCACCTGCAGCCCCACTGTAGGGAATACCCCCCCTTAAAAAAGAATATTTTGAAAAGGTAGATCACGGGCAGGTAACTCTGTGCCCGCCATACATTTGGACTACAGTTTGCTATAACTTCTTTGCAACGGGTATGCCCATTGGTTCTGTTGGGACTTGCAGGCCAAAACATCTAAAAGGCACCAGAATGTCTACTCTTGAAAGACATGAATCCACTCGTTCCACAACTTTCTATGTGATTCATACAAGCAGCACACACCTCCCATACAGCCCTAGATTCAAGATTGTATGAAGAACCAGCACTGTGAATCTGACTCTTCAAGGACAGGGCAGGCAGGAATTTCTGGAGATTTAGCAGAAGACCATCCAGATACTTCTATCATGGGCATCTCTACAGGCCTATCCATGCAGAGTTGATCACCTGACATGCCTGTACATTATCTTATATATGGGATTTTGTTTGGAGGAAAACTGCATGGGTGGAAAGAAAAGAGCACCTGAGTGCATGAGTGAATTGGTATGAAGTTTGTTAAGGGTTGACTCAGTCATGCAGTCTTGACCAGGGACCATAATGCAGTTGCCATAACAGTTCATATTAGGCTAATCCATATCTGGAATGTGTGGTCTCCAATCTATGGCCCCAGAGATCAGTTGCAGGAAAAAGGCCATGGCCAGCCCTGCCATACAGCAAGAAGTGAACGGCTTCGGGCTGTGCCAGAGATGCAAACTGTCAGGCAAAGGAAGTTGGCAGGAAGAGTTAAAATCTTCCATTAGGAAGAATTTGTGTCACTGTGAAATACCTTGTTTTATCATTGCATGTAATTCTTAAACCATTTCATTTTTATCAACTTCTAAACATGTGTTTCTTTCTTAGAGCTGAAATTTTCTACACATATATATTTCAACGTATGTGTATCAATAAACCAGCTGTTTCATTTCACTTCAAACCTCGAGTATGCCGTCTTTGACAATGGTCATACCACTCCACTCAACTCATTCAATTGCAAAAGTATAAATTTCAATTCAGAGTCATTCACCAGATTTATGTATTTATTTATCTATCTATGTATTTATTCCACTTATGGGTCACCCTTATAGCCAAAGCTGACTGGGTGATATTCACAATAAAAACAAAGCTAGCAAAACGTATAATAAAACACATTATAAGAATTCTTTTAAGTTTTAGAAGCAGTAACAGTAATTTAAATTAACAACAAATCTTAGGTAATTTCTTCCAGTTGATCCTAATCTCAGGACAGGAGGTCATAGAATCATAAAATAGTAGGGTTGGAAGGAGCCTGTAAGGCCTTTGATGTAGGACTCCAAGCATTTGTTGTTCAAACTCTTAAATTCTTGGTGTATCCTTATTTTCAAACTTGATAACTTACTTGATTTCATTGTCTGTTTTCTTTGTATTCACATATTTCTGTTACAAAAAGTTGTCCTGATGATTTTATGCCATCTCATACTATAAAAGCATTGATATGCCTGAATGAACATCTCTTCATTATATCCATAAAGATTAAAGTTCCAAATGAGACTTCTTCCCCCTGAACATCATTAAAATAACTCTATATGCACAAACTGCAATACTTTTCTACCCAGAAACAGCTTGAAAAATACTTCTGTAGACTGTTGAGTCAGCTTTTATCTTGGATGCGAACTTCTAACTCATCCATCTGTTATGGGTGCGTGCGGTTGGCTTCTTTAGGACTTTGGTGAGCACTAGTCTCTTTTATGGGTTTCAAAGAATAATAATAATAAAAATCCTTATGATTTCTGGCTCTGTTTTTATAGCTTGATACATATCTCTCTTTGTTCTACTGGATTGGTTTTATGACTCAGCTGTTGTAAAAGTAAGAGTTTGCTTTGAATTCCTCCATGTTGCTCGATTCAAGTTGCTTTTTTCCTTGCTTCAGTTTACCCGAGTCCCTCAATTTTAGTTTTATGTTTCTTTTCCTATACTGTGAATTCAAATGCTTAGAAGATGGAAGAAATTAAGGACAAGGAAAAAGGATATATAGTGCAAAATGTCTTGTTTTGGGAAATCAAGACTATACAAACCTGCTTGTAACATACCCAATCCTGCCCAAGACTTTGCAAGCCCTCTTGTTCAGTTTGCGCACCTTTCCAAGATATGTCCTCTCTCTGCTTAGATCAGTGCAGGTGTGTTCTAGAAATCCTCCATCCATGTTTGCACATTTATTTATTTATTTTGTCCAATTTAAATTGTACCTGACAGGATTTATCTTGTAGAAATGTTAAGTAGGTATCATAGAAGAAAGCAATACAAAGTTATGTACCTAATCTTGGAAAGCCACATTTATTTTATTTTATTTTTATTAGAGCTGTGCTGAACATTCTCAAATCACCCACTTTTTGGTGGGGGGAGGACTGGTCATTTTGGTAGGATATGCTCCTACCATATCCTCAATTCCCCCCTTCATTATATAAATATTTACCCTTTCACTTTTTTCAGCATCAGGTATTCTCCTGGCTCCAACTACTTATTATTCCCCTTTTCTGGATTACTTATACAAGTAAATGCAAGCGAACAAGGATCACAGAGGATGATGTCCCTATGTAGCTGCTCAAATCTGGTGTGTAACTGTGTCTCTCAGAGCAAATGAGGGTGCCTGATGACAAAAATCAATGAATATATGGTAACTTTTTTTCATGTGTACAAAAGTATCTTCCAGTCCAAAAGAGAAGAATGCATGGATTTCTTCACTTCTGGGTGAATACAGTTGTGGGTGATACACTGCACCCCCCAGCCACTGCAGCTGCCACAGTCACCTCCCCGCTCTTTCCTTATGCAGATTTAGTAAGTCCACTTCGGATTGTAGACTAAATTCAGCTCTGCGCTGTGGTAATCACAACATAATATGTCCTTAACCTTATACAGAGATGCTCTACAGAAAGGGAACTCTGCCCAGTATAATTAATGCTTCCTGCCGTTCCTGACACTGCTCTTCCCCATCTGTTCTGGAGGGAGCCTTGCCCACTTAGGAGGTGGGATGCCATTTTCAACGGGGCATTAAATCTATCCAAAAGACAGGCTTGGAGAGCAATCCTGTCGGGCCCGGCAAGTGCCATAGTTTCTGCCAGTGGAACCTTCTGTTTGTAAACAAAGCCAACTCCAAGCCAAATGTTTTATTATATGGGATTATATCTGTAGTCACCTGTGGACATTTTGGACAGGACAAGCTCTCCCCACTCCCCAGGTCACAGATTCTCTTCTGGAATTTTATTGCACTTTGGCTTCAGCATTTTTAAAGAGTGGGGAAATTATTGTATTCATTTAATTTGGTCACATGTGTTTTAGTCCAACTCTGTCATTATAAAGCTTCATGTTATGTTCCCTTTCTCCAAGTGAATTATAGTTGCCCCAATCAAACCTTTTATCTTTGGGGAAATATGTGGAGAAGTTTATCAGATTTAACTACAAGAGATAAGCTAAAAGGGCAATTCCACATTGCCCCAAAGTCAACAGAAAACATTTAATATGGCCTTTCCCAACCTGGTGTTGCCCAGGGGTTTTGGGGTGTGATTCTCATCATTTGTGTCTATTGGCCATGCTGATTGTAGTCTAAAATATCTCTCATGCACCAGTTGGAAAAGGCTTGGTTGACAAATGGGCTCATTTAACATGAAGAAACAAGTCCCAGGCAGAGTTTTGAAGTAGATTGCTTTCTATTTGGAGGTATTTTTAAAAGGTTTTAACTGATGTCTGAGTGGTTCTGAGATTAATGTTCACCTCAGAATTAGAGCACTGCATTAAAAGCTGCTCTTAGGAAATTGAAATCAATGGTAAAATTCTAATGAAGGCTTGCTATTTCTGGAGGCCTGGGTGGTGAGAAACACTTTCTCCACTAGAGAACTGTGTTAAAAATGGATCCAAATGCATTTTGGTGTAGAACAACCCATCTGGAACCAGGGATGGGTATTTTGTTTTAAATGTTAAATTCTGAAACTCCTTTTCAAAAAAAATATATAGTGCAGCAAATGTGTATGACTATGCTGAAAACAGTCACATGAAGCCTCGAAGACTTTTAGCTCATATCAGTTAAGACAAGTGTGCAGCCCCAAGCAGGTGTTCAGCCTGAAGGCATAAGGGATGAAAGGTAACAGGGTGTGGGTCTGTACGAGGCATCCTAGTCCCACACCCCCTGATCCTGACCTTGAAGCACTCAGAAGCGAGCTCAGAGGAGGGCTTTTACTCGCATTCACAAGTAGAACCCCTCGCAGGATTGTGAATCCAACCTGCACATACAAGAGAGAGAGAAAATTTTGAAACTATCTTCCAAGACAAGCAGGAGAACCTATCCCCTTCAAAGAAATGGAACAAGTCAGGTCAAGTGATGCCACAGAGAAAGCCAACACAACCCTTCCCACCTCCATGCCTAATTAGACAGAATCAAGAAACTGAGGTGATATTTGTGTTAAAGCAGTGTTTGATTGTTGTTCATTTGGAAGTGCAATGTCCCCTTCACTGAAGGTGCACATCCAGAATTCACTGCAATTGTCCTGATTTTTCTACTCCTTTTAGTCAATATACAGTAACGGATATTCTCTGAGAGGCCACAGGATCTTGTGGCTTTCCAGCAGTCCCAGGCCTGGAAACTGGAGCTCTGTGACTCATCTCCTGACCCTGTGCAGCTAGCACAGAAAGAAACTTGCTGGGTGTGCTCTGCAGCCAGGAAAGCAACCTTGGGGAGGGATTAAAAGGGTGAGGAGGAGGAGGAGGAGGAGGAGGAGGAGGACAGGGTGCGAAGTATCCTAAAGCCATTCCAGCCTCCTTCGCTCCCCATCCAATAGACTCCAGCTGGACAGCAGAAAGGACCATCAGGCAAAAATGCAAAGCTGGAGGACAGGAAGGCCAAGATCACCTCTGCCATTCCTCCTTCTCTCTGTCTGTGAGCCTCCAAATTCAGGGGAAATTATGGGCACCCCACTAAGATTGCAGTATAAGTGTGTAAGAGGACTGCGAGAAACACCAAGTCTTTGCCCGATGCCAGAGAAATAGCAGCCTACATGGCAGGCTAACATCTCTGGGGAGTTCACTTCATAAGTAGGGTGCACAGCTTAGAAGAGATTACAAGAAACGGGGTAGGATATTGATAGGTGCTATAGCAAATATCACATGATGCGAGACTGTGAAAAGGGAAAATTTGCTTATCGATCATTTGACAAACTAATAAATGTTCAATCCAAGGCTGAATCATGCTAAATAGTCATTTGAACTGCAGCAGTGCTGACATCAGCCAATGTCCAGGGTGACTTCCGTGTCAGTGTTCATTGTAAACAAAGGAACCACAATGTTTCTCAGCCATCTCTAACTCATTATCCACTCTTTGGCATCTTTGAGTCTCCCCGGCACACACATGGCACAGCATTTCCTTGTAACCAGAGCCTCTCTCTGGCTCCTGTCAGAAAAGCTGGCTCCAAATTTGAAAGAATTTGACAGATGGTAAATTATGAGGGCTGAATGCTGAAAATAACTTTTAAATCAGATTATTTCATTTGAGGAAAGAAAAGATTGTTTTACGGCTACCAAAATTCATTATAATTTGGATTAACCAAATCTTGATTTAATTTAGTATACATAAGTTTGGTGTGTGCTTCAATGGATTCTTATTTAAGTAAATAGGGAATTAATTTAATGAACATTCACACATCATATACTCATATCAGTCTAATATAGGCAACAAAGAATTTGATGATGCCTCAGGAACTAACAGAAAAACAATAGTTAATCCATGCTAGAAAGCATTTTTTTTCTCTCCCTGTCTCCCTGCTTGGCATCTTCTCCTGAATAAATGACTGTTAATTTAAATCCTTTTCCTTCAATAATCAACAACAAGTGGGAGGAGAAGAAGCAGTAGCAGAAGAATAGTATCTACAACCTCAGCTAACAGAAGTTCCTCACACCTGCACTAGAGTGTTGGGGATCCATATTTCCCTGTTTAGCTTTGTTTTGGGGAAAATGTCTCTCGATGAAGGTTTAAAAGCAACACAAATAAAATGAAGCACAGCATCAGTAGAATAAAACCTATTTTGAAACCTATTAAACATTAAAATAATGGAAGAATAAAAAGGTTTTCACCTGGTGCCAAAAAGAATAAAGCATCAGCGCCAGGCAAACCTCTTTGGAGAGTGTATTCTATAATTGGGGTGCCACCACAGAGAAGGCCCTTCTTTGGGTAACCACCCTCCAAATCTCCTTCAAGGAGGGCTCCCAGAGAAGGACCTCCACCTCAGACCTTAAGAGGCAGAAAAGCACATAGGGAAGGAGGCACACCTTCAGCCACCTTGAGTTCCACAGTGGAAAAAATGGTGGGCTAGAAATGCAATAAATAAATAATTATAGAGAGGATAAAAGCTGCCCATTAAGCTAAATGAAGTCAACCTTGATTAAGAGGTTCAATCCCTGCTCTTCACAGCCAGAAGAGAAACATCTGTAGTGGCTGCCTCTCTGAGGAGCTTGGGCACTTTGAAGAGGTCAGGGCAGGATGGAGACTAGTGTCACTACAGTACATGGGTCCCTGGCAGCATCTTCCCCTCCACACACACGCGCGCACACTCCAAGGTGAAATGGGCCAGCTGGGGGCTTCACACAGTGGGAGGAGCACAGAGGTCTGGATGTCCGGAAGTGGGCCACTCTGGGCCTCTGGAATGGCTTGTACCTATTGCTTCACAAGCAGGTGACCATGCGGTTTGACTGCTATTTATGTATCATTTGATTCAAGCCTGGCCTGTGATCAGTAACTAATAATCTCTTGATATATACTATATACTTATACTAAAGTAAGCCTCCAGTTCATGTCTAATATAAATCTGAAATAGCAGAATTGATGGACCAGGCCATCACGGGGTTTGTGTCTTTAGTGAAATGCTGCTGATGTTCTATTGCTCTCTCCCTGTCCTTTTGACATTCCCCTTTGTTACCAAGTTTTGTTCAATGTTTTTCTCATGTTTTCCCCAGATCCATTGTTGACAGATGTTAGCAACGAAGGACGGAAGTTTTATTAAACAAAATTCCAAAGGAAGTGAAAGAACTATAAAATAATTTTTAATGTTAAAATATAAACATTTATTTTGTACCATTTACAGTCCTTGCACTTCCTTTGGAATTTGTTAAATTGTTCTTGCAGATATAGGTTGAAACCCAAAGATGTGCTATGCATCTTAGGGTCTGGCTCATTTTTATTTTCCTAATGGCTAATTTAATTTTTTCCCTGCTGTGTTTTAATCCCATTACTTTCCTGCAGTTATTACTTCATATGTGAACCACTTTTAAGCTTCCCTTTCTTGAATCCTGTCTAATTGATTTCACAACATTTTTCCAAAGTCTGATGATTAAAGGCTATAGGAACCTTATTCTCTCTAGAATAAAAGCACAAAGAATCTGCTTTGTGCCATCCAAAACTGTGATTAGCATATTCTGTGCTCTGTTGTCAAATGTATTGATATAAATATTCATGAGAATCAGAAATATGGGATTCTCTAAAGGAAAGTACAATGCAATATGAAGTTTGGAAATCATTAATTTCAGCAGGTGCCACATGGCCAGCCTGGAAGAAATTCCGATGTCCCATACATTCCTGAAGAGGGTTCTAGGGTTTTGGAGGATTGTCTCTGGAGTTAGTAACCTCCAAACCACTCAAAAGAACTCTGCTGGTTGAGTGTTCAAAAGTGCACGTCAGGCAGCAAAAGGCTTCTGCTCCCTTTGAGATTCAAAAGGAAGCTTGCATGACTTCCTATGGACCAGGAACCTGCAGGTGTGGAAAGGGGGCTTTGTCGCTTTGTCCCTTTGTCCTATGCCTGCCATTTACACAGCAGGTTCTGAGGCACAGGGGACCTGGTTCAGACTGGGACTACAGAAGGGGGAGAGGTATCTTCCTAGCCATGTTGGCAGAAGCTCTCGCGTTGCCTGAGGCAAGAAAGCCTGCATTTGCCACTGTGGTCTCGCATCTCCCTCTGCTTCTGTAACTGGGTAGATGGACCTCAAGAACACCCTCCTACACCGCCTGGTTCCAAGAGTTCCTCTCTGGCCAGAGAGCTCAGTGGCCACCATTCATTCCAAGAGGATCTGCAGAGTGGACACAGGCAGCAGTTGGGTGGGTAATATGAGATGTATTACATTCCATTTCTATCCCACCTTTTTCACTCTCCAGGTTGTATGCATAGGCAGCTTACACAGCTCCCATCCTCCTCCTTCTCCTCCTCCTCCTCTTCACCATTTTGTCTTCACAACAGTTCTGTGCAGGTTAAGCTGAGAGTCTCTGGCCCAAAGACACCCAATGAGCTTCATGGCTGAGTGGGGAAAGAACTCAGCTCCCCTGCATCCCAGCCCAATGCTCTAACCACTACACCACACTGGCTCTCTCAGTAATAGATAGTGTGATCAGAGAGGTGGCTGCTGCCAAAGGAAGGGCAGGCAGCTCTTGGGGGCAGCAGGACTTCCTGGTGGGGAGCATGAAGTTTGCCCCCCTCCATTACCCAAGAATGGAAGTTCATTCTGCATTGTGAAAGTGCTGGGGCTCCGATCGAATGCTCTCCAACAGAATTCCTCTGATAGTCATGAAGTCCTGACAGCATCCCAGGGCAGGAGGAAAGCGAACATGGCCAGAAGAACATGGACAGCAGTTCCTTCTATAGGCCTCCATCGGGCAATAAGCCCTTAACAACTTTTGAACCACTGCTCAGGATTTCACCAAGCCAATGAAAAACATGCCTGCTTCACAAACCATATAGTGCCACTTTTCATCAAAATCTGAAAGAAATCTATATGTCAACACAGAGGCCTGATTTAATTTGCAGTACCCATGGAAATGTATATTGGATCAGTCTGAAATATTGCACAATTGCAGGCCCCATCAGGCAAATCACAAATGCCAAGTTTCCTATTATTAACACAACAGGTGTTGTTTTTATAAGTGGTAGAATTGTGAGTCTTATCATGGTATTTTGTTTTTTTCAACAGGCAATAACTAACAAGGCACTCCTGATGTGATCATTTATAAGACAGTTTTCCCTGCTAATATGTTCTAAATAGCTTTCCAGTTTTCCTAAAATCCATTCCAGGGAATCTCCCACAAGCAGAAATGGCTGGTACATAGCAGTCTTCCCTTGCCTTTAGCTTCTCCTGTTGCCGCCAGCTTCTGAGATGACGACAATAGCTGGGTTCACACAAAATATTAAGCCCCCTGGGTATTAAGCATGTGCTGTGGCTAAAATTCCTCCAGGCCTAATGGTTGATTTAGGCACAGCCAGGACGGTGTGCCTCCTCTCCACTGGTCCTCCCAGTCCCCAGTCCTCCTGCAGCATCTCTGGGCATGCTGGAGCAACAAGATGTTCCTTAATCCACAGTGACCCATTTAGTACTTGACATTTAGTGCTTTTTTATTTTGGAAGCTTGCCTCTCCACTACGAACAGTTGGGAAAGTGAGGACAGTCCAGGGCCACTGAAAAACACCTTGAATCTGCTTTAGGGTGCTTTCCACTTCCACCTTTTAATAAAAATATGAAACAATAGCGGTGGGCTGTTTGCTTATTTATTTGAAACTTCTTTGGACCATCCCTTAGCATAGTCTTGGGATGGTTTAACAGTAAGACAAAAATAAACAAATAAACAAACAAACAAACAAACACAGCATCCTAATCAAATTCTAATGATAAAACCCATATTAAAATAAGTCAAAATATTGGGAAAATAAAAAAGGTTTTAGCCTGGCACTGAAAAGAATAAAGTGACAAAGCTGCAAGGTAACATGCAAAATACTTGAACACGGTATATGTGCCAGTTCCAGTTTGTAGCCCTCTGTTCACTATTTTAACTTTTTTTTTAAGGTGGCGGTATGCAAACACACTTTCCATGTGCCCTGGGCCATCCTCACTTTCCCAAGCCTGCTCTTCCCAAGCGCAGAGCCTTCCCCAAGCTTGGCAGTGACCCCTTGCTGCTAGCAGGAAGGGGGAAGCTTTCCGAGCTGTCCCCAAGTGCAGCTTTGGCATTTTGTGGTACCTCAGAAAACTGATTTGCTGTAGCCCCTGGATGCTCTTGCCCAGGGGATCTCTGTTTTTTATGTTTTCCTTTACTTGAGCATGGCTTATTTTGCTGTGTAGGTTTGGCCAACACAATAACCCACAGTGGGTCACACAAGGTCTTCAGACAAAAGAGAAGACTGAACAGTCCTTCATATGGAGCAATGTTTCTCTACAGGCTTCCATGGAAGGAAATGGTGAGGAACGCTTTGAAAGGTTTTAAGAGAGAAAGGGAGCAAAGAGATACCTTTCCTCTTCTGCTGCTGCCCCTCAACAAGGATTTGGTACACTCTGGGTAGGCTCTGTGCACTCTGAGCATCAGCAGCTGTGGAGGTCAGGCTTAAGACAATGGCCATCTGTGTGTTCGTGCCCTTTGCTTCTCAAGGACCATTTGCTTTCCACAGCTGGCTTGGCCAGTTCTCGGGCTTTCTCAGGAACTAGTTAAAAGCATCCTGCTTGAGAAGTCTTGTGGCTAATGGAGTTGCTGCCTCAGGTGTTCCATTGTTTCCTAGCTTATGCGATTTTGATGTCAGTTTTATTGACTTTTAGGTGCATCTTGTGGGTTAGCCACCTCAACAGCCTCTTCAGTGAAGTGGGGCTGCATGTAAATGAATAGATAGATGCGTAAACGCTATAGCTAGTCTGAAATAAACCCCTGAAATTTCATCCCTTCTCTCTTACCACGGATTCCTCATTTCCTCCTCCATAACATCCTCTTAAAAGCCAAAATGTCTGATCTAAGCATTGAACTGCAGGAAACAAAATTCCTCTTTTGCGGACAGGAAGGTGCATTATTTCTACTGAATGCAAAGCCAGGAATTGGAAACATATAAGCTGTTCATTTTGCAGTGTTTCTCCCTACCCCCACCTCCAATTGGGTGGCTTTCTAAACTTTTAATTTAAATTGGATTATCTTAAGTTCACATTCATCATTCAGCACTTTCATTCTGGATTTGAAATTGCTTTGAATTTCAAAGTAAATTCAGAATTAAATGGATTCCAGAAGTAAAAGTTTAAAAACCAAAATTAGGGGCAATGGAGGCACAAATGATACCACCCAATATATTCTGAGCATTAAACAACTTCTGAGGAAGAACCATAGCTAGTCTAGGATAGGAAACTTACAGATGGCCCAAATGTCTGGAGGCCGAGGTACAATAGGATGGCCAGGACAACATCTCCTTCCAGTGAGCTAGACTGGTACAGTTGACTGGGCTAAAATCCTTCCCCTTCCCTGACCTGTTCATCATATAATAAAGATGCAGTTTGTTAGATATCAGTGTAATTATACATATAATCAAGGTATAAGCTGTGAACAGGTTTAAACCAATAGATGTCTCCCCTCCCTTATTGAAATCAAAAGCATACAGCCAAAATAATTTCCAACAGGGGAGGAAAACCTCTGACTAAAGCCAATGGAAGTTTGTGCTAATGCTTCTTGCTTCATGGGGATGGCTTTTGCTGAGATCGCAGGAGGAAAGGAGAGGCTTAAATTCCCTCTCCCTTCAGAGTGTGGTACCACCCACTTTTCACCATTTTTTTTAATGTGCCGATGTGATTGTCGGTCATGGCATTAGCATCACAAGTAGCTTGGGCCTTAAAGCCATGCAGATCATGGTTTTGGGAATTCTTTGCCTTGGCTGAAGATCCCAGTGCCACAAAATGGGGACAGATAGAGTTAAGGAGGTTATGTTCACACAGAGGCAAAGTCGTCATCAGGGCCATCCTTCCCAAGTGAGTAGAAAGGCAAAAACCTTTCTCCCATGTGGGAAAGGAGGACAATCAGCCTTGATGAATATCAGATCCAGATTTTGAACATTTCTTTTTCTTTCATGCCATACTAGTTCACCAAGTCTTTACCCACAAATTGCCAAAATGCAACTTTATAAGTTTGCTGGAAGTAAATTACAGTAAAACGAAACATTCTATGAATGTACTTTCTGGACTGTATTTGAAGACAACTTTTATAAGAAGTAAAATGAAATAAATACTTATATAATTTTATCTTCTCTAAAGGAAAATAGACATTTCCAAAGCCCAGGCTATTTTGAGATACTTTTTTTTCTTTTAGGCTTTGAAACTGGTATATTTCCAGCACTTCTAATTTCCAAATTGAGGCAGAAAAAATATTGCTTGAATATGGAACATTTGTTTAAAAGTAACTGTAAAAGACTCATAATGAGAGCCAGAGCCACATGTTAGTCAATACATAAAAATGAAACCCAGAATAGAATTCAAGTAACAGAATATGGAAAACTACAATGAGACATTCAGAGGGATTCCCATTCTTGGCTGCCATACCAGTGCTGGTTATCCCACAGCATCAGTGTGATACAATTATCCAGGGCCTGAACAAAACCAGAAAAGCACATTTAGCTTCAAAATGGCATGTGGATTACATGCTAGCAAAATGCCCATCATTGTGATAGACATGATCTATGATTCATGAGGCTTCATAAAGTGCAGATACTGCATTCGTGCACAAACATGCATACTCGAGATACACACAAACCTGCTCATGGGATGCCTGTCAAGAAGCAGAGTTTGCCATCACAGGATTGGTCACTCAAAGCACAACACTCCCCCTTAGCCCATTGGCTCAATGGCAGCCATTCACTTACTTCTTGCCCTTTCCAATCTTGCTCCTTTAGAATCAGTAGAATTGTACCTGCAGAGTTCTCCTGGTGCATCTCCATAGATCCATATTAAGTTTTGTTCCCCAGGGTTCCTCCAGCCCCCCAAAATGTAAATGTTACAGAAAGCAATGCAGAGTCATCTTGCCCTCCCCTTAAATTTCTCATTTCCTTGTGAGTTGCAGAGTTATTTGGGTTAAAGGGGAAACGGCACCTCTTGCAATGATAATGCTCAGGACTGTACCCTCTATGGAGATTGCACTGTTCCCCTCGTCTTGAAGAAAGACAGAAAGCCAGTGTGGTGAACTGGTTTGGGTGCTGGACTGGACTCGGGAAACCTGGGTTCTAGTCCCCATTTGGCTATGAAACTCACTGAGCGAATATGGGTCAGTCCCTGACTCTCAAGCTACAGTAGCATAGAGGCTTAGTGTGAAGACAGCCTGGGTTCCTTGCAAGAGGAAAAGAAGGAGGGCGCAACTATAACAGCAGTAGCAACATCAGTGGCTGGTGGCAGTGATGTGACAAAACAGAAGAGGTCTGAAAGAAAGGATTATTATCATTCAAGAACAACATTGTGTAGCTTCCTTGTAAAAATGAGTGAAGGGAGTGTGGCAATTCTAAACACCAAGTGTGAAGCTGCTCTTGGTCGCATCAGCATCAACAGAACATTAAGAAGCTGTATTTATCGATATATTTAGAAAGAGCTAAATAGTCAAACAGCATATAATATAATATTATCTGTAGCTCCTCTGTAATGCCCTTGTAGCCAAACTAATTTTCTTCTCCTTTCTACTTTAGTCCTGCCAAACACTGGACAGGACAAGGCACTGCAGCTTGTGGGCAGAGCACATGATCCGCCTGCAGAGGCAGTTCTGGACATCTCTAGGAACAGTCGCCACCTGAAAACCTGGAGATCTGCAGACGATGTGCAGCAACCAACAGTGGTGTGACTCACTTTCCTGTGGTTTGACTCAGACAACTTCCGATGCTCCTCCATTGATCTGGGGAAATCTGAGAACAAACTCTGTCTCTGAATGCCTGCTTTTCAAGCTGCCATGTCAGTGAAAGGATGGAAACAAAAATAGCATAGAAAAAGATGCCATTAAATATGCTTTCTTCTGTTGCTTTCAAGTGACAATGGTTCTTAGTAAGTGCTCGAGGCCTCATTGTATGGGCTGGTATTTACCTCATTTCAGTTTAGTGATACCTATCAGTACCCAGCTGAGACATCCAGCTGTTGAAACATCGTATTCAATCGTTGTCAGCCTGCCACAGATGAGACAGGAGTAACTGATAGTTATTTGCCAGGAGTTGACACATTCAGCTGATGAGACTCGAGCAGGTTGAAGATGTTTAACATGCAGGAAAATCTTAATGTGAAACTCGCCAAATTCAAAAAGATGAGAGGGGAATTAATAGGATTATTCAAGGAATGGGAAGGGGAGGCACTGGAGTCTCCCAGTAAAGCTGAAGCTGACATCCATTGCATGAGAAACAAACTCTGCGATGCCTTATCAGTGAACTGACATCAACCTAGCCAGCAGGGCTGTGAAAGTTCCCCTTGGCAAAATGTCCCATAAACTGAAAGATATGAGAAATGACTCCACTTTTGATCTTTCTAGCCCTGATGATGGGACTGGGGCGGGGAGGAGGGATTGCTCAGTGGGAAAGTTTCAACCTCCTCATCCCAAGTATGGTAGTCCTAAGTTCTGAAGACAGATATCCCATATATCTCTACCAGGCCACTCAGGTCATCAATGGAGACCCTTCTTTACGAACCCTCCCCAAATGAGGCAAGGAAAAGGGCCTTCCCTGTTGCTGCACCTCCCCTTTGGAACTCCCTTTCAAGAGAGGTGCGCCTGGCACCCACCTTCTCCTGCTTCTGGTGCCAAGTCAAGACTTTCTTATTTAGTATTTGTTTTTCAATTGCTCTTGGTTTGCTGCTGGTTTATTGTTTTATTGTGTGCTGTTGCTTTATTGTTTATTTCCTCCCATTCTATGTATTTGTTGTATTACACTGTTTTTAATCCTATTTGTTAATGGTTTTTGGTTCACTCTTGTTAGTTATTTTTATTTGTATTTTATTGGTATTTTATATTGCACTGTAAGCCACCCAGAGAGCCTTTGGATATGGGGCAGTGTACAAATGTGATAGATAAATAAATAAATGGTGAGGGTCTTCTGCAGCATTTAATTCATCATGCAATTTAGCCTCCAGATGATGATCCTGGTTTATTTTTGGTCTTTTATTATATTCATATCCCATTTCTTTCCTGCAAGGAACCCAAAGTGTCTGCGAGGAGACTGATAATAATGTTCACCTTTTAACAATCTGGACCCTGGAGGAAGCCATCTTCAGTGCATGGATGGGTGGACGGGTGGATATAGACACAATGCCCATAGCAAAGGGGCTCCATCAGCATATAGTGCTGTTCCCACTGGGCCACCCTGTCTTTGCAGCTCCACTTCTCCTTCAGAGCAGTGACAACACTTCTATTGCTGAGCACAGAAATGGGCACAAGAGAAAATTCTCCTCAGCTGCTGTGTTGCATAACATGCTCGGTTCTCAAACTAAAAACAGTGGCATTCACACCTGCCCAAATCCCCATTTGTCTAAATAGTTCCAACCCAGGACAGCCCCCTGAAAAAGGCACCCATCTAGGGAGCAAATATTTTCTAATATTTACTGAAACACATTTCAGGGCTAACTCCAAATGCCCCCTCCCCATATTGCTAATGGCTTCACAGATGGCAAAACTAGGGAGACATTCTGCCGTTACTGCAGGGGAGGAAAATGCAGGGCTGGGATGGCATTTATTTGCAGTGCTGGCACAACTTCTCGCCTCCTTTTGATTTTCCAGAACTTCTTCTGAGCGATACAGCAGAAGAAAGTGGGTGAAGAACAGGACAGTGGAACTGTAAGGATTGTGATTTGCTGGCAGAGCACATGCTTTGCCGATGGACAATGCCCTGTTTAGTCCATCGCATCTACAGTTTTTAAAAATGCAGCATGGCTCAAATGACATGAAAGACCCTGGATGGCCACTGGCCATTGCAATGGGAATACTAGGGTTGTACAGACAAGCAGACTGATCTGGCACAAGCTGGCTCCTTAAAAGCACAATTTCTCACATGTTGAGACAAAAAGGACTTTTCTCCCATCTAAACATGCATAGGTGTGCACCCCAAATCAATTATAGCACCCCTCCCCTTTCATCCCTTGATTCCCCAATTTTAACCGAGAGTTCTAATTGCTCGAATGTAAGGGTTGCATTTTCGAGAGAAAATTTGGATTGCAGAATTAGGTGGCAATGATGGAAATCGGTGCAGGCAAGGCAAAACATGGCAGCACTGATATTCTTCTGCTTTAGGAATACAAAGGATATTTACACACCAGACAAAGCCGAGCTCATGCTCAATTATGAATGAAGAGAACTGTTGTTCCTTCATCCATTAAGGTCTGTGCAAACCTACATGCCATCACATAACAGCTCAGAACTCAAAATATTACCAGCATGGTTATCACAGCAAAACAAAAAACATAAAAGCTATAGAAAGTGACATTTATGGCTGATTTACAATCACAGTGTAGTGTTGCATTCAAACAACACAGATGGTTGTAGCCCTCAATTATCTGTTCTGCTGAATCCCGTTGTTGGCCCTTTCCAAACCTATTAAGCTAATGCAAAATGCAATTACCGTTCTTACTGGGATCACAAGTCACCCCAGAATCAAACCCTCTATGATGTATGGAAACATATGGAGGAATATGAGAGGGAGCATAAAACAGGACAGTTTTTAATCATGGTTGGAATTAAGATTGTAATTCAAAGAAATGACAGAAACGCATTATCACAGAGAGAACGTGCCTCTTCCCGCCCCCATCCGCCCCAAATAACCTAATAGCTCATTAGATACTGCTCGAGCGGTTTTGTCAGTTCTAGAATAAATGTGCCACCCACATAAAGCAGTGGGGCTTTTCTAGGGGGATGGATGGACATGGTGAAACCATAGAATGGAGAGCGCTGCAAGGAAAATTGACATTCTGCAACATAAAGGACCAACACAGAGGATTGGTAGAGCAAGGACCCATTTATTGAATAGGCAGCAGAACACCAGCCACTGGGGAAGGTGTGAGGGCCTTCCTACGGTTAGCTAAGCAGGATGACCCAGGCCTGGTCCAGCCCAGAGACAAACCAGTGGCTTTCCCTGCCCTCTGGCCAAGTGCCCTCCTGCATCCCAGTGGTGCCAGTGCTCTAAACATGTGACCCACCTGAGACCTGGGGCAGTTCCCTTTCCCATCCTGCATCCCAAGACCTAGATGGCGGGTCCTGGGACTCACCTTTTCCCTTTAAAAGGAATATGCCTCCAGGTGACTTGCAGTAAATCACTCATATGTGAGAGGTACTGCTCACTCTCAGGCCATTCGGGGAAATTGGTGATGGTGATGGTGATGGTGAAGGCGATGGCAGTGGCGATGGCGATGGCGATGACAACGATGATGAAAACAATGATGACAATGATGATATCCTACTCAGCCCTAGTGATTAAAAAAAAATCATTTCAATTCTCATGGCCTGTGACCTTGCACTGTTTGCAATCCAAAACACAAAGGACAGTGCATTTTTAAATATATGGTGTTCTTATGTGCCATCAAGTCATTTCTGACTATGGTGACCCTATGAATGGAAGCCCTCCAAAATGTCCTATCCATGACAGACCTCCTCAGCTCCTGTAAACACTAGACTGTGACTTCCTTTATGGAGTCAATCCATCTCTTACTTGGCCTTCCTTTGTTTATTATTTTCTTCTGCCTTCAACTTTGCCTAGCATGATTTTTTTTCTCCTGTGACTCATAGAATCGTAGAATTATAGAACAATAGAGTTGAAAGGGGCCATGAAGGCCATCAGGTCCAACCCGCTGCTGTTGCAGGACACCAAGTTACACCATCCCACTCATATGACTGTGCAGTTTCTTTTTGAATGCCTCTAGTGTGGGAGCCTCTTCATGGATCACTGCCTTGTCATGGCGAAGAGGCTTGTGTAGCTCAATGAAGCTATGAGCTATGCCGTGCAGGGCAACCCAAGACAGTCAGGTCATAGCAGAGAGCTCTGACAAAACGTGATCTACTGGAGAAGGAAATGGCAACCCACTCCAGTATCTTTGCCATGAAAACCCCATGGACAGTACCAAAAGGCAAAAAGATATGACACCAGTAAGATGAGCCCCTCAGGTCGGAAGGTGTCCAATACTGGGGAAGAGCGGAGGGCTAGTACTAGTAGCACCAGAAAGAATGAAGCGACCGGGTCAAAGCCGAAAGGACACTCAGTTGCAGATGTATCTGGTGGTGAAAGGAGAGTCCGATGCTGTAAAGATCTGCACTCCATAGGAACCCGGAATGTAAGATCCATGAAGGCAAGCTGGATGTGGTCAAACAAGAGATGACAAAACTGAACATCGACATCTTAGGAATCAGTGAACTAAAATGGACAGGAATGGGTGAATGTAATTCAGATGACCATCCGGTATACTACTGCGGGCAAGAATCCCTCAGAAGAGATGGAGTACCCTTCATAGTCAATAAAAGAGTAGGAAAAGCAGTACTGGGATACAATCTCCAAAATGACAGAATGATCTCAGTTCGAATCCAAGGCAAACCATTCAACATCACAGTAGTCCAAGTCTATGCTGAAGAGGCTGAAGTTGACCGGCTCTATGAAGGAGAGGTAGAGGTGACAAATAGATTTAAGGAATTAGATCTGATAGACAGAGTGCCTGAAGAACTATGAATGGAGGTTCACAACATTGTACAAGAGGTAGCAACTAAAACAATTCCAAAGAAAAAGAAATGCAAGAAAGCAAAATGGCTGTCTGAGAAAGCTTTACAAATAGCTGAGGAAAGAAGGGAAGCTAAAGGAAAGGGAGAAAGAGAGAAAGAGAAAGATACACCCTATTGAATGCAGAATTCCAGAGAATAGCTAGAAGAGATAAGAATGCCTTCTTAAATGAACAGTGCAAAGAAATAGAAGAAAACAATAGAATAGGGAGGACCAGAGATCTCTTCAAGAAAATTGGAGATATGAAGGGAACGTTTCATGCAAAGATGGGCATGATAAAGGACTAAAATGCCAGGGACCTAACAGAGGCAGAAGAGATTAAGAAGAGATGGCAAGATTACACAGAAGAACTATACAAGAAAGAGCTTAACGTCCCTGATAACCACGATGGGGTGGTCACTGACCTCGAGCCAGACATCCTGGAATGTGAAGTCAAATGGGCCTTAGGAAGTCTGAGCAACAACAAAACTAGTGGAGGTAACAGTATTCCAGCTGAGCTATTCAAAATCTTAAAAGACGATGCAGTAAAAGTGCTACACTCAATGTGCCAGCAAATTTGAAAAACTCAACAGTGGTCACAGAATTGGAAAAGGCCAGTTTACATTCTGATCCCAAAGACGGGCAATGCCAAAGAATGTTCAAACTACCGCACCATTGCACTCATTTCACATGCTAGCAAAGTGATGCTCAAAATCCTACAAGCTAGGCTCCAGCAGTATGTGGACCAAGAACTGCCAGAAGTACAGGCAGGATTTCGAAGAGGGAGAGCAACTAGAGATCAAATTGCCAACATACGCTGGATCATGGAGAAAGCTAGGGAGTTCCAGAAAAACATCTACTTCTGCTTCATTGACTATGCTAAAGCCTTTGATTGTGTGGATCACAACAAATTGTGGCAAGTTCTTAAAGAGATGGGAGTACCAGACCATCTTATTTGTCTCTTGAGAAACCTGTATGCGGGTCAAGAAGCAACAGTGAGAACTGGACACGGAACCACTGATTGGTTCAAAATTGAGAAAGGAGTTCGGCAAGGCTGTATACTGTCGCCCTGCCTATTTAACTAATATGCAGAGCACATCATGAGAAAGGCGGAGCTGGATGAATCACCAGCTGGAATTAAGATTGCTGGGAGAAATATCAACAACCTCAGATATGCAGATGATACCACTCTAATGGCAGAAAATGAAGAGCAACTAAAGAGCCTCTTGATGCGGGTGAAGGAGGAGAGCACAAAAGTTGGCTTGAAACTCAACATTAAGAAAACTAAGATCATGGCATCCGGTCCTCTCACTTCCTGGCAAATAGATGGGAAGAAATGGAGGTAGTGACAGATTTTATTTTCTTGGGCTTCAAGATCACCGCAGACGGGGACTGCAGCCAAGAAATTAAAAGACGCTTGCTCCTGGGGAAGAAAGCTATGGCAAATCTAGACAGCATACTAAAAAGCAGAGACATCACCCTGCCAACAAAAGTGCATATAGTCAAGGCTATGGTTTTCCCAGTTGCAATGTATGGCTGTGAAAACTGGACCATAAGGAAGGGTGAGTGCCAAAGAATTGAGGCCTTTCAATTGTGGTGCTGGAGGAGACTCCTGCAAGTCCCTTGGACTGCAAGGCAATCAAACTGGTCAGTCCTAGAGGAGAACAATGCAGACTGCTCTTTAGAAGGCCAGATAGTGAAAATAAAACTCAAATACTTTGGCCACCTAATGAGAAGGAAGGACTCCCTGGAGAAAAGTCTAATGCTGGGAACAATAGATGGCAAAAGAAGAAGGGGGAGGCAGAGAATGAGGTGGCTAGATGGAGTCACTGAAGCAGTTGATGTGAGCTTAGGTGGACTCTGGGAGATGGTGGAGGACAGGAAGGCCTGGAAGAATATTGTCCATGGCGTCACGATGGGTCGGACACGACTTCACAACTAACAACAACAACAAAGTGCTGCCTCACCAGCACTGAAACATACCCCAGGATGGCAACAAAAGAGCAAGGTTGCCAGGAGAGGGGAAGGGCCTGCTGGAATAGCCTGTGCGAACCCCACCCATCTAACAGGCTGGATCAGGACAGAGTCAATAGAAGATAATGCATTCCACAAATGCTTCACACCAGGCAGAGGAGGGAGCTGAGCTCTGTCTCCAGCTGGCGGAAGGCAAAGGCAAGAATAGACCTGATGAGCCACTTTGGACCTATTTGGCGTGGATACAAACATTTCTGATTAAAGCGGTTGTGGGAATTAGTTCAACTTTCCCAAATGGAACTTCTCTGGTCACTAGAGCTTTCTCATACTTGGGATATAACAGAAAGGGCAAAAAGATGCCCTTTGGAATATAGAGGAGACTGTTGCTTTAAACTAGGGGAGGATGATATGCGCAGTGTAGGTTGCATGAAGCCCCCACCACATGCCTGCATAACTCCCAACAGCCTCTGCTGCCCCCAAAATTTATCCATCCGTCCATCTATTGATAGATTTCCTCAGAAGTAAAATGACAAACCTGAGTTTGTTGTACTTTGGCCACACCATGAGAAGTTGAGAAACACTGGAGAAAACAACCATGCTAGGGTAAGTTGAGGCAGGAGAAGAAGAGGAAGACCAAACAGAAGAGGAGATGGATTGACTCCATAAGGGAATCTATAGCCATGAGCAGTGTTGTCAAGGACAGGATTCTGGAGGGTGTTCATTCATTGGGTCTCCATAAGTGGAAGAAGATGTGAAGACACATAGCATCAAAGAGATCTGGACATGGACATAGACATGGGCATGCAAACCAGGCATCTACTGTGACTATGGGGTCCTTTTGGCATGCCACACCTGCCATATAGGGCTATTCCTGCTGAATTTTAGTGGCAAACTAATGGTATTTTTTGTTTCTTTTTTTAAATGTTCTGGGTGCCCCATGGACTGCATGGCATCACACAGTGTGGCTTATGGCGGGTGTTGAGGAGCTCAATATTATATCTGGATTTCTGTGCCTGTAATCTAAAAACTATCAACCTGGGTTACAAACTCATAAAGTATTTCAGATCTGATAATTGTAGAATGCAGTTATTTGAGTATATCTCTACCATTCTCATGCCGTAACTTAATTTCCATTACTGCTTCTTGGTGCTCTGAATTACTGCATGGAAATAAGAAAGGACATGCTGGACATGTGAGAAAACACCAAAATTTCTTTATAATGCAAGTAAGACAAGAGGTGTTCAATGAAATAGAAAGGCAATGAGTTGTAAACCTGATAAAGGAAAATGCTTCTTTTTACACGGTACATACTTAACCTAAGGACCTCTAAATTGTTACAGCAGTAGAATGTAAATAGGAGTTGACGTTTATATAACTTGAAACACCTCAGAGTTACATTAGATAGTGAGGAGGAAAGAATACAAACTTTTCTTTCCTGCAGGGCATTTGGAGGTTAAAAAGCACATTTCCACAGCCAACTGTTTCTCGGTTGTTCAAAATATGGATGCATCAGAGCATTTAAGACACAGATTAATGAGGCCCCAAATACTATGGTAGGATTCTTATACGAAACAATTTTGAAGTCATTTCACATATTTCACACAAACACATATGCACATACACTCATTCTCTGACAATATTGGCTCATCCACAATGTTTATAACGCAGCTCAACTGCATTATAAGAAAGCAGTATTTAGAAATCGTGAAGCTTGATTGATAGCACTGCACAAAGCATCTATGCAGACAGAGAGACGGCTGTCCTGACGGACTGCTCCATTCGGAGGAAAGACCCAGCTCTTCTCAGAGCAACCCAGTCGGGGGGGCCAAACCACGGCTTGTGAGGCACACGTGGCTCTCTGAGTTTATTTAGTGGCTCGCTGCCCACGGACACCCACTTGCTGCTCACTGCCTGCTGCCTGTCACCACTGCCCAGGGGCGCCTGCTTGCAGATCTCAAACATCGGACATCTATCGTCTGTGGCTTTTCCACTGAGCAAGGCTGGCCACCCAGTCCTGGTACCCACCCTTCCTTCCAGCAATTCCCCAAAGTTAAACCAGGTTGGTAACTTCTTTGCAATCTCCCTTCCTCTGTCTTGCTATGGAAAAACCTTTTCTCTCCATGGGCCACCCCACCCAGACTTCACTTGTGTCTCCACATTAAACTGAGGCAATATCTTCAACGCAAAGACGGAGTCCTCCAGTTGCAGGGGTACAAGGAATATCCCAAATGTCTTCCTTGATCTCCTGGCTGCTCATACACAGAAGCAGGTTGCCTCTGGGTAGGGATTGGGGAGCAATTTATTCCATTTGCAATTACCTAATTTCACCCTTTCACCAATTCACAAACTGGAACCAGCTTAGCCTTCGAAATTTGCACTGCTTCAAACTTTGCAGCCAAATTAAATACATGAGGGAGCAGTCCCTTGGCTCCAGACACTGCCGGGGTGGGGGCCATGGGCTCATTCTGACCCTGGTTCTGAGAATAGAGACAGGACTTTGATCTCCAGGCAGGGGGTGGAGCTCCAATCCTCTTCCAACACCCCCTCACAACAGTCATGGGAATAACCACAGGTATTGAGTAAGCAGCTTCGGGGAGGGGAAAGGTGGTATTTCAGTGGATCGGGAGGTGGGAAGACTGTAGCAGCCAGGATGCAAGGTATCCTGAGGGTGCTTTAGCCTCCAGCCTTCCCACTCTGAGAAGCACAGCCAGGTGGGTAAAAATGGTTAAAATAAGTAGCAAAAACAGAGATGAGGAGGAGCAGGGGTGTAGCAATTGCTTGGCTTTGGATTCCCGTAATCCTCTGAGTTTATGGCTTACCAGCATCTCAACTGGATCACATACTAAAATGTGTATATTAGGGTCAGTCATACACAAAAATTTCTATATTAGTGAACATAGCATTCATGCTGAATTATAGTAGTAGAATCATTTGTGACAAAAATGTATATACTAGGAAAAAATGTGTACAAACATGCATTAGGTGAAACCTGCTGGAACATTGGTACACATTTCTATATAAACTTAAAATAAGTATCAGAGTTCATCACAAATCACCCTTAAGATTGGAACAATTCTCAAAGTTTAGTATCCCATGAACTTAGCATTTGGAAAGGTAATCAATTACAACTGATGGAGCTGTCCATCTCTACCTCCAAGAGAATATTATCTCTGGTTTCCAAAAGATCCCACCATCCTTTTTCTCTACAAAATGTTTAGCCTGGGTTCTTCTCTTCCTGCTGCCTTCAGCTGTCTTGTGCCAGAAGCATCTATTCCCTCTCCTGGCATCCCCATGTTCATCTTTGACTAAGCTAGTTGAGCGAGCAATTAAGAGGCTGGATGGTGGGCTTGTCTGTAAGGTGCTTTGATGAAGGACCATTCCACTGCAGGCACATTGTAAATGCACATGAGAGTCTGTGCTCACTGTCTACAATAATCATCTGCTTTCTGGATTGAGTATTCTGTGTGTGTTTTCTACTCCTGTTCTGTATAACAGAAACACCCTGTGACCCACATTGAAAAGGAAAAACAACAGCAGCAGCAACAAAATCCAACAAGATGTAATAAGAAGCTAATAAATATTTCAAGAGCATTAAGTTGCTTTGTTTTTTCTCTTCTCTCCTTGCTAGTACCAAGAGGCTTTTTCTATAACAGAAGTATAACTCATTCGCTTCATTCACAGTAACATTAGCTGATTCCAAGAAATGCAGAGTTACTAAGATCTTGCTATTTAGGGCTTCTTTCTTGCAAATCACACACTGAGTACCTTCCTAATGCCATATTAAGCTGCAATTGACTTTGTACCACCCAAACCTATTCAGCCAAATACGAAAGCGGGGTGGGGGGAGATGCTGAAAACACAGAAGAAAAGCAGCTCCCTTGGTGTCCATTGCTGAATTCTGTCAAGTACAGACTTAGTGTTGATTTGGCAAAAGGGCCAATCTAAGACATTTTGCTGCCTGAGGTGAAGCAGTAAAAAAGTGGGTACTGATGCTGTAATATGCCACGCCATAACATGATTCCGTATAGTATGAAGTGTCTGATCCTGCCTAATCTTGGAAGCTAAGCAGGGTTGGGTCTGTCTGGAATCTGGATGGGTGACTTGAATGTTGTGAACGGCCCAGAGAGCTTTGGCTATGGGCAATATAGACATGCAATGCAACAATAATAACTGGAGGGGGCGTCATTGAGAAGGCCATCCTCTTCATTGCCACCCCCCAGGCTGCCTCTGGAGATGGCAGTCAGCAAGGCCTCGTATGCAGATTATAGTCTCCAGGAATGGGTATGAAGAAAAGCATTGTGTCAGGTACTTCAGTCCCAGCCATGTAGGGCTTTATAAGTTAAAACCAGAACCTTAACTTGGGCTTGGAAGCATATGGGCAGCCACTGAAAGTTGGCCAGAATAGAATTTATCTGTTCAGACTTTCTGATCCCAGTTATTAATCTAACTGCTGAATGAGTCACAAGCTGCAGTTTCTGAGCAATCTTCAAGGACAGTAGAATGCACTGCAGTCATCTAATTCAGAGATTACCAGAGCATAGATCACTGATTGCAGGCTATCTGTCCAGATAGGGACATAGCTGGGTGGGGGGGGGGAGGGTAGATCTGACCCCTGCATAACTGAACCTGGTAGAAGACCCTCCTTGCCACTGAGGCCATCTTACCTCAAGTGACAGAGGACCCCTGAGCTTCTGGGGGAGTGCAATGCATGCATGAATGGCTGAACTGCCTCCAGATGGACGGAAGAGCTGCCCACCAACAGCATCTCAGTCCTGTCTGGACTTAGCTTCAGGTTGTTAGCCTTCATCCGGTCCATTGGAGAAGCCAGGCACCAGCTTAGCCCATTCAGAGCCACAGCTGATGAGAATGAAAAGTAGAAACAAGCTGCGTGTCATCAGCGTCCTAATGGCAGAGCATGCAAAAACTCTGGACAGGCCCATTCAGCAGGTTTATGCAGATGTTCAATAGCATGGAAGATAGGACTGATCCCTGGGGGAATCCCATGCTGGAGAATCCATGAGACTGAGCAATATTCCTTGAGCACCTCCTGCTGCAACTGGTCATCCACGCTGGAACAAAACCACTGCAGTGCAGTACCTACAACTCCAAGTTCAGGCAGTCTCCACAGACGGATTCTATGAAAAATGGTACTGAAAGTCACCAAGAGATCTATGAGTAACAACAGGGTCACACCCCCTTGTCTCTCACCTGGCATACATCACCACACAGGATGACCAAATCAAGTCAGAGCTTTCCCTGGAAAGAATGTTCTTCCCCACAGAAGGAGATAGGAAGATTCCACCTTGATACTTAAATGCAAGGCACTTGTTCTTTCTTTTTCCAGCTCCAGTTTTGGAATGCCTAAGCTACTTGAAGCTGTTCTCAGGAAGAGGTCAGCTGCACAGTGAGCCTTATCCTTTCCTCTCTGTTTCCAAACCTGAGGGTGAAAATCAGTGGAGAATCCTCAGGATGGCAGCCAGTGATGAGCAGAGTCTCCCAGGGCTCAGTTCTGGGGCCAATTCTGTTCAACCTTTTTATCAATGACCTGGAGGAGGGGATAACCAGTTTTGCTGGCTAAATTCACAGATGATACCAAAGTGGGGGTGGTGGCCACAGCTGAGGAGCAGGTGATTCAGATCCAGAAGGATTTGGGCAGGCTGTGGAAGAGGGCGGGGGACAACAGGATGGCATTCAATGTGGATAAGTGCAAGATCTTGCACTTGGGACACAGGAATAGGTGTCTCAGGTACAGGATGGGGGACAAGTGGCTGGAGAGCAGCGCTTGTGAAAGGGATCTCACAGTACTTGTCAACAGCAGGCTAAACATGAGCCAACAGTGTGACATGGTGATTTAGAAGGCAAACACCAGCATGGCTTCCAGATCTAGGAAGGTGTTGATACCACTCTACAAGATTCTGGTGCACCCACAATTGGAGTACTGTGTCCAGTTCTGGGCTCTACATTATAGGAGAGAAATAGCTAGGTTTGAATCGGTTCAGCAGAGGGTCACAGGAATGGTAGCCAGGTTGAGAGGGATGATATATGAGGAGAGATTGAGGGAACTGGGTCTTTTCAGCCTGGAGAAGAGGAGACTCCAAGGGGAACTTTTAGTGACTTATAGATATGTGAGGGGATGTCTTGTGGAGGAGGGCCGTGACCTGTTCTTCCCTGCAGTGGAAGGCAGGATGCATTCCAATGGGGCAAAGTTCAGGGAACCACGATTCAATTTGGATGCCAGGAAGTACTTCCTGATGGTTAGGCCCCTAGGATATGGAACAGGCTTCCAAGGGAAGTGGTTGAGGCCCCATCCATGAGGGTGTTCAAGGAAAGATTGGACAACCACATTTTAGGGATTATGTGAGCAGAGCCAGCTGGGGGTCAGACCAGGTGGCCTGGGAGGCTCCTTCTGACTTGCTTTGTTTCTATGTTTTCTCCCTTCCATTCCTTGTCATCCCTTCTGTCAGAATCTAGATTGCTAGTTCCTTGGCTAGAGTATCTGTCCTTTTGCTTAGATTATTTTCTAAAGTGCCGTATGCATTAGTGGTGGACTAATCAAAGGCATGTAGAGCAGGTAATGCAAAATATATGAAGAATAAACACAGAAATAGCACCTCTGTTGTTAGTTTATCCTTCCATTACTGCATGAAAGCTTTTCTAGGGAGAACAAAGTATGCTTATGGATATTTATTCATGTGAATGTCCCCAGTGTTGTGTCTTCTGTAAGCTTCCATATGATTAAGAATTCCATTAGTCAAAAATCTGAAAAATAAAAGATATGGAGCATTAGCCAAGAAAATAGATGCATATCACAGCATCAGGGAAGCTGCACCCACTTGTGACTGTGAGATAAGCTGCCTTTGGCAAGGAGTACAAGGGAGGTGCCAATGATTTGACATTCCTTGGCTGGGAAGGCTCGCCTACCGGGACTGAATTACACAACAGCAGGAACCTGTAAGGATCCTATCAGATGATGTTGCAGCAGAACGGAAGCAAGCCAGCTGTCTTGCCAATAAAACGAAACTGTCTCTCTCCATTCCATTCAAAACAATCCCCACATTTGCAGCTCCTGGTTCCTTCGTCCTGCGCCTGTTGCTGGGGCCCATTGCCTGAAGGCTTCCGCAAGACTTGTCACTTATTTAGCAGGGCTAGGAGCTGCTGTGGCCAAGGGTCAGGGAAGGTTACAGCATTCCTAACAGAACGGCATTACGTAAAGCACAGAGATGTCTTTGCAGCATCCAGAAAGATATTCAAGGGTTTAACATATGTATATGCCCTATTTTAAAATATTATGTGATCAAAATAAACTCCTCTTTGTTCCTGGCTCGTACAAGTGCGATTTACACAGCGTCTTTCTCTGCTGCTCCTCTCCATCTGCCACTTATCCCATCACCTCCTCAGACTGGCAGACCCCAGAAATACCATAGATGGAGATATTATATTGTACCGAACACTGGTCTCTAATTGTATTATGGCAGTTCAGAGGGCTCACCACTGAAGGTGCGGACCTTCGGCGCCTGGGCCAGGCCAAGACTCTTGATGCCCGTGCTAAAAGAGTGGCAGATTCTGGGCAAGCTTTCAGTTGGAAATGGGGAATTTTCAGCTAGGGATAGATGAATCTGTCAACCTCTCTCTCTTTCTCTCTCCTAGTCTTATGCCAATTTATCTCTAACTTTGAGCATTTTCCCTGTCTTAAGGTCATTTTAAATACTGAGAATTTAAAATGAGTTTCTGCATGAAAATGTATAAGCAGTTTTGAGCACCATTAATACATCTATTTTTGCTTGATGTATTTTTACCAATATATCCATATCTTGCACAGTTTTTCCTACTACAATTCATTTTAAATGTTCTTTCCCCTGATACAGGCAGTTGTGTATGCTTTTTTTAATTGAAGAACTCTTTGCAAATCAGGAGTCACTCAGATATCAACGGATAACTGGCCTTTGGTTCTCACAGTGGTTTGAAAGTGTGAATGAAATGAGCTGAGTTCACACAATGAGCATAAGAGGAAGCGGCTTATAGCTTTCACACCAGCTGCCCCAGTGGAGGCATAGCACAAAAACCAGCATTGTGGGTGCCCTAAAAGGATGATACATTTTGGAGAAATACATCCTCATATTTAGGTGCTCCAAAGAATTGTTGACAGTCTGAGAACTAAGTCAGTTGAGGAGAGCTGAGCTATTTCCTCATTTTATTGAACTACAAGAAGTGCAATTTCATGTAATGACAAGAGAAAGGCCGATATTTAGGAAGCTGCTCAAACAGGTACAGGCCTGAAAAGTTACAGATGACTGATCACACAGGGGAAACGAGTGGGCGAAGGGAGTGGAGGCACACCATCCCCTGGCCCACGGCACGTTTAACTCTGACCTGATGGGCCAGATTAGCCCCTTGTGTTGACCTGAGCTTGTCTTCTTCTCCCTCACTGAAGGGGTCAATCTCTGTTTGGATCACACACCTTCCAGTTGCAGATGGCGCTTGTATGACTGCTTCTTTTGTAAGAGTATGGCCAGCACATAGCAAAGTCAATGTTGGAAAAAGAGTTCTGCCTTCCTCTTCTATATGGTGGGCATTTATTTGTATGCACCTCCGCAAAACAGGGCCTCCATGGCAGGTCCCCCC